>NC_066620.1:216833757-217135667 GCF_025201925.1 Gopherus flavomarginatus | reverse complement strand
CCCCCTGCACCCCCAGAGCCCCTCCCCCAGCGACCCCCACTCAAAGCCCCTCCCCCAGTGACTCCCTCGCAACCCCAGCCCCTCCCCCAGTGACCCCCTGCACCCCCAGAGCCCCTCCCCAGCGACCCCCACTCAGAGCCCCTCCCCCAGTGACTCCCTCGCAACCCCAGCCCCTCCCCCAGTGACCCCCTGCACCCCCAGAGCCCCTCCCCAGCGACCCCCACTCAGAGCCCCTCCCCCAGTGACCCCCCGCACCCCCAGAGCCCCTCCCCCAGCGACCCCCACTCAGAGCCCCTCCCCCAGTGACCCCCCTGCACCCCCAGAGCCCCTCCCCCAGTGACCCCCACTCAAAGCCCCTCCCCCAGTGACTCCCTCGCAACCCCAGCCCCTCCCCCAGTGACCCCCTGCACCCCCAGAGCCCCTCCCCAGCGACCCCCACTCAGAGCCCCTCCCCCAGTGACCCCCTGCACCCCCAGAGCCCCTCCCCAGTGACCACCACTCAGAGCCCCTCCCCCAGTGACCCCTCCCACCCCCAGAGCCCCTCCCCAGCGACCCCCACTCAGAGCCCCTCCCCCAGTGACCCCCCGCACCCCCAGAGCCCCTCCCCAGCGACCCCCACTCAGAGCCCCTCCCCCAGTGACCCCCTGCACCCCCAGAGCCCCTCCCCAGCGACCGCCACTCAGAGCCCCTCCCCCAGTGACCCCCTACACCCCCAGAGCCCCTCCCCAGCGACCCCCACTCAGAGCCCCTCCCCCAGTGACCCCCTGCACCCCCAGAGCCCCTCCCCAGCGACCACCACTCAGAGCCCCTCCCCCAGTGACCCCTCCCACCCCCAGAGCCCCTCCCCAGTGACTCCCTCGCAACCCCAGCCCCTCCCCAGCGACCCCCACTCAGAGCCCCTCCCCCAGTGACCCCCTGCACCCCAGAGCCCCTCCCCCAGTGACCCCCCTGCACCCCCAGAGCCACTCCCCAGCGACCCCCACTCAGAGCCCCTCCCCCAGTGACTCCCTCGCAACCCCAGCCCCTCCCCAGCGACATCCACTCAGAGCCCCTCCCGCAGTGACCCCCTTGCAACCCCAGCCCCTCCCCAGCGACCCCCACTCAGAGCCCCTCCCTCAGTGACCCCCACTCAAAGCCCCTCCCCAGTGACTCCCTCGCAACCCCAGCCCCTCCCCCAGTGACCCCCTGCACCCCTAGAGCCCCTCCCCAGCGACCCCCACTCAGAGCCCCTCCCCCAGTGACCCCCCGCACCCCCAGAGCCCCTCCCCCAGCGACCCCCACTCAGAGCCCCTCCCCCAGTGACCCCCTGCACCCCCAGAGCCCCTCCCCCAGTGACCCCCACTCAAAGCCCCTCCCCCAGTGACTCCCTCGCAACCCCAGCCCCTCCCCCAGTGACCCCCCTGCACCCCCAGAGCCCCTCCCCAGCGACCCCCACTCAGAGCCCCTCCCCCAGTGACCCCCTGCACCCCCAGAGCCCCTCCCCAGTGACCACCACTCAGAGCCCCTCCCCCAGTGACCCCTCCCACCCCCAGAGCCCCTCCCCAGCGACCCCCACTCAGAGCCCCTCCCCCAGTGACCCCCCGCACCCCCAGAGCCCCTCCCCAGCGACCCCCACTCAGAGCCCCTCCCCCAGTGACCCCCTGCACCCCCAGAGCCCCTCCCCAGCGACCGCCACTCAGAGCCCCTCCCCCAGTGACCCCCTACACCCCCAGAGCCCCTCCCCAGCGACCCCCACTCAGAGCCCCTCCCCCAGTGACCCCCTGCACCCCCAGTGCCCCTCCCCAGCGACCACCACTCAGAGCCCCTCCCCCAGTGACCCCCTGCACCCCCAGAGCCCCTCCCCAGCGACCACCACTCAGAGCCCCTCCCCCAGTGACCCCTCCCACCCCCAGAGCTCCTCCCCAGTGACTCCCTCGCAACCCCAGCCCTTCCCCAGTGACCCCCACTCAGAGCCCCTCCCCCAGTGACCCCCTGCACCCCAGAGCCCCTCCCCCAGTGACCCCCCTGCACCCCCAGAGCCACTCCCCAGCGACCCCCCACTCAGAGCCCCTCCCCCAGTGACTCCCTCGCAACCCCAGCCCCTCCCCAGCGACATCCACTCAGAGCCCCTCCCGCAGTGACCCCCTTGCAACCCCAGCCCCTCCCCAGCGACCCCCACTCAGAGCCCCTCCCTCAGTGACCCCCACTCAGAGCCCCTCCCCAGTGACTCCCTCGCAACCCCAGCCCCTCCCCCAGTGACCCCCTGCACCCCCAGAGCCCCTCCCCAGCGACCCCCACTCAGAGCCCCTCCCCCAGTGACCCCCCGCACCCCCAGAGCCCCTCCCCAGCGACCCCCACTCAGAGCCCCTCCCCCAGTGACCCCCTGCACCCCCAGAGCCCCTCCCCAGCGACCGCCACTCAGAGCCCCTCCCCCAGTGACCCCCTACACCCCCAGAGCCCCTCCCCAGCGACCCCCACTCAGAGCCCCTCCCCCAGTGACCCCCTGCACCCCCAGAGCCCCTCCCCAGCGACCACCACTCAGAGCCCCTCCCCCAGTGACCCCCTGCACCCCCAGAGCCCCTCCCCAGCGACCCCCACTCAGAGCCCCTCCCCCAGTGACCCCCTGCACCCCCAGAGCCCCTCCCCAGCGACCCCCACTCAGAGCCCCTCCCCAGTGACCACCACTCAGAGCCCCTCCCCCAGTGACCCCCCTCACCCCCAGAGCCCCTCCCCAGTGACCACCACTCAGAGCCCCTCCCCCAGTGACCCCCCTCACCCCCAGAGCCCCTCCCCAGCGACCCCCACTCAGAGCCCCTCCCCCAGTGACCCCCTGCACCCCCAGAGCCCCTCCCCAGTGACCACCACTCAGAGCCCCTCCCCCAGTGACCCCCCTCACCCCCAGAGCCCCTCCCCAGCGACCCCCACTCAGAGCCCCTCCCCCAGTGACCCCCCTGCACCCCCAGAGCCCCTCCCCAGTGACCACCACTCAGAGCCCCTCCCCCAGTGACCCCCTACACCCCCAGAGCCCCTCCCCCAGTGACCCCCACTCAGAGCCCCTCCCCCAGTGACCCCCTACACCCCCAGAGCCCCTCCCCAGTGACCACCACTCAGAGCCCCTCCCCCAGTGACTCCCTCGCAACCCCAGCCCCTCCCCAGCGACCCCCACTCAGAGCCCCTCCCCCAGTGACCCCCTGCACCCCCAGAGCCCCTCCCTCAGTGACCCCCCTGCACCCCCAGAGCCACTCCCCAGCGACCCCCACTCAGAGCCCCTCCCCCAGTGACTCCCTCGCAACCCCAGCCCCTCCCCAGCGACATCCACTCAGAGCCCCTCCCGCAGTGACCCCCTTGCAACCCCAGCCCCTCCCCAGCGACCCCCACTCAGAGCCCCTCCCTCTGTGACCCCCACTCAGAGCCCCTCCCCAGTGACCCCCTGCAACCCCAGCCCCTCCCCAGCGACCCCCACTCAGAGCCCCTCCCCAGTGAACCCCCGCAACCCCAGCCCCTCCCCAGCGACCCCCACTCAGAGCCCCTCCCCCAGTGACCCCCCTGCACCCCCAGAGCCCCTCCCCAGCAACCCCTACTCAAAGCCCCTCCCCCAGTGACCCACACTCAGAGCCCCTCCCCAGTGACCCCCCGCAACCCCAGCCCCTCCCCAGCGACCCCCACTCAGAGTCCCTCCCCCAGTGACCCCCTTCACCCCCAGCCCCTCCCCAGCGACCCCCACTCAGAGCCCCTCCCTGTAACCTCCTGAACCTCCCACCCCTGCCCTACCCCTGTGAGTCCCCTGCCCAGAGCCCTGCCCTCCCAAGCATGAACCTGCGAGCCCCTCCCTTCACATGCGACCCCCCCCGCCCAGAGCCCTGTTCCCCTCACTGTGACTGCCCCCAGAACCCCTCCCTCCCCATGTGATCCCCGTGACAGTCTATATCATTATCTTCACCACTTTTACAAGACTATGATAAGCTTATGTGACTCATAGACTCATAGACTCTAGGACTGGAAGGGACCTTGAGAGGTCATCGAGTCCAGTCCCCTGTCCTCATGGCAGGACCAAATACTGTCTAGACCATCCCTGATAGACATTTATCTAACCTACTCTTAAATATCTCCAGAGATGGAGATTCCACAACTTCCCTAGGCAACTGGGAATGTTCATAATGTTCATAATGTTTTCTATGAATACCGTGTTGGTGCCTCAGTGTCCCCATGGCAGTTCTTAAGTATCTGGCAGAGCAAAGGGCCAGTGCACTTAAATGCCTGACCCCTCGTCTCCTAGCAACTGATGGCCTGGGCCCTCCTCTGCAAAGGTGCCAGCTGAAGGTGTTGGAGACAAAGGGATCAGGTGACCTCCTGGCCCGGGAAAGGGGCTGAGCAGAGAGGAGGGGCTGGAAGGGGTGGTTAGTCAGGAGCTGGCTGGGGATGAGGAGTGAAGTGCAGACGGGGGGGTCTGACTCACTGCCCCCAGAATAGACCCGGCCGAGGGGTCCGGTTCGCTGTACCTACAAGCTCTGTTTTAGACCCTGTTCCTGTCATCGAATAAACCTCTGTGTTACTGGCTGGCTGAGAGTCACGTCTGACTGTGAAGTGGTGGGGCAGGACCCTCTGGCTTCCCCAGGACCCCGCTGGGTGGGCTCGCTGTGGGAAGCGCACGGAGGGGCAGAGGATGCTGAATGCTCCAAGGAGAGACCCAGGAGGTGAAGCCGTGGGAGCTTCTTGCCCTGCAGACAGTCTGCTCCAAGGGAGAGGAGGCTCCCCAGAGTCCTGACTGGCTTGGTGGGGAGCAGTTTCAGAGCATCGCCCTGGGACTCCGTGACAACTTAGTACAAAATACACCTTGTGAGATATTGTTAGGAACCTCATAATCTGCTGAACAATATTGTCCCGGTAAAATGTGTATATCCACATTGTATGTAACTGGTACAAAAGTCTCCTGTATCATGCTGATGTAACATTCTGCAGAGTTAGAATGGCAGGCCCAGACTAGACAACTCAGAGACACTGGCACCCCAGCCAGGTGTTACTGGACCATCACCTGCTTCAAGGGCTATTCTCTGGCGGGGGAAGGTGTGAACAAGACAGTTATATTTCATCACAAGGAGGGTTCAAACCTCACATCCGCAAGAGACTGTTTGTCACCATGACTCAGCAAGGATGTTTCCAGCACAAGACATGGAATGATAAAGCGGGAGGAAAACGCTTAATCTCACACTGCTCCTTTGTCGCTGCTCATGACATCAACGACTCAAAGAGCTGACGCTGGAGGGTGGGGAGTCCTGGCCGGAGGCTTTTCAGCCAGTACAGACCCCAGTTCGCTTCTGCTGAGCAAAGCTCTTGCTGCGTACCCGGGAGCAGGATAGGTGCTGGAGGCTGGGCGATAACTGGCCAGGAGTGGCTGTTCCCCAGCAAAGCTGTGAAAAAGGCACTCCAGGGTGGAGAACCGAGAAGACAAAGCTGTTCAGACTGTACCCTGGGCAATGTCACACCCCCATGCCCAGAGCCCTGCTCTCCCAAGAGTGAGCCCCAGAGCACCCCCCCCCGCCCAGGCCAGATTCACTTTTTGTGGGCCTGGCACCAAACATATTTGTGGGCCCCTATAAGGGCAATGGAGCCTGGCGTGGGGGGGGGGTCAGTCCCTGGACCGAGGGGCCGGCCAGGGGCAATGGGGTGTGGCAGAGGTGGCCCCGCTCTGCCCAGCCACGTGCGAGGGCAATAGTTACAAACCGGCAGGTGCTACATGCACAATGGTCTGCCCAGCCCTGTGCTGCCAGCATGCCCCATGCCACGCCACACATCCCCCAACACCGGAACACCCCTGCCCCAATTCCATATGGCCAGAGCCCCCCCAGACCCACTGTGCCCAGTGCCCCTGCCAGACCCTGCCACAAATGCACAGCACCCTGCACGCCACCACAACTGCCCAGCACCCCCCCAGAACCCCCACTCCCTAGTGCCCCAACACACAGAGATTTTCCCTGACCCCTCACAGCCCAGCACCCTCCCCCCTAGGCCTCCAGAGACCCCCTCCCCAACACCCTGCCTCCAGGCGCACTCACCGGCCCTGCTGGGAGGCGACTGTGCTGCTGGGCTGAGCCGGCAGCGCAGCCAGGGCTGGTCCTGGGGCCGGGAATCACTCCAGCCCCTCAGGAGTGGTGCAATCAGCCAGGCCAGAGCCTGCCCCAGCTGGGCTCCCTCAGGACCCACTTGCCTGGAGGGGCCCAGCCAAGCCCTCCCCAGTGCCCCCCCCCCACTGACTGAGCTTGAGCAGGCTTTGGCAGCAGTCCCAGGTGGCTCAGCTCCAGGGAGACAGGCAGGGCCCTGCAGGTGGTGGGAAGCAGAGACTGCCGGGGGCTGGAGGGGCACTAGGCTCCACCCAGGGGCAGAGAGAAGCCGGAGAGTGAGGCCAGGAGGTGGAGAGGAGCCCTTGCTGACCAGCAGGCTGGCTGAGAGGAGCAAGTGGTGGTGGCGGGCTGGCGGGGTCTCGGGGCACAGTGCAAGCAGAGCAGGCTGGGGCCACTGGCACCATTGTAAACCTAGCACTGCTCCCTCCCCATGTGACTCCCTCACCCCAGAACTCCGCTCCCCCAAGCATGACCACCCAGAGTCCCCCCTCCCCATGTCACCCCAAACCCATCTCTCCCAGTGTGACCTTCCACCACAGAGAACCATCCTCCCCATGTAACCCGCCTGAGTGCCACCTCCCTGTGTGACCCCCCCCATGTCAGACCACCACCCTCCTCATGTGACCCCGAGTGCCACCTCCTTGTGTGACCCCCCTCCATACCAGAGCACTGCCTTCCCCAGCGTGAACCCCCCCACCCCAGAGCAGGAGCACTGCTCGCCCCATATGTGACCCCCCATCATAATTCTCAGGGCCAGTGACTATGCCCCAGCCTGCGAACAGTCTCTGGGAGGGGCCTTCAGTGACCCAGTTCCCTGGGTCTCACTCTTCCCCCAGGGTGAATCACACGGCCTCCCCACCTCCTGAGACTGTGTAGAACTGATAAATGAAATTGTTTGTAATTGTTCACTTTATTAATTATCACAGAGGTGGCCGTGTTAGTCTGGATCTGTAAAAGCAGCAAAGAGTCCTGTGGCACCTTATAGACTAACAGACGTTTTGGAGCATGAGCTTTCATGCAGCTGACGAAGTGGGTATTCACCCACGAAAGCTCATGCTCCAAAACGTCTGTTAGTCTATAAGGTGCCACAGGATTCTTTGCCACTTTATTAATGTAACTTCTGTGCACCATTCACTACACTTGCCTACACTGTAACCTCTGTTCTCTGTTTGCCATAGTGTAATTCAAACCCCATTTTAAAACGCTCACTCCATTTTGTAAAAGCTTCCTCCAACCTTCATTTTTGCAAACCCTGCTGTACTCTTATTAGTTAGTTTAGCTGTGTGACTGAGGGATGGATGGATGATGGAATCAACCTCCAGCCCCAGTCTGTCCTGATGAGATAAAGTTCAAACCCCACCGGCTGAAGATGCAGACAAGAGCCCTAACAAAGTAAGCAGAGTCCACCCTAAAAAGAAAAGGTGCAATAAAAGGAAGATCAAAGCCAGGTCCAAGGCTGAAAGTCACACCTGCAATTGACGGGTGATCAATCACCAAACCCAGAGGCAGTGTGACACCACTCACTCACTCATGCCCGGGGTATGGGCCGCCAACAACAGATCTCCAGAGTCCTCTATCCTGGGCCCTTCGCTCTAGCTGGTTCCAGGTATAACCCATTTTTTTGCTATCAGGCACTGTGGTGGAACCCCCAAGGCAAGCGGAAAAGAGGCCGTCCAAGAAACACCTGGTGACGTGACCTTCAAGCGTGACACAGAAAGACCTATAGACTCTGGATTCAAACTAAAGCCTACAAAAAGGACGGGTGAGATGAAAGACTTTGGAGGGTAACGTTCTGCTGCCAACATGGAAGGGCATCAGTGCAGGCCCAACAGAGACCCAGCTTGTCCTTGTGCCAGGCTTTCCTGGCCAATTACCGCCACAAGCTACAAACCCAAGCTGCAAAATCAAGCCATGAACTTAAACTATCTTCAGGACTGGTAACTATGCAGCAGCTGCAGAACATCTGGGGGTGGGGGTGTGTGTGGGTGTGTGTGTGTGTGCGTATTACGATGATTGTTATAAATGTGGCATCTTTGTCTTGCCCCCTGAAAAGATCCTGTGTAGTTTTGTCTCTACAACAACTGGGCCCCTGGGGCTGCAGGCGCAGCCCCCCTGCCCTACCCTGGGAGCTCCGGGCAGCGAGTCTGGGACAGATCCTGGGGGAGACGTGTACAATCTGGGGGAGCAGCACCCCCCCCAGCGTCTGTGGGGTCACCCAGCCAGCGTGGGCAGACAGGCGGGTGTATCCGCGGCCTGGCACACGGCCCAGGCAGCCCTTGGGGGCCCCAGAGAAGAGAAAGTTACAGCAGAGTCCGTTCTGGTCAGCACAGAGCCCGGTCCCTCTGATCCCTCTTTCTCCCAGTTTGTGGGCCCCCAAGAAGCCCCCAGCAGCCAACTCTTAGCCACCCCCCCTCACCGTCACTCCCCAGTGTTTTGTTCCCCAGCCAGGCAAACACAGCACCTTACACTGGGGCAACAATTTGGTTCCCTGCAGAATTGGCATCCAGGGGTCTTTCCCCATTTACCCCTTTGGGGGGCCACTTGCCCTCAGCTTATCCAGCTGCAGGTCATGCTTTCACTACTTCTGGCCCACTCCTTCCCTCTCACAGTCTGCTAGTCTCTGTGGCTGGAGTGCCAATTCCCAGCATTTCAGATCCCAGTCCCTGGTACAAGTGACCGTGCTCAGTTCAGTCTGAAAGCAGGAAGAGATGTGACAAAGTTTATAATATTTCTGTGAAGTCTATATGTGCCTCAGTTTCCCCGGTATGCTCCATTGTTATTCGGGGTGGGGGGAAGAGTCTGTTTTCAGCAGATGCTTAGAGACACAGGTGTGAATGGTGTCTGGCAGTTAGGTCCCATCTCAGTGCAGGATCTGAGCAGATAATGGCAGATCCAATCACCGGGACTTTGTAATCCCTGGGTTTCCTAAGGCGAGGTGGGGAAGTCCCATCCCTCTGGGCGCCTGGTTACTAGGGGTATGGCTACATTTGGAATTTCAAAGCGCTGCCCCGGCAGTGCTTTGAAGTGTGAGTGTAGTCGGAGCGGCAGCGCTGGGAGAGAGCTCTCCCAGCGCTGCATGTAAACCACATCCCTTACGGGTGTAGCGTGCAGCGCTGGGAGCCGCGCTCCCAGCGCTGCTGCCCTGATTACACTGACGCTTTACAGCGCTGTGTCTTGCAGCGCTCAGGGGGGTGTTTTTTCACACCCCAGTTGCAGCGCTGTAAAGTGTGAGTGTAGCCAAGGCCTAGGTGTCAAAGTCCCAGTGACTGGCCTTGTCCTTGGCTTCCCAGTGCTCCGGGGGTCTAGGCACACACATGCTTCATACAAACATGACAAAAAATTCCCACTGGGTCACATCTCTCCCCTCTTTGAGACCGACCAGAGCAGGGACCTGGCCCCCATCAACATGGCTGAAGCAGTGGGAATTGGAGCTGGATGGGGAACTAGGTCGTGAGGCCCTGGCTGCTCTTTCTGTCCCTGCCTCTGCCCCTGTTCTGTCACTCTCTGAACCTCTTGGAGCCCTGCTTGGTTCTCAGACCAACCGTCTTTTTCCAGCTGTGCCACCAGCTGCCCCTTGTTGAGCTTCCCCACACGCAACATCTCTCTCCGCACAGGCTTGCGCCGTCCCTCTCGGGGAGACCGTTTTCTTGCTGTTTCCTTTAACTCCCCTTGTTTTACTGCCGCACATCACTTGCTGCAAAGTACTTCTTGTGCATTCAGCATCCCACCACTGACACCACCCGTGTATTAGCCTGCCCAGAGAGCAAACACACCTACCCCCAGCTAGGTAACAATGGCGCTTAGAGGGGAAACCGAGGTACACAGAGGCTTCATACAAATATTACAAAAATACTCCTTCTTCATCACACACACCTCAGAACAGGAGCGCTGCCCTCCCCACGTGTGAACCCCCCCACCTCAGAACGGGAGCGCTGCCCTCCCCACGTGTGAACTCCCCACCCCAGAACAGGAGCGCTGCCCTCCCCAGTTTGACCCCCCCACCTCAGAACAGGAGCGCTGCCCTCCTCACGTGTGAACCCCTCACCCCAGAACAGGAGCGCTGCCCTCCCCACGTGTGAACCCCCCACCCCAGAACAAGAGCGCTGCCCTCCCCACGTGTGAACCCCCCACCCCAGAACAAGAGCGCTGCCCTCCCCACGTGTGACCCCCCCCACCCCAGAGCAGGAGCGCTGCCCTCCCCACGTGTGAACCCCCCCACCACAGAACGGGAGCGCTGCCCTCCCCACGTGTGACCCCCCCCAGAGCAGGAGCGCTGCCCTCCCCACTTGTGACACCCCCCACCCCAGAACAGGAGCACTGCCCTCCCCACGTGTGACCCCCCCCACCCCAGAGCAGGAGCGCTGCCCTCCCCACGTGTGACCCCCCCACCACAGAGCAGGAGCGCTGCCCTCCCCACGTGTGAACCCCCCACCTCAGAGCAGGAGCGCTGCCCTCCTCACGTGTGACCCCCCCCACCCCAGAGCAGGAGCGCTGCCCTCCCCACGTGTGACCCCCCCACCCCAGAACAGGAGCACTGCCCTCCCCACTTGTGACACCCCCCCACCCCAGAACAGGAGCGCTGCCCTCCCCATGTGTGACCCCCCCACACCCCAGAACAGGAGCGCTGCCCTCCCCACGTGTGACCCCCCCACCCCAGAACAGGAGCACTGCCCTCCCCACGTGTGACCCCCCCACACCCCAGAACAGGAGCACTGCCCTCCCCACGTGTGACCCCCCCACCCCAGAGCAGGAGCACTGCCCTCCCCACGTGTGAACCCCACACCACAGAGCGGGAGCGCTGCCCTCCCCACGTGTGACCCCCCCACCCCAGAACAGGAGCGCTGCCCTCCCCACGTGTGACCCCCCCACCACAGAGCAGGAGCGCTGCCCTCCCCACGTGTGACCCCCCCCACCCCAGAGCAGGAGCGCTGCCCTCCCCACGTGTGACCCCCCCACCACAGAGCAGGAGCGCTGCCCTCCCCACGTGTGAACCCCCCCACCTCAGAGCAGGAGCGCTGCCCTCCTCACGTGTGACCCCCCCCCACCCCAGAGCAGGAGCGCTGCCCTCCCCACGTGTGACCCCCCCACCCCAGAACAGGAGCACTGCCCTCCCCACTTGTGACACCCCCCCCACCCCAGAACAGGAGCGCTGCCCTCCCCACGTGTGACCCCCCCACACCCCAGAACAGGAGCGCTGCCCTCCCCACGTGTGACCCCCCCACCCCAGAACAGGAGCACTGCCCTCCCCACGTGTGACCCCCCCACACCCCAGAACAGGAGCACTGCCCTCCCCACGTGTGACCCCCCCACCCCAGAGCAGGAGCACTGCCCTCCCCACGTGTGAACCCCACACCACAGAGCGGGAGCGCTGCCCTCCCCACGTGTGACCCCCCCACCCCAGAGCAGGAGCGCTGCCCTCCCCACGTGTGACCCCCCCACCACAGAGCAGGAGCGCTGCCCTCCCCACGTGTGACCCCCCCACCCCAGAACAGGAGCGCTGCCCTCCCCACGTGTGAACCCCCCCAGAGCAGGAGCGCTGCCCTCCCCACGTGTGACCCCCCCACCCCAGAGCAGGAGCGCTGCCCTCCCCACGTGTGACCCCCCCACCCCAGAGCAGGAGCGCTGCCCTCCCCACGTGTGACCCCCCCCACCACAGAGCAGGAGCGCTGCCCTCCCCACGTGTGACCCCCCCACCCCAGAACAGGAGCGCTGCCCTCCTCACGTGTGACCCCCCCCACCCCAGAGCAGGAGCGCTGCCCTCCCCACGTGTGACCCCCCCACACCCCAGAGCAGGAGCGCTGCCCTCCCCACGTGTGAACCCCCCACCTCAGAGCAGGAGCGCTGCCCTCCCCACTTGTGACACCCCCCACCCCAGAGCAGGAGCGCTGCCCTCCCCACGTGTGACCCCCCCACCCCAGAGCAGGAGCGCTGCCCTCTCCACGTGTGACCCCCCCACCACAGAGCAGGAGCGCTGCCCTCCCCACGTGTGAACCCCCCACCTCAGAGCAGGAGCGCTGCCCTCCCCACGTGTGAACCCCCCACCTCAGAGCAGGAGCGCTGCCCTCCCCACGTGTGAACCCCCCACCTCAGAGCAGGAGCGCTGCCCTCCCCACGTGTGACCCCCCCACCACAGAGCAGGAGCGCTGCCCTCCCCACGTGTGACCCCCCCACCCCAGAACAGGAGCGCTGCCCTCCCCACGTGTGACCCCCCCACCCCAGAGCAGGAGCGCTGCCCTCTCCACGTGTGACCCCCCCACCCCAGAACAGGAGCGCTGCCCTCCCCATGTGTGACCCCCCCACCCCAGAGCAGGAGCGCTGCCCTCCCCACTTGTGACACCCCCCCACCCCAGAACAGGAGCGCTGCCCTCCCCACGTGTGACCCCCCCACACCCCAGAACAGGAGCGCTGCCCTCCCCACGTGTGACCCCCCCCACCCCAGAACAGGAGCGCTGCCCTCCCCACGTGTGACCCCCCCACACCCCAGAACAGGAGCGCTGCCCTCCCCACGTGTGACCCCCCCACACCCCAGAACAGGAGCGCTGCCCTCCCCACGTGTGACCCCCCCCAGAGCAGGAGCGCTGCCCTCCCCACGTGTGACCCCCCCCACCCCAGAGCAGGAGTGCTGCCCTCCTCACGTGACCCCCCCCACCCCAGAGCAGGAGCGCTGCCCTCCCCACGTGTGACCCCCCCCACCACAGAGCAGGAGCGCTGCCCTCCCCACGTGTGACCCCCCCACCCCAGAACAGGAGCGCTGCCCTCCCCACGTGTGACCCCCCCACCCCAGAACAGGAGCGCTGCCCTCCCCACGTGTGACCCCCCCACCCCAGCGCAGGAGCGCTGCCCTCCCCACGTGTGACCCCCCCACCCCAGAGCAGGAGCGCTGCCCTCCCCACGTGTGACCCCCCCACACCCCAGAGCAGGAGTGCTGCCCTCCCCACGTGTGACCCCCCCACCCCAGAACAGGAGCGCTGCCCTCCCCACGTGTGACCCCCCCCACCTCAGAACAGGAGCACTGCCCTCCCCACGTGTGACCCCCCCACACCCCAGAGCAGGAGCACTGCCCTCCCCACGTGTGACCCCCCCACCCCAGAGCAGGAGCACTGCCCTCCCCACTTGTGACACCTCCCTACTCCAGAGCAGGAGCACTGCCCTCCCCACGTGTGAACCCCCCCACCTCAGAACGGGAGCACTGCCCTCCCCACGTGTGACCCCCCCCACCCCAGAGCAGGAGCGCTGCCCTCCCCACGTGTGACCCCCCCCACCCCAGAGCAGGAGCGCTGCCCTCCCCACGTGTGACCCCCCCCAGAGCAGGAGCGCTGCCCTTCCCATGTGTGACCCCCCCCACTCCAGAGCAGGAGCGCTGCCCTCCCCATGTGTGAACCCCCCACACCCCAGAGCAGGAGCGCTGCCCTCCCCACGTGTGACCCCCCCACCCCAGAACAGGAGCGCTGCCCTCCCCACGTGTGACCCTTGGCACAGGAGAGCTGCCCTCCAACTGAGTCGTCTCTGTTCCGACTCCCGCTCCCGTGTGGCTGCCCGGCGCTGCACTCCTTCCCATCTGTAGCCCAGCTGCCAGGATCCTACCAAGCATGCTCACACCAGGGCTGCCCAGAGGATTCAGGGGGCCTGGGGCAAAGCAATTCTGATGGCCCCTTCCATCAAAAAGAAGTTGCAATACTATAGTAACATGTATTTGGAAATGTAAAAAATAGCCAGTGAAATATACTCAAAAATTAATTTTTAATTATTTGAAAATACACTGAATACATTATTTAAAAGCATTAAATGCTTTAATGCTATGTATACATTTGCAATTACATAATGCTTCTTATGAAATCGTTTTTTTACAAATTGTTCTGAACTTTAATTATACAGCTGCAAACTTTTTCCTTGCTTTAATTTTGGCGAACTCAGTAATAATGTCATCAAAATGTCTGTCTTTCGCCATTTCCTATCCTATGCTCAAAGTGAGCAAATGGTTCAGCCTTTCTTCCCCGGTGGCTGAACACAAACAATTGTAATCAGGGTAGCTTACTGAATGCACGCTCTGCTGATGCTACTGACACTGGCAACACTGTTAGTAGGCGTAAACAAATACAAATCTGTGGAAACACATTTCCCAACCCTTTTTTTAAGAGAGCATTAAGACGTGTAAGTGCAGAGGTTATATGTCAGTCATTAAGTTGGAATCTTCTTTTATTTTGCAACAGATTCTAAGTTCCTCTTTAAGAGCTTCTCTCTGGAGGTCTTTTGGATACGCTGTGGCCAAAATGTCAACTAAATTTTCTATAGAAGATTCATCCACTTTATCTGGTGGGCACAAAATGGGTGAAAATAAATTTGAAACTTCTGCCATTCTTTCACCAAGACCTCCTAGCTCTGATAGAAGCCCAGCCATTGTCGGGAAGAACAGCTGTACTTTGAACTGAACGTCAGGAGAGTCAAACGTATGGATAGTCTGCATCCCCTGTGTCATCAAAGAATCGCTGCTTCTTCCAGATCCTTGAGGCACTTTTCATTTTTGGGTCAATGCCGAGGCTTGAAGCGACTTGTTTGGTGTCTTCAAAAAAAATTGGCCAAGAATCTTTCAGTGTTTGAATTTCCTTGACTAAGTTGCTCATGTGTTTAGCTCCCTCTTCCACTGTTAATTTGGGGCTTTGTAGGACCTTGTTCTTATCATCAATACACTGAAGCACTTCAAACCATAGTGTAATAAGAAGTACAGATTTGGATGACTTAAGCCACTTAATCAAACACTCAACATCTGCCTGGATTTCGGGAGCTAAATGAAGCTCCTCTTCAATTTTAATTAAACTTTCCAGCACACCTGTGTGATTTGTGATTAGGGGGCGAACAATATCAACTCTTGCGCTCCACCTAGTTTTAGATACAGAGTGAAGAGAGATATTCACAGTGGGCTGCAAAATTTTCCATCTCTCAGGGCTAAGAGCAAATACTTTCTAGAGTTTCTGAACATTTCCAAAACATGTTTTTACCGCTACACTGGTGTTGGGGCGGGGGGCAAGGCTCCAAGTAACTGGCAATATGGCGTGGGGTCAAAAGTTTACATTCTCAGGCCTACAATTGCCCTCGGATTGCCCCTTGGACTAATCAGTATGTTCCTTTGAAGCTAGCATGAGTACATGTGTTCATTTATTATTTTTCTTTTGTTCCTTTATTTATGGTATAAGATGTGACTAATCAAAGGGGGTTCTGTAGTGTGGGTAAAGGATGTAGTTAATTAAAGGATCCGGTAGTTAATGAACTGTAAAAGATCGATTGTAGCATCTGTGAACATCTCTGTAAACAAGTAAGGTATATAATGTAGGGAAAAGGATAATAATCTGTGCATGATTTGAGATTTGTATCTCCCTGCACCTTATTTAAAATAAAGAGACTTGCTTCTCCACTCCGATGTGGTCATTGGGGATACGCACACCGGGCAAATGAACCCCAACTGTTGCCCCCTGCAACACTGGTTTCCATAGCGTGGGTGCCACAGAGGTTCAGCATGTGAGCGCTGCATGGAGAGAAATAGGCTTGGGCATTTTCTTCCAAAATTCTTGTCTTTACTCCCTGAAATTTTCCTGACATGTTAGCAGCATTGTCAAATCCCTGCCCTCTGCACCAAGATAGATCTAAGTCACATTCTTTTAAAAACCTCTTTATCTGTTCTGCTGTATCTGCACAAGTCTACGTTTCAAAATCTACTAGTTTAATAAATCTTTCATGCACATCCCAATTTCCCTTTTTTAGCATCACATATCTGAGACTAAAAACTAACTGCTCTGTGTGTGAAACATCAGGTGTACCATCAACAACAATGCTGAATTATCAGGCTTTTCTTACCTCTTCAAGAATAGAGTTTAAAACTTTCTTCCCACACAGTTTCAAGAACTAATTCTGACTACGCCATGACAGGGAATGAGACTGTATTCTTAGACCAGACTCTCTGCATTGAGCTACCATCTCTAGATGTTGTTTCACCTCAGTATTGTACCTGCCCAGAAGCTTCAGTGTTGACAAGAAAAGCCCACAGTCGTCATAATCAACAGTAGAATGGCTACCACAAAGTGGCAGATGATTCTTTGCTAGGAAAAAAATTACGTCAACAATGGCAGTTAATATTTTACGTCATTTTTCCTCCTCCTGTTTAATACTATGCTGCAATGCTGCATCAATGCCTCTTTTATCATCGAGTGTCTGAAATAATTCCTTCCACTTCATGGAATTACTCAAATGTAAACCGTTTTCTTCATGACTCTTGATTGTCTCGTAAATCTTTTTCCAATTATTGGCAATTCCACCTTTGACAAATTTTGAATGATGTGATTGGTTAGTTTGAGTTTCGCTTCTGTAGAGACTGCAGGGAAAACGAAATATCCACTGCAGCATCTTTACTCCACACCATCCAGTCTCTTTCAATACATTCACATTACTCAGATTTTTAGAAAAAACTGTTATCGGCAATTTCCTGCCAAAAGAATCACGAGGAAAGTTTTCAGGCTCATGTGGTGGACCCTTCAATACAATAAGATCTTTTCTTTATATCTAGGTACTTCCAAGAGTCTGGGTCATTACTGCACAACTCTTCTTCGTCTTTCCCATCTACAGCAGCAGGACTAGTTGACTTTGGGTATGGCTACATTTGGAATTTCAAAGCGCTGCCCCGGCAGCGCTGCGGGAGCGCTGCTGGGGCAGCGCTTTGAAGTGTGAGTGTAGTCGGAGCGGCAGCGCTGGGAGAGAGCTCTCCCAGCGCTGCATGTAAACCACATCCCTTACGGGTGTAGCGTCCAGCGCTGGGAGCCGCGCTCCCAGCGCTGCTGCCCTGATTACACTGACGCTTTACAGCGCTGTATCTTGCAGCGCTATGGGGGGTGTTTTTTCACACCCCAGTTGCAGCGCTGTAAAGTGTGAGTGTAGCCAAGGCCAATTTACCAGTTTCTCAGTTGTAGCAGTGTTACCGCTGTGTTCTCCATTGTCTATCTAAAGAGGCTGGATTTCCTTCTCTTGCTCCACAACAACCATAACATTGTTTTCAGAATGTGGTAAAATTTTGGATTCCTCACACACTGCCTTTTCTTTTTCTCTTACACCACCACTTTCACTTCCCACCTCTGAAGAGCCTTGAATGTCAGCATCACTCAACTCAGTCAACTGACTTGACTTGGATTGTGCCTGAAGAAATTTGTGAAGAGTTATTTTTCTCTTTTGTTCTTGCATCTCTCTAGCTTTCTTCTGCTTTCTCGTCTCAAATCCTGAAAGATATGGATGTTTCATTTTTCTAACCCCTACGATCATTGACTATGTGATGATACCTGCTAACAAATTAATTCCCTTGGTATCTTTCAGTTTGTTAGGTAGTGTGATGCTGTACCCCATAATGCTTTATGCGAATATGACATAACTGGAATATGATCTACTGAATCTATCTATGCTACAGATACTATGTAACATATCTAAATAAAGGTTATGATCTACTGAATCTATTAATCCTATCTGCATGCATGCATCATTTTTGTATTCAAAGTTATAAATATTGGCTGTGTAATGGCTTGATTTCTAAATAACTTTAGTAGTGCATTTGGTCAGTTCCTGGAAAAAGGAATGTTGAAGTTAATCAAGAGATACTTAAAGGACAATGAATCTTGGAATGCGCCAGTCCACATAAGAAGTCTACTTGAGGACGTTCAAGGTAGCATGTAAACAATGGCTGCTACCTGTAAAAACTGTGAGTCATGCATGGACATGTGACTTGCCCAGGTGACTCCAGAACTCCATCTTGGAGTTGCACTGTGCATAAGAGTGAGGAGGGGTTCTCCACCCGCAAGAGAAAGTCTATTTAAATCCCTGGGAAACCCCTCCATTTTGTCTTCAGCTGGCTAAAAAGAGAGCCTTCCTACCCCCAGGATACTTGAAAGAAACTGGAACAAAGGACAGTAACTACAGGGGGTGTGAGTGATTGCTGGACCCAGGCTAAAAGGAGATTAGCCTGTAAAAGGGAGCGTTCTGGAACTGGTGAGGATCTTATCTGTATTCAGTTTGATTAGACATAGATTTGCGCATTTTATTTTATTTTGCTTGGTGACTTACTTTGTTCTCTGTTACTACTTGGAACCACTTAAATCCTACTTTCTGTATTTAATAAAATCACTTTTTACTTATTAATTAACTCAGAGTATGTATTAATACCTGGGGGAGCAAACAACTGTGCATATCGCTCTATCCGTGTTATAGAGGGCAAACAATTTATGAGTTTACCCTGTATAAGCTTTATACAGGGCAAAACTGATTTATTTGGGTTTAGATCCTATTGGGAGTTGGGCATCTAAGTGTTAAAGACAAGAACACTTCTGGTAACTGCTTTCAGGTAAACCTGCAGCTTTGGGGCAAGTAATTCAGACCCTGGGTCTGTGTTGGAGCAGACAGGAGTGTCTGGCTCAGCAAGACAGGGTGCTGGCGTCCTGAGCTGAGCTGGCAGGGAAAGCAGGGGCAGAAGTAGTCTGGGCACATCAGGTGGCAGCTCCCAGTGGGTTTCTGTGATCCAAACTGTCCCAGGTAGTTAACTGAAAAATTCCTTATGTATGCGTGTGTTGCAGAACAATTTGAACTGCGACAGAAATTAAAATAGACGTTGAAGTACCTGTCATGACCATCATGCACAGGAGGGAGAATATCTTGCAAAATGTGTTTTCTAAATTTTACTTTATATCACTTTGTTATGCTTCGGCAGCCTCCAGAAGCATTGCCCACATAGGCGTGCGCAGCGCATTTCACTAGGGTGTGCACCCAGGGAATGTTCTTTATTTATTTTTTAAAGGTGAACATTTACTGAATACTCAATCATAAAGGACATTATTTGTATTCATCAAACAAACTAAAGAAACTAAAAATTAGCTAAACTTAATTATTTTAAAATTAACAACTAAACTTTACTTAAAAAATGAGACACAAAATACCAAATTTTTGCTGTAGTGATAACCAGGTGTATACAAAGATACAGTCAATTTTCATGATCTTTATCTTTAACCAGATGATGAGCTAACCAAATTGACCAAAACAGATTAAGGTTTCTTCATCTTCCTGTCCTAGAAAATGAGACGTTGCTCACCAGATGTTATGGACTTAAATTCTTCAATCACATCATTGTAATTAACTGACAAAGCCAATTCTTGTTCAATGTACAAAATCATAGAATATCAGGGTTGGAAGGGATCTCAGGAGGTATCTAGTCCAACCCCCTGCTCAAAGCAGGACCAATTCCCAACTAAATCATCCCAGTCAGGGCTTTGTCAAGCTGGGCCTTAAAAACTTCTAAGGAAGGAGATTCCACCCCCTCCCTAGGGAACCCATTCCAGTGCTTCACCACCCTCCTAGTGAAATAGTGTTTCCTAATATCCAACCTAGACCTCCCCCACTGCAACTTGAGACCATTACTCCTTGTTCTGTCATCTGCCACCACAGAGAACAGTCTAGATCCATCCTCTTTGGAACCCCCTTTCAGGTAGTTGAAAGCAGCTATCAAATCCCCCCTCATTCTTCTCTTCTGCAGACTAAACAATCCCAGTTCCCTCAGCCTTTCCTCATAAGTCATGTGCTGCAGCCCGCTATTCATTTTTGTTGCCCTCTATTGGATTCATTCCAATTTGTCCACATCCTTCTTGTAGTGTGGGGCCCCAAACTGGACACAGTACTGCAGATGAGTTCTCACCAATGCCAAATAGAGGGGAATGATCACGTCCCTCGATCTGCCAGCAGTGCGCCTACTTATACAGTCCAAAATGCCATTAGCCTTCTTGGCAACAAGGGCACACTGTCGACTCATATCTAGCTTCTCGTCCGCTGTAACCCCTAGGTCCTTTTCTGCAGAACTGCTGCTTAGCCACATGGTTCCTAATCTGTAGCAGTGAATGGGATTCTTCCGTCCTAAGTGCAGGACTCTGCACTTGTCCTTGTTGAACCTCATCAGGTTTCTTTTGGCCCAATCCTCTAATTTGTCTAGGTTCCTCTGTATCCTATCCCTACCCTCCAGTGTATCTACCACTCCTCCCAGTTTAGTGCCATCTGCAAACTTGCTGAGGGTACAGTCCCCGCCATCCTCCAGATCATTAATGAAGATATTGAACAAAACCGGCCCCAGGACCGACCCTTGGGGCACTCTGCTTGATACCAAGCTACTGCCTGTGGGGAGGTGGATTCCCTATGCCAATGGGAGAACCCTTCCCAACAGTGTACGTCACATCTACATTGAAGCAGGACAGCAGTGCCACTGCAGCACTTCAAGTGTGGACAGGCCTGTCGCCAGCTCCCCAGAAAGAGCACAAGTGTACAATTTGAGAAGCACTTCTCAGCCTTTTACCACTCCCTTAAACCTTCTCCTAGGAGACCATCTCATTTCACTTATCCATCCCGAGAGCATTAGAACCCGCTTCTCCACCCTCACTGCTGACATCCCGGCTGTTGGCATAACCTACACAATACAACTGAGCACAGAAATGCTGCATCCGGAAGGCACACACGTACCTCTTCCCTTTGTTCACTCGTATCAGCGGGTGCAAAACACAGATCTCCTTCTATCGCAATCACAGCTCTGCCATGCACTTCAGAGAAATCCACACGTATCCTCAGCCCAATTATTGCCTCCAGTTAGTGAAGGTCCATCTAACACACTGTCTGCAGCTGAAGGGCATCCAAATGCTTCCCTGGAGCTGGCAGTGGCCCCTGAGAACACCAGGAAGGTGGCAGGGGTTTGAACAGCGCTCAATGGACTCCTGTGGCTGAGGACAACTGGTCTGTAAGAGGAGGTGAAGAGCTCGCACATTGCAGCCATTGGGGGTTGGCAGAGTGAAGGTGGGGGGGTATATTGGGGTGAGTCGAGGCGCTGTTGGGACATTGTACTGCTTAGTTTGTTTTTTACATGTGCTAGTTTCGAAAAGGCTCTTTCACATGAACAGCTCGTCTGCTCCTTTTCTTATCGTAACGACGAACTGAGCCATGTTTGAAAATTAAAAGGAGGTGTCATACGATTGAATTAAAACGTAAAGCCCCAGGCTTGTTATGCTATTTCAGCAGAGTCCATGGGCCAAAGATTACAAACACAGTAGACACTGCGCTGGGCACGGCTGACGCGGCCGCTTATATAGGTCAAAGGATTTTCTAGAATTGTAGTCGGAGGGGAGGGGAGGACCAGTGGTGATGCGGTGCCGCAGTAGTGAGGACGCGTGCTGCGAGCCAACGTGAGCTTTCTATATAGAGCGTATCATGCGATTAAATTAAAACGCAAAGCCACCTTTATTTTGAGACATTAGGGCAGGCGCGGGCAAACTCTTTGGCCCGAGGGCCACATCGAGGTTCCAAAATTGTATGAAGGGTCAGGTAGGGAAGGCTGGGCCTTCCCAAACAGCCTGGCTCTGCCCCCTACCCACCCCCACCCACTTCCTGCCCCCCTCAGAATCCCTGACCCATCCTGCTCCTTTTCCCCTGACTGCCCCCCATGAGACTCCCCCAACCACCACCCCGGGACCTCACCCCCCAACCAACCCCTGCCTGATCCCTGTCCCCTGACTGTCCCCGGGACTCCCTGCCCCTTAGCCAACCCCCGGCCCCGGCCCCCTTACCATGCTGCTTACCCCCACCTCCCCCCTCTCCCAGAGCCTCAGCGAGCCGCGTCCAGGAGCTCCTGCCGCTCGGCGCACTGGAGCTCACAGCCCTGCCCCCTTACCACGCGGCTCCGAGCAGGAGGACCTCAGGCCCCACCCGAGCCACACTGCTGCAGCGCTGTCCAGGGCCGCTGCTGGATGCGGCACGCTGAGGCGCCGGGGGAAGGTGGAGATGGGGGGTGGGGTCAGGGGGGAGCCCCAGACATTCTTGTGGGGGACCCTGCAGGGCCTGGGGCAAATTGCCCCACTTGCCCCCTCCCATGGGCGGCCCTGCTCACACACACACGCTTGCGCGCACACACGTGCATGAGCTCGTGCCCGTGCACACTCACTTGTTCCCAGATGCTTGTGCACACATTTGCTGGTCACATGCTCTTTGCCCATTAGTTCCTGTCCCTGGGTCACTGCCCCTTGTTTCCCCTCCTGCAGCTTGGGTAGCGTTCCCTCCCTGCCTGCCCTTTGGACCCGCCAGCGCCTGGGCTGCAGAGAGCTGCCATTCTGGTTAACAAGTAACGGTGACACTCCTCGTGGAGCCAGCCAGGCCTGCCCAGCCCCATGTCCCTCCCCGGAACCCACTGGGAGGGAAATGGACTGTGCTCCCTGATGCAATGGGACAGCTCATGCCATCCCAGCCTGCCAGTCCTTGGCTCTGGGAGGCAAATCCCTCTGAGCTAAGTGCCTGTGGAGGGAGGTGGGGCAGGTCACTGGGGAGGAGGACAGTGGACACAGCATCTTTCCTTGACCACCAGCGCCTCTGCTGCACAAATGCCCTCGCCCCCAAAGCAGGCTCCCCAGGCCAGGGACCCGCTGAACACCCTAGTACAAGGGCACTTGAGTCAGCCCCTGGGCCTGCAGCTCCCAGCCAGACTGGCTGCCAATGCTGCCCTCGCTGTGTGGGAACCCAGGCCCGGGTCAGCGGCTCTTCGAGACAGGAGGGGCCAACCCAGGCTGGGAGGGTGCAGGGGGGAGCAACCCCCTCCATAGTGGGAGGGCTAGCTTGGTGGTTAGAGCATTGGCCTGCTAAACCCAGGGTTGTGAGCTCAGTCCTTGAGGGGGCCGCTTAGGAATCTGTGGCAAAATCAGTACTTGGTCCTGCTAGTGAAGGCAGGGGGCTGGACTTGATGACCCTTCAAGATCCCTTCCAGTTCTAGGAGATTGGTATATCTCCAATTATTATTTATTATTATGGCAGGGAAATTGCTGCACTGCATTTCTTGGCAGCATGCTCAGGGGGGTCTGGACGCTGGCCCAATGCACCATTCTCAGAGCAGCCGCAGGCTTGGAGGAGGGAGGTGCTGGGCTGAAGTGTGGTCCTGGGGGGCAAAACACAGTGAGGAAGATCAGCCTGGCAGTTAAGGAGCAGCTCCCCCGCCGGCCCCAGGCGAGTCAAGCAGTGTCTCTGGGCCACAGCTCCCCCCTGTAACCTGAGGCTGCTGCCTGTAGTAAGATGAGGCCCTGAAACAAACTCTTGTGTCAGAGGCCCAGTCTGAGGCCTGAAGCCTGAACCAAAGTACTTCCAGGCATTGCTAAGAAAAAGCTGGGCTGTGAGCCAGAGGCAGGCCCCACTCACAGAAGTTGCCAAGAGGGTTAATAGAAGCAGGTGTGTTCACACATAAGGGCTAACAAGAGGAACTTGTCCCACCATGGCACCTGGACAGCCTGATACAAGGACACTCCATAGACATAACAAGGAACAGGCAGGTGCATCTTAAAGACAGGACAGCATGATGGACAGATCTGTATGTCCGGAACAACATGATCAGAGGGGAGACAGCACCCTAATGAGCCAAGGGGTTGTACCTCAAAACGTCAGGAGGGATGAGTAATCTGTCCTGTAACTGTATAAAAGTAGGTCCCGGAGTGCGTGTCTTTGGCCAGCCTAGGGGGCAGTGGAAAGTCCCATCACTGACTGAGCTGTGTCCATTGCCAGGGGCACAAATTCGTAGTATGTCTTGTAGGGTCTATGGGAAACTATCACTGTGCTTTGACAATAAACCTGGCTTGGGCGCCTTCGTAACTTACTAGTCTGTGGTCATTGGGAGTTCTCTCAGGGTTTGCTGTGTCAGCGATCTGTGCGGAGCTGGGTCAGCACACAGAGGGAACACGCACGCAGTCGACTGTTATCGTTGAACAAGAGCAAAGCACCATACCAGTAACTACTGAGAACATTGCCCTACCACCCAGGCAGTGCAAGTGTGTGGCATTAGGCCTCACATTCCTCATAGGAATATTGTTATGATATGTTATGGCATAACTATGGTGTATTTTATGCAAGATGGGTCATGTGAGATATCACTGGAGAGGTTCTGATTCACTGTGACTGTCTTATTTGTATGCATGTATCATTAGTTAGGAATATTGTCTATGCATCTATTACAAATGTGTTTACACCTGGGGAATGCCCACTAGGCAGCATGCAATCGGTCTAGATGGCTGGCTGGGAAGGACCATTAGAGAGAACAACAGGTGTTAGAAGATGCTAATCTCCCACCGGAAGCCTTCCTGAGGATGCGACAAACAGCCTCCAAGTCATGGCTGCAGTGGCCCTACAGGGACATGTGACTAGATCACCTGGTACTGGACTCCATCTTGGAATACCAGTGTTTCAAGCTGATAATGCTTTAAAAAAGAATTTGGTGTTTTCCTTAAAGCCCCAGCAGGGCACGTTGCAGGGACCCCCCCGGTCTGGGACTGGGAGAGAATCTCGGCTCAGTGCAAAGAGCAGAAAAATCCCAGGCCTGATGGCTCTGCTGCCCCCTGGCTCCCGTGCCCCACAGCTCCCACGCCCCCCTGGCTCCAACTCCCTGCAGCTCCCAGGCCCCATGCTCTGCTGCCGCATGGCTCCCATGCCCCCCGGCTCCCAGCCCCCCCCGGCTCCCAGGCCCCATGGCTCTGCTGCCCCCCAGCTCCCATGGATCCGCTGCCCCACGGCTCCCAGGCCCTGCAGCTCTCAGGCCCCATGGCTCCCAGGCTCCCCCCAGCTCTCAGGCCCCATGGCTCTGCTGCCCCACAGCTCTCAGACTCCGCTGCCCCCCAGTTCCCAGGCCCTGCAGCTCTCAGGCCCCATGGCTCCCAGGCCCCTCCCAGGCCCCATGGCTCCGCTGCCCCACGGCTCCCAGGCCCCACAGCTCCCAAGCCCCATGGCTCCCAGGCCCCACAGCTCCCAAGCCCCATGGCTCCCAGGCCCCATGGCTCCGCTGCCCCCCTGCTCCCAGGCCCCCCGGCTCCGGGCTGCAGCTTTCGGACGCTGGAAGCCGCCCCTGACTCCAGGGGGAGGGGCCGGGAGCAGGCAGGTGCCCGGCGGGGGCGGGGCGGGCGACACTGCCAGGAATGGAGATGGCGGCTCGGAAGGCGGGAACGGGAGTCAGTGCCCGTGCGTTACGTCATCACTCTGCGCCGGAGGACGGGGAAGCCCCCGCCCGTTGGGATGTCCGGCCCGCAGCACGTGGTGTGGGGATCGCAGGGGACAGAGTCGGCAGCGCGGAGCCTCCCCGGTGAGTGACATGCGGGGAGAGCGGCGGGGGCGGGGAGCCCGCGTGGGGCGCGGGCATTGGCGGGAAGCCCACGTGGGGCGCGGGGGAGAGCGGCGGGGAGCCCTCGTGGGGCGTGGGCAGCGCGGCGGGGAGCCCACGTGGGCCGCGGGCAGTGGCGGGGAGCCCACGTGGGGCGCGGGGGAGAGCGGCGGGGAGCGGGGAGCCCACGTGGGCCGCGGGCATTGGCGGGGAGCCCACGTGGGGCGCGGGGGAGAGCGGCGGGGAGCCCGCGTGGGGCGTGGGCAGCGCGGCGGGGAGCGGGGAGCCCACGTGGGCCGCGGGCAGTGGCGGGGAGCCCGCGTGGGGCGAGGGCTCCCTTACGGTTCGGCCCTCGGCGCTACCAGACCCGGGCGGCCGGCGCCAGGGGCAGCCGGGGAACAAGTCTGGGGAGGGGCCCCGTCGGGGGGGGAAGCGGTGCTAGCTCAGCAGATGGAAGCGGGACCCCCCCCCCCGGTTGAGAGCGGGCCTGGGCTGGGCGGCGGGACCCCGGGTTCAGTACTGGGGGGGCTGCAGGGGGAGTTGTGGGGGAGGGCGGCTGGTGAGCTCTTAGCTTGGGGATCTCAAGAAATTTGCTGGTGGCCTCAGAGTGCCACCACCAACTCCTAAAAAACTTAATTAACTCCAGGAAAAACCAGTAAATATGCACCTAGACATGTCCACGTCCTTGTAATTTATTTCTGTGGGTTTTTATTGCAGACTCAATTATCTGCAGTTGTCTATAGTCCTTACCGCCCTAAACAGAATAGACACATACGGAGCTTTGCATGTTTTCATTTTTTAGTTAATTTTTTTTTCAGACTTGCTAGCTAGTAAGCTTGCTGCTGTGAAAGTTGGTAGTTGTATATTTGTTAATATCACTTTTCACAGCAGATTTACTCAGCCCCAGCAAGCTGGAGGACAAATTAAGCCCTGGATGAGGAGATGGCTGGGGAGTGGAGTGGAGCGGAGCGGGAGTCAGGGCAGTCAATGGTGGGGGGTGAGCCTGGGACTGGAACCTGGGGTCCCACTGCACAGCTGGGGGCTGGAGGAGGCAGTGGGGTCAGGGTGGCGTGAGAGAGCGAGCCCAGGGCCAGAGCCCGAAGCCCGGTGGCTGGGGGTGGAGCCCACCGCTGAAGGCTGAAGCCTGAGCCCTGAGCCCCACCACCCCTGGTAAGGTGGAGAACTCATACTGGTTGCCTGCTCCTACACTGTTTGGGACTCTGGAAGGGGGTAGGGACCAGGCCCTTGGGGGTGTGGGGGCACTGCTTCCCCGCTCCCCCATCACCCAGGAGACTGTGGCCACAAGAAAAGCCCCAGTGGTCTGGACAAAAGTCCCTGGTGGCCACATTTGAGAAACAAAGTATGCATCCAGCATGGCCACAAGCTCCCGGGTGGGGTGTCAGGCGCTGTGCGATCCAGGGCAGAGATATTGGAGATCAGCACAGGGTTACTGAGTGTTATCACAGCCCCTGGGGACTCCTTGCCCCCGGGAAGTGCCCAGAGCAGGGCTGTGTCTGCAGAACACCTTTAGTTTCCCCAAAGGCAACAGCGCCTCTGCCTGGACAGGCCTCAACAGAGCCCTGGCCTGTTGTTGACTCCTCACCCTCCTGGCACAGGCCCTTGGCCTGACCTCAGAGTCTGGAGTGAGCTCCCAAGTGCAGCCCCTCCCACTGGGGGCTGGATGGAGCCGTGGTTCATCAGTGATTTAGCTAATGGCACAGAGAGCACATTTATAAAGTTTGCAGACGATACTAAGCTGGGAGGGGTTGCGAGTGCTTTGGAGAACAGGATTAAAATTCAAAATGATCTGGACAAACTGGAGAAATGGTCTGAAGTAAATAGGATGAAATTCAATAAGGACAAATGCAAAGTCCTCCCCTTAGGAAGGAACAATCAGTTGCACACATACAAACTGGACAATGACTGCCTAGGAAGGATACTGCGGAAAGGGATCTGGGGTTCAGAGTGGATCACAAGCTAAATATGAGTCAAGAGTGTAATGCATAAAAAGCGAACATCATTCTGGGATGTATTAGCAGGAGTGTTGTAAGCAAGACATGAGAAGTGATTCTTCCGCTCTATGCTGCGCTGTTTAGGTCTCAGCTAGATTATTGTGTCCAGTTCTGGGTGCCACATTTACTCCTGAGGGGATTCTGTGCCAAAAAAATTAAAAATTATGTGCACAATATTTTAAAGTTCTTCAAAATTCTGCAAATTGTATGTCAAATGTGGCAGCTCCAGCGTGACATTGGGGAGCACAGGCCACTGGCTGCACAGGGGTGGATCGCTGTGCAGCGCTCCCCCTCCCACCCCGACATGGACTCAGTGGTGAGGCTGTACCCAACCGTGACACAGCTGAGGAGTGATGGGCACAAGAAGTGTGCGTCGGGGAGAGGGGAGAAGTTTGCAGAACTTCCTGCAGCCAGAGGAGAAATTTGAGGGTGGGCTGAAGTCCTGTCCTCCCCAGCCCATCTGGGACTAGCAGCTGGGCCTGATGCAGGGTGGGAGCCACCAGTCAGATCTCTCCCACTCCCACCCCCAGTGATTTACCTCTGCCGGCTGCCCTGGGCCCCCAAAACATGCTGCTGGGGAGGGTCGCGGGACCACTCTTGTGGCTTCCCTTTGCTTCTCCCATTAGAGAGTCATTTTTCTGCAGGGAAGCAAAGAAATCTGCAGGGGACATAAATTCTGCGCATGTGAAGTGGTGCAGAATTCTCCGGGAGAACACATTTCAGACAAGATATGGACAAACTGGAGAAAGTCTAGAGAAGAGCAACAAAAATGATTAAAGGTCTAGAAAACATGACCAGTGAGGGAAGATTGAAAAAACTGGGTTTATTCAGTCTGGAGAAGAGAAGACTGAGAGGGGACATGATAACAGTTTTCAAATACATAAAAGTTTGTTACAAGGAGGAGGGAGAAGAATTGTTCTTAGCCTCTGAGGACAGGACAAGAACCAATGGGCTTAAATTGCAGCAAGGGCAGTTTAGGTTGGACATTAGGAAAAAGTTCCTAACGATCAGGGTGGTTAATCACTGGAATAAATTGCCGAGGGAGGTTGTGGAATCTCCATCCTTGGAGGTTTTTAAGAACTGGTTAGACCAGTGGTTTTCAAACATTTTTCTAGTGACCCAGTTGAAGAAAATTATTGATGCCTGTGACCCAATGGAGCTGGGGATGAGGAGTTTGGGGTGTGGTAGGGGCTCAGGGCTGGGGCAAGGGGTTGGGATGCGGGAGGG
This sequence comes from Gopherus flavomarginatus, assembly GCF_025201925.1. NCBI lineage: Eukaryota > Metazoa > Chordata > Testudines > Testudinidae > Gopherus > Gopherus flavomarginatus. Next base: position 217,107,159 of record NC_066620.1, on the reverse strand, counting down.
GCTAGGGGTGCAGGCTCTAGGGTGGGGCCAGGGATGAGGGGTTTGGGGTGGAGGGTAACACACTGGGGGCTCTCAAGGCTCCCGGCCCCGCTGTGGGGAGCAGCCCTTGGCAGCAGGGACTGGGGCGGCTGTTCACCCTGCTCATTGTTGCTGCAGCCCGAGGTGTCGCCCTTCCTGCGGCTCCACTGTGAGCCGCAGGGCACCACGTCCCGTCCCCACCCACGGGCCTGGCTCAGTGACATGGGGAGCTGCTTATGCCCACCCCAGGGGGTCTGCCTTGTCACTGCCCCCCAGTCCCCAGAGCCCCCCCCCCAGCTCACCCCACCGCAGGCGAGCCCAGACAAGCTGTCGCATGCATGGAGGTGCCAGGCGATCACGGGCTGAGCCATAATCCCAGCAAATATGCCCCACAAAATTCCTCCTGCCACAAAGCTTCTGAGCAATGCAGCCCCCAGCCAGCCCCGAATCCGGCTAGCCCCTCCCCCCTGGCTCCGGCCCTGCTCCGCCCGGGCTCCCCCTCCAGAGAGGAAGCTGCCTCCCTGCCATGGTGTGGGGATGGTGATGTGGGGTTTGCCCTGTGCAGGGGCCAGGAGCCCCGTCTGTGCTCCCCTCTAGCCATCTCCACCCCCCGGCGACTGCAGGGTCAGACCTGGGCCCAGGGCACCCAGGGCCCTGCCAGCGGCCCCCCCTGTCTGCAGGCAGGGGATTGGCCTTTCACCCCTTCTCCCTGCATCTTAGCCAGCAGGTCGCCCCCTTAGCAGCCTCCTGGGAGGTGTCCCCTGCAGGGCTGGGGCCATGCTGCCCTCCCGACCCGACGTGGCAGTGCTGGATACCCTCCGGGTGGTGTCTCCCCGCCTCAGGACTGGGGGTTTGCAGCTGTGACCCACTGCTGTGCCCTGCAGGGCTGGGGCCATGCTGCCCTCCCGACCCGACGTGGCAGTGCTGGATACCCTCTGGGTGGTGTCTCCCCGCCTCAGGACTGGGGGTTTGCAGCTGTGACCCACTGCTGTGCCCTGCAGGGCTGGGGCCATGCTGCCCTCCCGACCCGACATAGCAGTGCTGGATACCCTCCGGGTGGTGTCTCCCCACCTCAGAACTGGGGGTGTGCAGCCGTGACCCACTGCTGTGCCCTGCAGGGCTGGGGCCATGCTGCCCTCCCGACCCGACGTGGCAGTGCTGGATACCCTCTGGGTGGTGTCTCCCTGCCTCAGGACTGGGGGCGTGCAGCCGTGACCCACTGCTGTGCCCTGCAGGGCTGGGGCCATGCTGCCCTCCCGACCCGACGTGGCAGTGCTGGATACCCTCTGGGTGGTGTCTCCCCGCCTCAGGACTGGGGGTTTGCAGCTGTGACCCACTGCTGTGCCCTGCAGGCCGGGCCAGGGGCTGCCCTATGAGTCCTGCGATGGCAGCGTCTGGCTGAGCACACCACCTGCTCCAGCCTGGGCGCTGCCCGGTTCCTGTGCTGAGCACGGTGGAGAAAGTGGGGCTCTGGCCAGCCTGGGGCCAGTGTGATGCTGGCCACAGGAACGACACCCCGGGGTCTCCTGAGCCCCAGGGAGGGTGGGGAACCCACCCTGGACACCTTTCACTCCTCTGCTGCCCCAGCTCCTGCAGTGACCTCCCGTAGCCCTCTCTGTCCCAGTCACTTCCCCTGCTCCGGGACTCCCCAGGTAACTGAGCCCTGCCGGGCCCAAGCTGTGGCAGGTTCCGAGCCAGTCTCCTGCCTCTTGCCTGACTGGCTAATCTGTATTGGTGGGCAGGGATTGGCCGGGTGCAGGGCCTGGCTTTGGGGAATGGGGATTGGCACAGACACACAGGATCATAGAATCATAGACCTGGCAGGGACCTCCAGAGGTCACCTAGTCCCGTCCCCTGCACTCAGGACAGGACTAAGTATTATCTAGACCATCCCTGAGAGGAGTTTGTCCAACCTGCTCTTAAAAATCCCCAAGGATGGAGATTCCACAACCTCCCTAGGCAATTTATTCCAGTGCTTAACCACCCTGACTGCTAGGAATTTTTTTCCTAATGTCCAACCTAAACCTCCCTTGCTGCAATTTAAGCCCATTGCTTCTTGTCCTATCCTCAGAGGTTAAGAGAAGCAATTTTTCTTCCTCCTCCTTGTAACAGCCTTTCACATCCTTGAAAACTGTTATCATGTCCCCTCTCAGGCTTCTCTTTTCCAAACTAAACAAACGGAATTTTTTCAGTCTTCCCTCATAGCTCATGTTTTCCTGACCTTTCATCATTTTTGTTGCTCTTCTCTAGAGTCTCTCCAATTTGATTTCATCTTTCCTGAAATGTGGCACCCAGAACTGGGCACAATACTCCAGCTGAGGCCGTATCAGCGCGGAGTAGAGCAGAAGAATTACTGCTTGTGTTTTGCTTACAACACTCCCGCTGATACATCCCAGAATGATGTTCGCTTTTTTTGCAAGTGTTACACTGTTGACCCATATTTAGTTTGTGATCCACTATGACCCCCAGATTCCTTTCCGCAGTATCCTTCCTAGGCAGTCATTGCCCAGCTTGTGTGTGTGCAACTGATTGTTCCTTCCTGAGTGGAGCACTTTGCATTTGTCCTTATTGAATTTCATCCTATTTGCTTCAGACCAGTTCTCCAGTTTGTCCAGATCATTTTGAATTTTAATCCTGTTCTCCAAAGCACTTGCGACCCCTCCCAGCTTGGTATCGTCTGCAAACTTCATCAGTGAGCTCTCTGTGCCATTAGCTAAACCACTGGTGAAGACATTGAACAGAACCAGACCCAGAACTGATCCCTGCAGGACCCCACTCGCTATGTCCTTCCAGTCTGACTGTGAACCACTGATAACTACTCTCTGGGAACGTTTTTCCAAACAGTTTTGCCCCCACCTTATAGTAGCTCCATGTAGGTTGTATTTCCCTAGTTTGTTTATGAGCAGGTCATGCGAGGCAGCGTCAAAAGCTTTACTAAAGTCAAGATATACCACATCTACTGCTTCCCCCCATCCGCAAGGCTTGTTACCCTGTCAAAGAAAGCTAGCAGGTTGGTTTGACAAATCCATGCTGACTGTCACTTATCACCTCATTATCTTCTAGGTGTTTGGAAATCGATTGCTTAATTATTTGCTCCATAATCTTTCCAGGTACAGAAATTAAGCTGACTGGTCTGTAATTCCCTGGGTTGTCCTTATTTCCCTTTTCATAGATGGGCACTAGATTTGCCCTTTTCCAGTCTTCTGGAATCTCTCCCATCTTCCAGGACTTCTCAAAGATAATCACTAATGGCTCAGATATCTCCTCAGTCAGCGCCTTGAGTATTCTAGGGTGCATTTCATCAGGGCCTGGTGACTTGAAGGCACCTAACTTGTCTAAAGTGACAAAGAGTCCTGTGGCACCTTATAGACTAACAGACATATTGGAACATGAGCTTTCGTGGGTGAATACCCACTTCGTCGGATGGTGGTGATTGGACGTCTGTTAGTCTATAAGGTGCCACAGGACTGTGTGTTGCTTTTTACAGATCCAGATTAACGTGGTTCCCCCTCTGTTACTTGACTTGTCTAAGTAATTTTTGACTTGTTCTTTCCCTATTTTAGACTCTGATCTTACCTCATTTTCACTGGCATTCGCTATGTTAGACAACCAGTCACCCCCAGCCATCTGGATGAAAACTGAAACACAGATGTCATTAAGCACCTCTGCCATTTCCACCTTTTATGTTATTGTTTTCCCCCCTCATTGAGTAATGGGCCTACCCTGTCCTTGGTCTCCTCTGGCTTCTCATGTATTTGTAGAATGGTTTCTTGTTACCCTGTATGTCCCTGGCTAGTTTGATCTCGTTTTATGCCTTTACTTTTCTAATTTTCTAACTGCCAACTGTCTTCAATTGTTTTTCTCCTTAGACTTGCTTCCTATGGGATTTTACCTACCAAAGCCCTGAATTTGCTGAAGTCTGCCTCCTTGAAATCCATTGTCTTTAGTGTGCTGTTCCCAAGCTACCCCCAGTTTGGGGACTGTCTCTTTGATGGGCCACCCCCGAGGGGTCCCACTTGTCCTTCAGAGTCAGCCACCTGGCCTCAGCTCTTCCCGAGTCTGAACCTCCGGGGCTCCAGGCCCCCTGCTTCACCCCAGGAGCTCTGATGCGCTTTTTCATTGTCTCCTCGGATTTTCCAGTGTTATGGGATCGCCTCGACCGCTCCTTTACAATGACCCTTCCGGGCTCAGACAGGCAGGAGTCTGTCTCCCAGCCTGTCCTGAGAGCAAACACTCCTTTTACCCCTCTGGGTAAACATGCAAAATATAGGGAAACTGAGGCTGACATAGGGGTCCTAAAAATATTACAGAACATTTCCCCTTGGTCACAGTGCCAGAGCATGTAGAAGCTGGTGTGTGTGTGTGTGTGTGTGTGTGTGTGTGTGTGCGTGTGCGCGTGCGCGTGTGCGCGTGCGCACACGACGACAGAGCTGTGAGGACCTGGAGTACTGTTAGAAAGGGCTGGATCCAGCAGGAAATTTTTCCCAGGGTAGGGCCAGGCGCCCCTCTCCCAGCAGCCGCTGCTTGGAGTCTTTCTGTGATCCGGGGAAATGCTTGCCCCTGGGCTCTCGGGTGTCCGGAGCTCAGCCCAGCCCAGCCTCTCGACAGGGAGCTCACTGCGTGGCGCCTGCCGGGGAGGGACTGGCAAGGAAACCAGAGCCCGGCAGTTCTAGGGCAGCCAGTGACTCCACACAGGAGCCCAGGAAGTAGAGACTCTGACACCCCTGGAGCCTGGCTGTCGTGACGGCTTTGGGGGCTCTGCAGTGAGGGGCCAGGCAGCAGCTCTTGGGGGGGGCAGCAGAGGGACCAGCCAAGGGCCCAGACCAGGACCTGGGGGCGAGGCCTGTGCCATGCCATCCCTGCTCTGGGGCATGCTTCACAAGGTGGCAGAGAGTTCACAGAGCAGGGGAGCTGGAAGCCAGGACTCCTGACTTTTGGGAGAGGAGTGGGGTCTGGTGGGTCAGGGAGTGGGGCTGGGCCCAGACTCCTGGGTTCTCTCCCCGGCTCTGGGAGGGGAGTGGGGCTGGTGGTTGGAGCAGCGGAGGCTGGGAGCCAGGACACCTGGGTTCTCTCCCTGGCTCTGGGAGGGGAGTGGGGCTGGTGGTTGGAGCAGGGGGGGCTGGGAGCCAGGACTCCTGGGTTCTCTCCCCGGCTCTGGGAGGGGAGTGGGGCTGGTGGTTGGAGCAGGGGGGGCTGGGAGCCAGGACTCCTGGGTTCTCTCCCTGGCTCTGGGAGGGGAGCGGGTGGGGCTCTGGGGTTAGCAGGTTTGCCAAATGCTGTAGCTGCAGGGTGGGGCTGTTATTGCAGCCACGCTGCCTGCGTTTTTTGGCAGCGTTTCCCTGTTGCCGGTGGAGCCGGCGAGGTTCAGGACGGCGTCGCAGGGCTGGGGCTGCTGCGGCCCGATGAGTCGTGGTGAGATATGGCCCTGCAGCGCCGCCCTTGAGAAGGGGCAGGTTAGGCACAGGCCCAGTGCCTGGAAAAGCCCCAAGGAGCTGCCGGCGGGGCCACAGAGGTGAAATCTGGGCGGGTGTCAGCTCCCTGCCGTGTGCTGAGGGGCTGGGAGGGAGCGGCCCGGCTCAGCAGCCGTGAAATGGTTAATCTGGCATTCCTCTGCCCCCTCCCCCCATCCCTGCAGGGTGCCCAGCCCAGCCTGGAGCAGTCCGGTCCTTGAGACAGGCTGAGCTAGTGGGAGCCGAGCGAAGGTCCTTGCTGCGCTATCTCCTCGCTGGCTGCTTGCCCGTGGGATGTGGGTGAAGGGGCAGCCCTGGGCCGAGGGCACCTTGTTGCAGGCTGCGGCATGTGACCCCTCCCCGTGTGCCGTGCCAGCCCCTGGCACTGGGGCTGGGGAAGAGTCAGTAGGGGCTGCCTTCCCTCCCTGCTCACCGACTCTCTCTTCTCTTCCAGCTCGGCGGCTGTGCGTGATGGTGGCAGGGCCTGAGGCGCGTGCCAGAGGCGCAGGGGGCCGGTGACGGGTGCCGGCGCAGCCCCTGCATGGCCCGTGGTGGGTAGAGCCGAGTGCGAGGCCAGCGCGGCTGGCATGGCCGGCCTGGGCAGAGTCGGTGGGCGCAGGAGGCTGTAGTGCAGCCGGCCGGCAGCGTTCGTTACCATGGCATTCACGGTGGCGGATTACACCATCTTCGTGCTGCTGCTGGTGCTCTCCTCCGCCATCGGGCTGTTCTACGCGCTGAGCGGCGGCCGGCAGCACACCGTGCAGGAGTTCCTGCTGGCCAACCGCAGCATGAGCTTCCTGCCCGTGGCCCTGTCCTTGCTGGCCACCTTCCAGTCGGCCGTGGCCATCCTGGGTGTGCCAGCCGAGATCTACCGCTTCGGCACCGAGTACTGGTTCCTGGGCTGCTGCTACTTCCTGGGCCTCCTCATCCCGGCGCACGTCTTCATCCCTGTCTTCTACCGCCTCCACCTCACCAGCACCTACGAGGTGACCGCCCGGCGGGCAGGACGGAGCGATGGGTGGGCAGGGCCATGGACCAGGAGGGGCAGACGATGGGGCAGCGGGTGGGCTGGGCGGGGTGATGGGCTGGTGAGGGGGCAGAGTGATGGAGCAAGTGGGGAGCTGGGCAATGGCGTAGGTGGGGGACAGGGTGATGGGAGGGCTGGGCCGGGTGATGGGCTGGTGGGGGGGGCGGAGCGATGGAGCAGGTGGGGAGCAGGGCGATGGGCTGGGGAGGGGGCAGATGGGGGGCAGGGCAATGGGCAAGTGATAGGCACCACCAGCCAATTCTCGGGCTGACTCGTGGGCTATAAGGTGCCGGAGCAGGATTGCGTCTCGTGGGCCCAGAAAGGGACAGAAGTGAGCCCCATACGCAAAGCCTGTCTGCCCCCCCCCGCTCACCCGCCTGCCTCTCCCTTCTCCCCCGGCAGTACCTGGAGCTGCGCTTTAACAAGGCTGTGCGTGTGTGTGGCACCGTGACCTTCATCTTCCAGATGGTGAGCGTCTGTCTGGCCCCCGGCACGGGTGGGGGGGCTGGGCTGGGCTGGGTGGTGAGGGGGCTGATATGGGCTGGCTGCACTACAGACCCCAGCGCGCAGCAGGGTCAGAGATCTCCCATCCCAGGCGCATGGCATGCTGGGAGCTGCAGCTGGTCACTCCGGCTCTTCCAGACGCCCGCGACCTGCCTCCCTGCTCCGCACCGCGGGGCCTGCCAGGGCTGAGTGTGCATGCGGGGAGCCCCTGGGACGGGACGGGACAGGACGGCAGGCGCTTGGGGCTGGAGCTCGGTGTCTTGGCCAGGGCCCCAGCGGCCATGGGCTCAGATCAGTTCCCGTTGGGGTGGAAGGGACAGCGGCCCCACGGGGTCCCTGGGCGCACGCAGCATGAGCGCAAGCATTTCACCCTCAGAGAACCTGCCCTGGGCCGTGGTCCCTCCTGAGGCCTCCAGGACAAACCCCCAGCACAGGGAGCCTCTGTTGGCTAGGGCTGGGCTGGCAGGGGGCTGCACATGGGGCATGAGGGGCCTCTCTGAAGGTGGGGCAGGAGGGGGCCTACCACACATCGCCCTGCCCCACGCCTGGCTCTGAGGAGTGCTGCTAATCCTCCCACTTCCTGGGTGTTGAATTCCTCCCACCCTCCATCAGCCTGGTCCCGCTGGGCCCTGCGTTGGCCTGTGGGGGGCCCTGCATTGGCCTATGGGGGACCCTGCGATCCCACTGGGCCCTGCGCTGGCCTGTGGGGCTGGCTGCCTCTGTTTCATGTCTCTCTGGCTGCTCAGGCCACCTGGGCACCATAACTGCTGCTGCTTCTCTCCCCTGCAGGTGATTTACATGGGGGTCGTTCTCTACGCACCCGCGCTGGCTCTCAATGCAGGTAACGCCGGGAGGGTGGGGCCCTGAGCCCAGGGGCGGGAGGGATAAACAGAGGGGCGCAGGATAGACATACCAAAGGCAGTGGCTGAGGGATATTGGGAGGTTTTCACCCAAGGTGCCCATAGCCTGTGGAACTCACTGTCACTGGGTGTCACTGAGCTCAAGATTTGCAGGGGGATCGGCCGTTTCTCTGGCTCATGGAATATCCAACGCTAGGCTGGTGAATCTGACGCTATCTGGCAGGGAGATGAAACCTCCTGCGTTGGTGTTACTGCTGCTCAGGAGCCTGGCCGGGAGCTCTGGGGGCACAACACCTCCCCACCCCCAGTAGGGGCAAGGTGCGGCCGGGCCACGCGGCTCACGCTCCTCTCACTGTGAGGAGAGGCCCATTCCCAGCCTGGCGAGGGCTGTTCCCTCTCCAGCGTGCCTGATGTGAGCGGGGGCAGCAGGCTGCGGGCCAGGCCCAGGACTGGGGTCTCTGGAGTGCTGGCTGCCTGGCCCCCACCCTTTCCTGATGGCTGGTGTTTTCTTTGCAGTGACTCAGTTTGACCTCTGGGGGGCGGTGCTGGCCATGGGCCTGGTCTGCACCCTGTACACCACCCTGGTAAGCGCCGGTGCCAGCCCATGCGGGGTGGGGAGCCTGGGGCTGCTCTGGGAACCATCTGAGGGGCGGGGTGAGGGCGGGGAGTGAGACCAGAGCGGACACTCGTTCCCCATGGCCCAGGGTCTGTCGGTGCCCAGCCTGGCCCCAGGCAGGAGAGAGACCCCCTGGGGTCCCAGCTAGGCAGCTCCCTGTGTGCCCGGGACAGGGCTGCTTCCAAACACCCCAGTGATGGGGCATCCAGCCCTGCCCCCGTCTCCCTGCCCTGCCCTCCTCTCCCTCCTTGGGAGCAGCCTCCTGCCCTGGCCCCCCCTCCCTGCTGGAGAGCAGCCCCCAGCCTTTGCCCTGCCCCCCTATCCCTGCTGGGGAGCAGCCCCCAGCCCTGCCCCCAGCTGGACCCGTCTCCCTGCTTTGGAGTATCTCCAAAGAGTCACCCTGACCCCCTCCTTCTCACTTTCCCCCCTGCCCTCTGATGACACCCCGTGTCTGCCCCTAACCTGGTGTTGGTGCCCTGCCCCTCTGTGTCGAGGGTTCTCCGCCGCCCAGTGTGATGGGGGCTCACCCCTGCCCGCCCCCCAGAGCTCTGGGACTGGCCTCTGCTGGGAGGGGCTGATGCAGGGTGGCCCCTGCGCTCCTGCCCTGTGCTCAGGGCTCTGCTGTTTGCCCGTTCCTTCCACAGGGCGGGCTGAAAGCTGTCATATGGACCGACGTCTTCCAGACGCTGGTGATGTTTGCAGGGCAGCTGGCCGTCATCGTGGTGGGCACTGTCAAGGTGGGCAGCATGGGGCGGGTCTGGCAGCTGGCGGCTGATCAGGGGAAGATCTCTGGAATTGAGTAAGTGGAACCGTGGAGACCCCGAGGGCCCCCTGACTCACACCCTGTAACGTCTGCCTGGTGTCCCAGCCCGTCCCCACTCAGCCCTGGTTAAGGGGGTGGTGGGGAGAACCCAGCCCACTTCCATGGGACCTGCCTGCGCTGCGGGTCAGGGAAGGCCTGAAGGGTGCTAGACAAGCCACGGCCAGACGCAGACCCTGCTTTGGGCAGGAGGAAGCTGCCCTGCCCTGCCCTTGGGGCAGTCACACCATGCACCCAGCCCCGAGTGCTCTGTGGGGCCGGAACCCCTCACTCCCAGCCCCACAAGCTCAGATTCCAGCCCTTGCCCATCTGTGTCTTGCTGCAGCCTCAACCCCGACCCCTTTGAGCGTCACACCTTCTGGACCCTGTCCGTCGGGGGCGTCTTCATGATGCTGTCGCTGTATGGCGTAAACCAGGCCCAGGTGCAGCGCTATCTGAGCTCCCGCACCGAGCGGGAGGCCGTGCTGTGAGTATGGGGGTGAGGGAAGCTGTGGTGTGAGTATGGGGGTGGGGGAAGCCGTGGTGCGCAGCCGGGCAGGCGGCTTGGCCAGCCCCCTGGGCAGCTCACTGCTGTGTCGCAATGGGACAGCTGGGAGCTGCTCTGCACGGGCTCCCCGGCTCCAGCGGGGTGGGGACCCCACAGCCAAGGCCTTCAGAGCTACCTCCGGCCCCTACAGCCTCCCGTGCCCGTCTGGGCCGTGCTCGGGGAGCGCTGGGCCCGGCTCCCTGCTGGCGAGGGGCTCTGGAGAACCAGTCCCAGGGGTTCCTGCCTGCATGCGCCCCTGTAACACCCCCCTCATCCCTCGCAGCTCCTGCTACGCCGTGTTCCCCTGCCAGCAGGTGGTGCTCTGCCTCAGCTGCCTCACGGGCCTTGTCATGTTTGCCTATTACCAGGAGCATCCGCTCACGGCAGCCCAGAGCCAGGCCTCCTCAGACCAGGTGAGTGCCAGGCTGGGCCCGGGATCAACCTCCTTACCCTAAAGCCAGGGGATTCCCGTCTGCGAGAGCTCTGGGCAGCTTTCTTCCTCGCTCGGAGATGGCCCCTCAGTCTTGCTCCCACTGGGGCCTCTTGGGCTCACTTGTAGAAGAGGAACCTTCCCTGATGCCTGCCTGAGTCAGCAGAGAGCCTGCAACGCTGGCTCTGGGCAGCGGAACGGCACCACGCAGCCCCGGGGCGTTGACTCTGAAACCCAACGATGGCGGCTCTGAGTGATGGTGACTCTGCTAGTGACGGTGCTGCTGCTTGTTTTCACAGCTGTCCCTTCCCCTGGGTGCCCAGCCTCTCTCCCCCCTCGGCGAACCGGTGCCCTGACCTCCCCTCTCGCCCCCCTCGGCGAACCGGTGCCCTGACCTCCCCTCTCGCCCCCCTCGGCGAACCGGTGCCCTGACCTTCCCTCTCGCCCCCCTCGGCGAACCGGTGCCCTGACCTTCCCTCTCGCCCCCCTCGGCGAACCGGTGCCCTGACCTTCCCTCTCGCCCCCCTCGGCGAACCGGTGCCCTGACCTTCCCTCTCGCCCCCCTCGGCGAACCGGTGCCCTGACCAGCTTCCTGCCTTTGCAGGAGGTTAAGTCCATGAATGGCTATTAGCCAGGATGGGTAAGGAATGGTGTCCCTAGCCTCTGTTTTTCAGAGGGTGGAGATGGATGGCAGGAGAGAGATCACTTGATCATTGCCTGTTAGGTTCACTCCCTCTGGGGCACCTGACTCTGGCCACTGTCGGCAGACAGGATAGTGGGCTGGATGGACCTTTGGTCTGACCCGGTATGGCCGTTCTTATGTTCTGCAGCTGGTTCTGTACTTTGTCATGGACGTCCTGAAGGACCTGCCCGGCCTGCCCGGCCTCTTCGTCGCCTGCCTCTTCAGCGGCTCCCTGAGGTGAGTGCCCCATGCCCAGGCAGTGCCCAGCGCCCGGGTGCTGAGAGTCCCCTGTGTCCGGGCTGGGTGTGACGGGAGCAGGCCTCTCCCAGCTGATCCCAGTTCCTCTCTCTGCCTTGCAGCACAATTTCCTCGGCCTTCAACTCCCTGGCCACGGTGACCATGGAGGACCTGATCCACCCCTACTTCCCCGGCCTGCGGGAGTCCCGTGCCACGCTGCTCTCCAAGCTGCTGGGTCAGTCACGCTCCTGCAGGCCACGCAGCTCCCTGCTGGGGTTCCGAGCCACACTCCCGGGGAACGGGGCGTCCTCCCAGCCCCTGACAGCTGCCTGGTCCCAGTGGCCACGCAGAGAGAGACCCTGAGCCAGCCCCGGGCAGGCAGGTCTGTGGGAGCTCATCCCCATCTGGATCTGCTGCCCCAGCCCCAGCTCTACCAGTGCCCTCTAGTCCCAACCCGCACCCCCCTGCCAGCCCAGCCCTGCCCCCCTCTGAGCTCTGCCGGTGCCCCTCACTCCCGACCCGCAGCCCCTGCTAGCCCGGCCCTGCCCTGCTCTGAGCCCTGCCAGTGACCCTCACTCATGACCCGCAGCCCCTGCTGCCCCGGGCTCCTGGCTGTGTCCTGCCTAGGGGCAGGTGGTTGTATTGAGTGATGCTGCCGCTTCTAACCCCCTTCTCCTCCCCCTCCCCAGCTCTCAGTTATGGCCTGCTCTGCCTGGGGATGGCCTACCTCTCCTCCATGATGGGCCCCATGCTGCAGGTAGGACATGCCCCGCCCCAGGTCTCTCAGCCCAGGGAGGTGCTGGGCCGGGGGGAAGCTGGTGTTCTGGCCACTTGCCAAAGGACTTTGTGCTCAGATTCATAAACTCCTGGGCTTCAAAGCCAGAAGGGCCCATCCTGATCCTCCAGTTTGACCTGCCCACTGCAGCCCCCAGAACCCCCCCCAACCCCCCCGCAATAGGCCCTGAGCCTCTGTTGTCCTCAAATCAAGGCTTCACGTGACAGACTCCACCATTCACACAAGTTCAAACCAGCAAGTGACCCAGGCCCCAGGCTTCAGAGGGAGGCAAACCCCGTCCCCCCAGGGTCTCTGCCAACCTGACCCGGGGAAAATTCCTTCCCCGCCCTAAATCCGGGGATCAGTTAGACCCCAGGCATGTGGATGAGATCCACCAGCCAGACAGCTGGGAAAGAATTCTCTTCAGTGTCCCATCACCGCGGAGATTTGCTGCTAATGGTCACAGATCGGCTCCATGCCATCGTAGGCAGCCCCATCACACCATCTCCTCCATAAACTGATCACACTCAGGCTGGAAGCCAGTTTGGGGTTTTGTCCCCACTGCTCCCCTTGGGCGGCTGCTCCAGAGCTTCAGTCCTCTGGTGGTGAGAAACCTTCATCTAATTTCAAGTCTAAACCTGCCAATGGCCAGTTTCTAGCCACGTGTTCCTGTGTCCACATGGACACTTAGCTTCAATAACTCCTCTCCCAGCCTGGTGTTTATCCCTGGGGTGGATTTAGAGGGAGCAATTTGATCTCCCCTCGGCCTGCGTCTGGTCAGGCTAAACAAGCCGAGCTCGTTGAGTCTCCTCGCGTAAGGCAGGTTCTCCGTTCCTCCGATCAGCCTCGTCGCCCTTCTCTGCACCTGTTCCAGCCTGAATTCATCTTTCCTACCCACGGCAGAGCAGCTCTGCTCACATTGTCCAGCCGAGGGCTCACCAGTGCCTGGTATAACGGTACTAACACGTCCCATTGCTCCAGGAAATCCCTCACCTGACGCACCCTAGGACTGCGTTAGCCTTTATCACGGCCGCGTCACACTGGCGGCACATAGTCACCGCGTGATGGACCCAGACACCCAGGTCTCTCCTCCTCCATTGCTTCCAACCGAGAGGTCCCCAGCTCACCATGCCTTGTGTAACCAGCACTTCTCTCTGAACACCCGGCAGGTGCCCTAAGGGGCTTGTTCCTAGTACATATCTCCCCCACTCTCTCCCCCCCCCAGTCTGAGGCAGGGAGCCCCACTGCCCTCTGTCCCGGGGGGCTGTGCCCTGGCTGCAGTGGTGATGCGCTCTCTGCCCACAGGCTGCCATCAGCATCTTTGGCATGGTGGGCGGCCCGCTGCTGGGACTCTTCTGCCTGGGGATGTTCTTCCCGTGTGCCAACCCCACCGTGAGTGTCACTCCCACCTGGCCCCTCCCTAGGGTCTCCGGGCCCCTGCCCTGGGCTGGGCCTGCGTCTACCCCCATCCCCCTTGGGTCTGGCGGCCGAGCTGGGGAGGGGGGTGCAGCAGGCCTGGTACTGGCCAGGCTCCTGTTGCTGTGAATCTCTGGGCTCCACTGCAGCCAATGCAGTGTGGGGGAAACTGAGGCTGTGCCCAGCAGGGAGATGGATTCAACTGGGGCATGGCCGCTCCACCGGCTGGGCTGGGGTCTCGGTGCCTCCCCAGCGGGGTCAGGGAGGGCCCTGGAGCTGCATGGGCCGCTGCTGACTACTGTCCCCGTGTGCAGGGTGCGATTGCCGGGCTGGCAGCTGGGCTGGCAATGGCCTTCTGGATCGGCATTGGGAGCCTGGTGTCCAACCTACGGGCGGCCCCCTCGGCCCTGCCGCTGTCCAACATCACCGACTTCCCCCAGGCCAGCAGCCTGAGCACGGCCATCGCCACCACCCTGCTGACCTCGACCCCGGCCCCAAAGCGGTGAGTGGGGGGAGCTGTGCTGTGGGGGGGGTCTGACCCCAGCCCTTCCCTGGGGAGGTTGCTGGGGACAGGGTGCTGGGCCCCGGCTGGAGGCTCCTGGGAGACCGAAGGGGTGAAGGTGCGTTAACATCCTTCCAGGCTGCAGATGCAGGCGCACGGCGTCCTGGGCCCGCCAAGGAGCAGAGATGTTCAGCAGTGGCTGGAACCCAGCACCTGTGTGGGTGCCAGGTCCCCAGCTGCTCCCTAACCCGGCTGTTTTCCCCCATAGCCTCTCAGGGCTCCAGAAATTCTACAACCTGTCGTATATGTGGTACAGTGCCCACAACTCCACCACCGTCATCCTGGTGGGCCTGCTGGTCAGCCTGCTCACGGGTACGTGCAGGGGGGCTGCTGGCTGTGTGTGAGGTGGTGAGGGGGGATGAGAGGTTCTCATGGATCCAGAGGATCTGGCTACACCCCAGTTTTATGCAGGCCCTGGTGTGCCACAAGGGGAGGGCTCCTGCTCGGCCCGTCCCCCTGCCCAGCGAGTCCCACTGAGCCAAATGCCTGGGAGAGACTCAGCCGCTCTGCAGGGACCCCTGCGCCCGCCAGTGCCTGCAGCGACACTGGGCAGCCTCTGCCCGAGCTGGTCTCGGTCCCCTGGGCTTGGCCCAGAGAAGTTGGAGTTAAGTCCCTGCTGCTCGACACCAGGGCCACTGGAGCCAGCCTGCTCCAGGAACCAGATCCCTGCCTGCCAGAGCTTCCCACTGTCTGTGGGTCTGTCCTGGGCTCCCATTGTCTGCCTGGTCGCGGCTCTAGCTGGTCCTAGCCTTTGTCGGTGTCGCGCCCCCACCTCCTGTCTCCTACCCAAGAGCAGCCCCACGGGCTGGCAGCCCTGAGCCCGGCGGGTCGCGGCCAGGCCCATAGGTCAGGGACAGGACAGAAAATCCCACTCTCGGCTGTGTAGGGGCGGGAGGGAGAGACTGGGGAGGTGGGGGAATGAAGGGCTCGTGGCTGCAGGCAGGAGCTCAGGTTTGGGGGCCCCCAGGCTCCCTGTTAGGCTGGGGGCTGGATGCCTCTGGCAGCGCAGCCTGGGCCAGGCCCATGACGAGAGAGCAGAGGCTATGGCCCAGCATGCAGCGCTGCCCCTCAGGAGGCATCTGTCCTGAGGCCGGGGGCTACCGGCTCCTGGCCGTGGCTGGGCCAGGCACAGTTGCCCCAGGGGAGGACAAGGAAGGAGAGAATAGACCCAACCCTGCCTCCCCTGGCACTGGGGGTCTCTGCGCCCCTGGCCTGAGGAAATGCAGGCTGACGTGGGGACAGTCCGAGGGGTGCAGAGGCCATGTAACCCCCTGTGCTCTGTCCCTCGCCCTGGCAGGCCCCACCAAGGGAGCGACCGTCAACCCTCGCACCATCTACCCCGTGCTGCCCCGGCTGCTCTGCTGCCTGCCCCAGAGGTACCGGGAACGGCTGAGCTGTGGGGTGGTCTGCTCTGCTGAGGTGAGTGGCTGGGAGCTCTGTGAGTGCGGCAGGGCAGGGCAGGCTGTGATCCCAGTTACTGGCCCTGCCCAGCGACGCGCCCCTACGTTATTCCATACGGTTCCTGCCCGAGCCCCCGTCATCGCCGGGCACTGACCCCTGTCACAGGGCCGCTTGTGGGGCGGGGTGCACCAGCAGGGGGCTGTGTGGTGGCTCTGTCACAGGAGTCCAGTTGGCAGCGCAGGCCTGGAGCTGGGCACGGCCGGCGGTCTCGGCTGGTCCTTGCTTCATCCAGACTAGGCCCCATGGCAGCTCCGTCTCCCACCCAGGCGAGCCTTGCCCTGTTGGGGGGCCTGAGGACAGAGCTGTCGACCTCCAGCCCCACTCTGGAGCTTTCGGCTCTGAGATCTGCTGGGCCCGGGCCCCAGAGGGAAGGGCCGAGACCTTGAACCTGACCTGATGCCTGTGGGCAGGTGTGATGTGCTGGCAGGAGCCCATGTGGCTGAGGAGAGGTGCTGCAGCAGGCTGAGCTAGCTGGACTCCCCGCCCTGCCCAGGGCTCCCTGCCCAGGTGTGTTGGTTGCCTTGATGCAGATGGGGGATGAAGCCTGTATAACTGGGGCAGGGTCTCCTAGCCGTGGAGGGGGTCGGGCATATTTGGCCCGGGGGCAGGTCACAGCACTGGGGGTGTCACCGCTCACCTGGTGGCCTGTAGCTCCCAACTTGCCGGTCACGCCCCGAGTGTGTGCGTCCCACACAGGCCTGGGCCAGCTGCTCGCTTCCCAGCACCTTGGCTGCAGCCGCATTCGCTTCCACGGGCCAGGGGCCCTGTCCCCAACTGCCAGCCCCCGGCTCTGGGCACCATACGGCCCCTGGGAGAACCCCTTCAGTGTCACAGGCCCCCCGTTAGTCGCTGGGGCTAGGCCCTTTGCCCCACCCCCTCCCGGCGCCGCACACCTGGTCTGCCATGAGCCCCCTCAGGGAGCCCACTCAGCAGTCATACAGGAGGTTTATTGAACATCTGGACCCAGCCCAGGCAGTTCTCAGGGCCCTCGGGCGGGCCTGGCCAGTCTCAGCCCCGGCCAGCTGGGTCTGTCCCATGGGGCCTCGGCTGCTGCTTGTCCTCAGCCCAGCCCCCTCCCTCCTGCCAACCACCTAATATCCTCTCATCTGTCCTGTATCCTCCGTGCCAGGTAAACAGGCTGCCTGCACCCTTGCTCTTCCGGCCTCTGTTCCCCCTCCCCCGGCTGGAATCAGCTGGGCAGGTCCCCGGGCCCCTCTCTCCACAGCCTGTTGTCCTCCTGCTGGCCGGAACCACCCCGCTCCCAATCTGCTCTGGGTCCCCAGGTCACCAGTCACTGGGTCCCCAAGCTCCAGGCTGTGTCTGGGGTCCCAGCTGCTAGGCAAAGTCACACCTGGTCCTCTGCAACCCTCCCCTCCACCCCTCACTACACATGCAGCACCCAGGGAAACTGAGGCACGGACAGTGTTCATGCAAAACACTAAGAAATGTCCCACTTCATCCCAGGCCCTGACACACTCCCAGTCCTGAGTGTCCCTAAAACCATGTGTCCTGCAGCGCCCGGCCCTCCCCTGCACGCTCAGAGCAACAATATGGGTCCTTGCTCCTTTAGGGAGACCAAAGCAGATAACATCTTGTTACCCTAACTGGGGCAAAGCCACCCTGCCCTTCACACGCTGCCCAGAGCTGGGTTATTGTACACAGACAAACGAGTCACACAGCAGCCATCAGGGTACGTAAGGAAGGGAGCTCCCAGCCCCATACACTTTCCGGTGACCTGGGCTTTGTTCAAGGTGGATTTCTCCTTCTCAGCCATGGCTGGCTGGCTCGCCACAGATGCGCTAGAGGCTGGTTTCTTTTGGTGAAAGCTCTTTGCCTATGCAGGTTTCTCATCTACGTTCAGTGTGCAGAGACCTCCCCCTCCCCCACACCTTTCTCAGCTTGCCAGAGCCCTTCTCCCTTGTGCCTGCCCTGTGGGCTTCCCATCCCCTGTTGGAAATGGGGCTTCCGGGTTGTGACTCTGCCACGCTTAACAGCTGTAGGAGACAGGGACAGCGGTGATGTTCCCTGCTGGTGGGGAAGGACCTGTTTCTCCTTTGCTGGGACACTCTGAAGCGCAATGTCCCATTGTTCCTGATGGGGTGTCACTGCTGTGCAGACATTTGGTGGTGCTGTTAATCACCAGCGTGTGTCAGGCCTTCACTAAACACTTCACTCTCTACACGGTTATAACCCAGAAGTGTTGGACACAATCCGATGAGCCAGTTGCTTAGCACCTGAGGTTCAGACCCCCTGTCTTTATAGCCCAGATAAAGTTTCTCTTCCCTACTGGAAGCTTTCTCCTGCCTCACTTGATAGCATGGGGCTTCGTTTGCCTGGCACATAAATGGACCTGCATTGTCTCTGCTTGACTCTGGGCTGGGCATAGAAGCAAAGACGCCCTCCTTTGTCTAGGGCAGACCTGTTTCCCAACTCCCCTGACATGCCTGGTTTAAACACCCATTAGTGGAATTCCAGTGTGTATCCATAACTCTTACTACACACTGCACGGACATCATGCAAGAACATGAATGACCAGCGAGGCATTAGTTTCCCAGTGACATATGACATGAGACCTGGTAGATACAGGTTAGAGGCACAGTGAGCTGGGGTGCGTGGAGCTGGTCTCCTCAGCTGATCTGGGGGAGCCCCTGGCTGCCTGCACTGGAATCACTTAGGGCCCCAGTGTTACTGCAGGGACGGGGCCGGGCTCCGAGCCTGCCAGAGGTGGGCGGCGGCGGCGCTGCCTGGACGGGGCCGGGCTCCGAGCCGGCCAGAGGTGGGCGGCGGCGGCGCTGCCTGGACGGGGCCGGGCTCCGAGCCGGCCAGAGGTGGGCGGTGGCGGCGCTGCCTGGACGGGGCCGGGCTCCGAGCCTGCCAGAGGTGGGCGGCGGCGGCGCTGCCTGGACGGGGCCGGGCTCCGAGCCTGCCAGAGGTGGGCGGCGGCGGCGCTGCCTGGACGGGGCCGGGCTCCGAGCCTGCCAGAGGTGGGCGGCGGCGGCGCTGCCTGGACGGGGCCGGGCTCCGAGCCTGCCAGAGGTGGGCGGCGGCGGCGCTGCCTGGACGGGGCCGGGCTCCGAGCCCGCCAGAGGTGGTCGGCGGCGGCGCTGCCTGGACGGGGCCGGGCTCCGAGCCTGCCAGAGGTGGGCGGTGGCGGCGCTGCCGGGACAGGGACGGGCTCCGAGCTGGCCGGAGGTGGTCGGCACCGGTGCTGCCGGGACGGGGACGGGCTCCTAGCCGGCCGGAGGTGGTTGGTGGCGGCGCTGCCTGGACGGGGCCGGGCTCCGAGCCAGACAGGGGTGGGTGGCAGCAGCACTGCCGGGACAGGGCCGAGCTCCCAGCCGGACGGAGGTGGGCGGCGGCGGTGCTGTTGGGTGCTGCTGTGTGAGAGCTCAGCGAGGAATCCATCTCCCAGGCTGGGGACTGACCTGACCCTCGCCCATGGAGATGGCCCTGGGGCTAGATGGCCTCAGCCTGTCTCGGGGGCGCTGGAGTCAGCTGTTCTCCAGGCCTGGGACCATCTCGATGGTCGTGGGGGCTGGAATGTGGCGAAGGGCAGACGGGGAGGTGGCGCTGGAGCCCTGGCATCTGACCGGCTAACCTAGCAGCTGCAGGTGGCTTTGGGAAGGGCCCAAGGGAGACCTGGTCCTTGTGGCGCACGGCCAGGGAAGGGTTGGGGGGAGAGGCCGTTCCTAGTGCTGCTCGTTGGGTGCGTCCCTCCAGCAAGGACTCAGCCCACTTCAACGCATTCCCTTGGACCTGTCCACCTCTCTCAGGCCAGCCAAGCATGCCCTGGGCAGCAGGTCGAGTGCTGACGAGGGGACACAGGACAAGAATGGGTGTCTGGCCTCTGTCCACCGACAGGCGGGAGCCAGCCATCAGCACCGCTAGTAGGGGGTCCATCCCAGGGCCTGGCCCGAATGCGGCTGGGGCCGGGGCCGGGGCCGGGGCCGGGATGTTGGCTCCAGGTAGCCGGCCAGGGCTTGCTGCTCTCTGAGCTGGCTCACGCCGGGGAGTTTTAAGCACTGGGCTAGAGCCGGCTCTGCAGGGTGGGCAGGCGGCTGCAGGTTGGGAGGAGGAAGGGAGGCGTTGGCTGTTCCAGGCAGGAGCGGCCCCAGGACTCTCCCAAGCACTTGTCCTGAGTTCAAACCTCGACCAGGGCCTGTCCTGAATGCTGGGGACACAGGGAGCTGGTGGCCGACGGGTAGAGGGAGCAGGCCCATGGTGCCAGCCCCATGGCCCATTTCCTGCCCCCTGAGCCTGCCGGTCCGCTGCCCCTGGTCCAGCTAGGAGCCAGCACCTGCCAGTGGGGAAAGACCCTAGTCCCCCTCTGACCCTCGTCTTTCCCTGCGCAGGACGGAGGCTGCGAGGAGCCAGCGCCCCATGCCCCGGAGAAGACCAGCAATGGGATGCTGAATGGCCCCATCGTGGGCCTGGCCCGTGTGGAGGAGGGCGAGGGCTTTGCCAGGACGGAGGGCACTCACACCTACATCCTGCAGGAGACGTCGCTTTGAGCGAGGGCCCAGGCGGCAGAGCAGGAGCTAGTGTCCGGCCGCTGGGGGTGGAATGCAAAGGCCCTGCTGGGCGCACCGGCCTCACCCTGGGAACGGCCCTGCTGAGCGCGCACAGCACGAAGGGGCTGCTCCCCTCCTGGGGCGGGTTCCTGCTCCCCCCAGGCGCCCCCTGCCCGCAGCTCAGGGCTCCACGCACACTCAGGCCGCAAGCACCAAATGACCCATGGGTGGCTGGCGCCCACCCTGCACTACTAGAACCCGGCTGATGGAGTCAGGCCCCAGCCTGGCGCTGGCATAGCCCTGCCTTGCTGGCCACTTGCCCACATGCCCTGGGGGGCACAGGGGTTAATTGCTGTTATGTGCCAAGCCCGGGGGTGGGGAGAGACCCCACTGGTTCCCAGGCCCGGAGCTGGGCCATGCACTGATGCACCGGGCAATGCTGTGAGGGGACCAGCCGGCCTCCCGTTGCATGGGACCAGGTGCCTGGGACCAGGCCCTCGTTTCTACATGCGCTAATCCCTGCAGTCAGTCCATCCATCCATCCCTGCGCAGGCCTCCCCTGCCCATGGGGGGCGGAGGGGGTGTCTGCAGGACCCCTGGACCCCCCGCATTTCCTGAGGTCTGGGCTGTCTGCCCCTGGAGCCAAGGGCTCTGTCCCTCAGCCTCCCACTGCCTGCTCTGTGCCCCAACACTGAGATGGGCACTGCTCTAAGTCTTTGGTGCCTCCTAACAGACTCTGCCCTGGCCCCACCCACCTGGGGCCACATGCCTTTCCCTGCCATCGGGCCCCAGCCCCTGGGCTCAGGTTGGCTCATGATGGGGGGGGGGCAAGGCTGGGAGCCAGCCCCATGGGGCACTGGCAGGAGTCTAAGTGGGCCCAGCCCAGGGCAGCACCCTCCTGCTCTGGCTGTGGGGCACTGGGATTCTGCACTGCAGCCCCTGAGCCCCGTTTGCACCATGCCAGGTGCTGCCCCAAGCTGCAGGGCATGCTGGGAGCTGTAGTTTGCTCTGGCCCCGGCTCTAGTTGCAGGTGGAAATGATGGACCAGCTGCATTCCTGGGGGCCACAGGGGCTGCAGCTCTGCCCTTGGCACCTGGGCCGTTAGCTGGGCTCAGAGCCCTTGCTGTGCCCTGGCGCCTGGTGCTGCACCACCTTGGACTCCCCTTCGCCCTGGCGCAGAGCCCAGCCTGTGCCCCCCATGTTACCATGGGGGTCAGTGACTGTGCTGTGGAGTCTATTGGTGGTGGCGCATGCAGCCACGTGGCGGGGCCAGCATGGGCTGCTGGCTGCTCCCAGGTGCCCCAGGCATGGCTGTCCCAGCAGAGGGGCTCGGGCTGGGGCACGCTGGCTGCTCCTGCGGGAGCTAGTGGGGGTACATAGGACCACAGCTACAATTTGCAATGATGCCCCTTGCTGGCAGGCAGCCCTCCTATAGCCAATGTCCCACACTTGCAGCCTTCTGCTCACAGTGCCCCACAGCCAGTCCCCCTGTTCTCAGACCCCCCACCCCATCCCTGACCCCTGCTTGCAGCTCCCCACAGCCAGTGGCCCCACTCACAGCCCCCCATCCCTGCCCCCTAGGGCCCTTCCCTGATTCTGTTCAATGAGTTGTTCTAATTGTTCGTTAATTGTCTCTTGTCCCCAGCACCTGGGGCTGTTGTCTCAGTAAAGTGATTCTCTGTGATTACGCTGCCGTGTCGCGTCTGGGCCCTGTTCTGTGGAGCCCCCTCCCCACTCGACTGCAGGGAAACGGACCCCTTCCCCCGGCCCGAGACCCATCGGGGCTGTGTTGGCAGGGGCAGGATGGGGCAGTTCTGGCTCCCAGCGTGGGAGCTCAGACCTGGGGCACCCCCGAGCCCTGGGCATCTGCCAGGATTGCTGCCCACGCACCAGCCTGCAGGCCAGGAAGGCAGTTGCAGCCACTAGTGCATGTTCCTGGCATGGGACTGCCAGGGCTGGGCACAGCTCTGAGAAGCGGGACCCTGGCTGACCCCTCCGGCTCTGCAGTCAGTGCCAGCCTGGTCACCCTCGGGCCTGTGCAGCAGGGCCCACTGCTGCTGCTCAGCACAGGCAGAGGCTGTTGGCTCTCATGCCCAGAGCCAGGCAAGCCCAGTGTTGTAGCATCAGGCTGGCTTTGTGGCTTTGCCTCTCGGGCAGGAGCAGGCCGCTCCCCAGCCTCCGGCTGGCCTGGGCTGAGCAGGACTCCCCAAGCGGCAGGAGGAGCCAGTCGCGGCTCTGATGGGGGCCTCAGCTCGCTCTAGTTCCTGCCCTGTTCCTGGAGCAGGGCTGCAGCACCTGGCATGGCAGAAAGCCCAGGGGTCTGCCTCCGAGAGCCTCCCTGGCAGGGAGCAGGGGTGCTGGGTGGGGGAAGCCCATCACCGGCTGATGAGCCTGGGTAGCACCTAGGTGTATGGGCTGCGAGGGGGATGAGCCAGGCCCCGGGGCTCGGGGGGTAAGACGGGACCTAAATGGCTGCTAGAAAATGTTGCTGAAAAACAACACAAACAGGTAGCACCCAGGCAGAAAACGAGATTAAACCAGCTCGAGCCACAAGGGAACAAGGAACACTCTCCAAATCCCAAGGACAGGGCAGGCCTGTTACTCAACGAGGGGGGGAAAGCAATGAGAGACTGTGGGGAAATGGCGGTGTTAGTGACGTCTTTGTTTCGGTTTTCACCCAGAAGGCTGGGGGTGACTGGACGTCTAACATAGCGATTGCCTGTGAAAATGAGGTAGGATCAGAAGCTAAAATAGGGAAAGAACAGGTCAAAAATTACTTAGACAAGTTTGGCCTTGTCTACACTGGCACTTTGCAGCGCTGCAAGTTTCTCGCTCGAGGGGTGATAAAACACCCCTGAGCATGGCGAGGTTCAGTGCCAGTGTAGCCAGTGCCCCAGTGCTGGGAGCCGTGCCCCTTGTGGAGGTGGGTTTTTACAGCGCTGGGAGAGCTCCCTCCCTCTGCTCTGCTGTGACCTTAATGCTGCTAGTGCCCTTTGATGATTTCCAGTCACCAGAGCCTAATGAAATACATCCCAGAATACTCAAGGAGCTGACTGAGGAGATATCGCAGCCATTAGTGATGATCTCTGAGAAGTCATGGAAGATGGGAGAGATTCCATAAGACTGGAAAAGGGCAAATCTAGTGCCCATCTATGAAAAAGGAAATTAGGACAACTCAGGGAATTACAGAGCAGTTGGCTTAACTTCTGTACCTGGAAAAATAATGGAGCAAATAATTAAGCAATTGATTTGCAAACACCTAGAAGATAATAAGTAACAGTCAGCATGGATTTGTCAAACCAACCTGAGAGCTTTAGAATACAGGACACCAGGGTTGGAAGGGACCTGAGCAGATACCTAGTCCAACCCCCTGCTCAAAGCAGGGCCAATCACCAGACAGATTTTTGCCCCAGATCCCTAAGTGGCCCCCTCAAGGATTGAACTCACAACCCTGAGTTTAGCAGGCCAATGCACAAACCACTGAGCTATCCCAGCTCCCTTCTTTGAGAGTGTAACAAGCCTTGTGGATGGGGGGAAGCAGTAGATGTGGTACACCTTGACTTTAGTAAGGCTTTTGATACTGTCTCGCATGACCTGCTCATACACAAACTGGGGAAATGCAACCTAGATGGAGCTACTGTAAGGTGGATGCAAAACTGGTTGGAAAATCGTTCCCAGAGAGGAGTTATCAGTGGTTCACAGGCTGGAAGGACATAATGAGTGGGGTCCTGCAGGGATCAGTTCTGAGTCTGGTTCTGTTCAATATCTTCATCGATGATTTAGAGAATGGCATACAGAGCACACTTATAAAGTTTGCAGACGATACCAAGCTGGGATCTGGACAAACTGGAGAAATGGTCTGAAGTAAATAGGATGAAATTCGATCAGGAGAAATGCAAAGTGCTCCACTCAGGAAGGAACAATCAGTTGCACACATACAAGCTGGGCAATGACTGCCTAGGAAGGATACTGCTGAAAGGGATCTGGGGGTCATAGTGGATCACAAGCTAAATATGGGTCAACAGTGGAACGCTGTTGCAGAAAAAGTGAACATCACTCTGGGCTGTATTAACAGGAGTGTTGTAAGCAAGACACAAGCAGTAATTCTTCCACTCTGCTCCATGCTGATAACGGCCTCAGCTGGAGTATTGTGTCCAGTTCTGGGTGCCACATTTCAGGAAAGATGTGGACAAACTGAAGAGACTCCAGAGAAGAGCAACAAAAATGATTATGCATCTGACGAAGTGGGTATTCACCCACGAAAGCTCATGCTCCCATACGTCTGTTAGTCTATAAGGTGCCACAGGACTTTTAGCTGCTTTTAAAAATGATTAAAGGTCTAGAAAACGTTACCTGTGAGGGAAGATTGAAAAAATGGGGTTTGTTTAGTTTGGAGAAGAGAAGACTGAGAGGGGACATGATCACAATTTTCAAATACATAAAAGTCTATTACAAGGAGGAGGGAGAAGAATTGTTCTTAGCCTCTGATGACAGGACAAGAAGGAATGGGCTTAAATTGCAGCAAGGGAGGTTGGACAAAAAATTCCAACTGTCAGTGGTTAAACACTGGAATAAATTGCCAAGGGAGGCTGTGAAATCTCCACTGGAGATTTTTAAGAACAAGTTGGAGAAACACCTGTCAGGGATGGGCTAGTTTCTCAAATGTTGCCACCATGGCTATGTAAGGCCACCAGGGGCTTTTCTTGTGGTCATAGCCTCCTGGGTGGTGATGGGGGGGGAGCAGTGGCCCCTCCCCAAGAGCCTGCAGTAGGGGTTGGACCCTGACAAACACTGGAGGAGCAGGCTGCCACTGAGTCCCTCACCTTCCTGGAGTTGGGGGTCAGACTCCCCCCGCCCACAAGCACAGGGCATCGTGCTCCATCACCTTGGCATGGGGCATCGGGCTGCATCCCCCAGTCTCACTACCTCCCCATCGGCCTCCCTACCTGCCTCCCCATTGCGGGCTTCGTTTGTCCCCAGCTTACTGGGGCTGAGCAAATCTGCTGGGGAAAGGGAGATTTCTATGTTTGTTACTATCACTTTTCACAGCAGACTTAGTAGCTAGCTGGGGGGCTGTGCAAGGTGCTATTAACATACAGCACAAGTATCACTTTCCACAGCAGCAGGGTTACTAGCCAGCAAATCTAAACCAAAAAAAAAAAAAAAAAAAAAAAAGACAAGCGTGTGCGAAGCACCTTATTTGTGTCTCTTCTGTTTAGCTCCAGTAAAGAGCAGAGACACTTGTACGCTGTTTTTAATACCAAGTCAGCACAAAAGCCCCATCTAAAGCAATGACCGGGATTTGGACAAGTGGCTGCACGTTGGTTTGTTTCTCCAAAAGTTCATTCCTTTAGGTACAATTGTCAGAGCAGCAGCAGCAAGGGTTGGTGGCGGCACTCTGAGGCCACCAAAACATTTGTGGTGAGATCCCCTGAGCTAATCCTTAGTCCAGCGCTGAGTGCAGGGGACTCGGGGGCTCTCGAGGTCCCTCCAGCCCAGTGAGTCTGTGACATGGAAGGGCCGCGCCTGCTTCTGGTGCTGCCCTGGGGTGGGGTGAGTGCCAGGCTCTGCCCTGCCCCGCCTGCTGTGCAAGGCACACAATGGGAATTTGCCCCCCAGCTCTTCTGTGGGTCGATGTCAGCACTCCCCTCCCATGCGTGCAGAGCCAGCACAACAGGGCCAAGCCAACCCCGCACCCCCAGCCTGCAAGACCCCCCCACTTCCAGCAGGTCCATGCTGAGCACTCCTCAGGCTCTCCCTGTGGGGCGGGGGCTCCCCTAAATCCAGCGGCTGCCCCAGCTGGTGCCAGGCCCCCTCTGAGGGGCAGCTGGGCGTTCCCCCCTGCTCCGCCCAGCCTTTCTCTCTGCCTTGCCTTGGAGCCGTTCTGTTCCCCCCAGCAGCAGGGACCCCAGCCGTGCTCCAGCCCCGCTTCACTGCTCTGGAACAGCCAGGCTGCAAATACACTGGGGGCTTTTATCTGTTGGGCAGGAAGAGGCCCCCTCCCCCCACCTCCAGCTGTTCTCCCCCCCACCCTGTACGGGGCTTGCTGGGGTTCCATTCAGGGGCTCACGTGTGCAGTGGGGAGCAGAGCCCTTGCAGGGCAGGAGCCGGGGGTGCCTGTGGCTGGGGGTGACGGGCCCTGGGGATGAGCCAGGGAACACCCCCCCACCCTGGGGCAGCACATGGGCACAGCTGTGCGAGGGGGGGCAGGTAGGGTTACCACCTTTGAGCTGCAAAAAACCCCAGCCCCAGCAGGAACCCCTGCCCCTCTGGCAGCAGCCACGCCCAGCACCTAGCGAGGTAAGCCAGCTCCACTCGACTGAGCACGTTGCACAGCACCTCACACGTGTGACTCGCGTGGCGGGGGGCAGCCAGGCGCTGTCTGTCCCACACTCGGCGCTGGCATCGCCTGCCCTGTGGCCGCTCGCCAAACCCAGACGCTGCACACTGGCCAGCCCAGCACACGGGGACACACGATGCTGCAGACTGGTGGTTTTCAGCTGTTTTGTATTGACACAGGAAGGCTCTGAGTGCACCTAACCCCCCTAGACATCAAATACCCAAACCTCGCTGCCCCACACCTGGCCGGGGGGGGAGGGCTCACAACCCCTGTTGAGAACCCTGCTGAAGCTCCAATCCCTGTCCCCCCAATACTCTGCAGCATTGAGCTCCCCTCCCCCCCTTGGCCCTGTCTCCCCATCCATCCGTTCGCCCAGCCCAGGGAAGGGGAGACCGGCTGCCTGGGGCAGCTGCATCCAGCCATCTCCAGTGAGGGGCCCCACGGCCCTGCTCCCTGTGGCTCCTTGCTGAAATCCAGGGGCCCGCAGGGCCGGCTGCCAGGTCCAGCTGTGCAGGGAAGGACCCCCCTCCCCGGCAGAGCAGCTGAGCGGAGGAGAAGGAGGCCTCGTTAGTGAGCGGGATGCTGTCCAGGTGCCGGACGGATTTACAGCCCTGGCCTTGGCCCTGGCCTCTTTCCCATGGAGCTGGGTCGCTGGTTCCTCTCACGGCCCGGCAGCCTCTCCAGAGCCTCCCACCCGCAGCACCAGGCGCCGGCTGCCTGGCCCAGCTCCCCCCCAAGCTGTGCATTGTCCCAGCCCCCTGGGGGCAGGGAGCGCCTGGGGCACAGAGCCCAGGCCCTAGGTTGCACAAGGAAGGAGGTGGTGAATAATCCAGAGCCCTCGTGTGCAGTGTGGGGCCCTCCCCTGCCAAGGAGAGCGCAGAGCGGGGGGGTCAGCAGAGGGCAACACAGGCTGGAAAACCTCTGCTGTGCACAGACAGACAACTGGGCTCGTTGCCTTCTAGGGGGACAGAGAAGGGATGTGCTACAAGGCTCTAAAACCAGGACACTCAGAGAAGGCAGATTCTGCTTTCCTGGCCCCACAGGCCAAGCCGAAGGGACCGTCAAGGACGTTCAAAGGGGGAAATTCAGAGCAGATACAAGGACAGATTGGTTCCATGCTGCGTAATCAGCCTGTAGAACTCGCTGCCCCGGGAAGTTTTTGAGGCAAGCATCTGGCCAGTTCCAAGAGGGGCTGCCCGTGGCTCCCCAGCCCCGGTATAAGTAACAGTCACGGGTTGGAAGGCAGGGGTGCTGCACTATGGTGACGGTTTAAGAGCCGATTCTTCCGAGCGCTGGGAAATCCCCATGTAGTCAGCTTGGCCGGAGAATTGCTGCGCTCATGGGGCTCTGCTGGGGCTGAGAGACACTAGGCAGCATTTAATGATGGCTGTTGCCAACAGTGGCAGCCCAGACCGTGCCCAGACCGCATGGGACGGGTACAGACATGGAAAGGCTGTAGCTCTGTTTTGCCCTGGTTCAAATGTCAATCCTGCTTGGCCCCCCGCAATCACTGTGCACGGACAGGAGGAGGATCAGTGGCGCAGGGGGGGTGCTCAAGGGGCTCCCCCATAAGGCACTCACTATAACAGCCAAATGGCTCGAAGGTCCCCGTGTCCGGGGCACTGGCTTGAGACTGGCACGTGGCGCTGGGCAGCGTTGGGGACCCCCCAGTGCTCTCCAAGCCACGAGCACAGGGAGTGTCCCAGACACCCGTCTGCGCTGCAGGCGAAGGTCGGGCTCACAAGGCCACTGAGACGGGTCCGAGGCTCCGTGCATCCCAGGCTGGGGTGGGCACATGGCAGGGTCAGTGCTCAGCCTGAACTTAGCCTTAAGGGCACTTCGGGGCAGCGAATTAAACCCCAGCTTCAGGCCTCGAGCAGCTCCTGCTTAGAGACCGGGGGAGGCCTTCATGGGGTGGATTAGCTGCAGCTGCCACTGCAGGGTTCTGGGACCCCCCCTGCAGCGCCTGGCACTGGCCACCATGAGAGCCAGGACTGTGGGCGAGGTTGCTTCCGGCTCGGATCCCATCTCCATACGCTCTGGTGACCCGGCCAAGGCTACCGACTGCGTCAGCAAGAACAGAACCCAGGAGTCCTGATGCCCAGGACCGGACTGCGCTGCCCGTCAAACCCAGATTGCACAAGGTGGGGTCAGGGACCTCAGCAAGGGCTGGGCAGGGCACACTGTGATGTAGCTCCCACCTGGTCTCTGGCCTGTGCCCAGCCAGGCTTCCTCCTCCCTCATCTCTTCCCTTCTCTTCCTCTCGGCCTGGGAGCCTGGCTTCGCCCTGCAGGGAGGGGATCAGTCCATCTCCTGCGGTCCCTCGCTGGCCAGGCCGGGCAATGGGATGCTGCAGCGTGGCACTAGCAGGGCTTTCACGGGGACAGCAGAGACCCCTAGGAGAGCTGGAACCAGTGGGAGAAGGCGGTGCCAGCCGGGGCAGCCAGGCCCGGTGCACATGGCTGCTGGTGCCAGCGGTCTGGGAGATCAGAGACGAGGCCAGTCCCGTGGGGCGCAGGCAGCCGGCTGGGCCAGTCCAGGGCTTGGCTCCATGCAGGGGGCCGCCCCGGAGCACTGGGCTGCAGGCTGGGAGGTGTCACAGGGCTGCCCCACCAGCCTCCGGGCTGCCCCCCTCACAGCCCCTCCTCATCCTGCTGCTGGGGACTGCGGGGGCAGCTGCAGGCATGTCAGCAACGTCCGCG
Organism: Gopherus flavomarginatus; assembly: GCF_025201925.1. Classification (NCBI taxonomy): domain Eukaryota; kingdom Metazoa; phylum Chordata; order Testudines; family Testudinidae; genus Gopherus; species Gopherus flavomarginatus. The sequence goes on along the minus strand of NC_066620.1, from coordinate 217,078,222 downwards.
CCCCAGGCTCCAGCGTAGAGACGGGACCGCATGGGCCATTTCTGCAAGACACGGGGGGGGGGAGGAGGGGGCTCAGCACTGGGGCCACGCGCCTGGCTGGAAGCAGAGCCAGGGGCTGCGGCTGCCTGGAAGCCCCAGGAGAGAGACAGACAAGCAGGGGTGGGGGAGGGCAACTACTCCTGGCCAAATCCATGGGGCCTCCTGGCTCTGCATATCCAGGAGGAGGGGGTCATTCGTGCCCCCAATTGCCTCACAGGCCCTGGCCAGACCCCCCTTCCCCTGGCACTTCCCTCATACCAGCTCCCACCACCCCTCCAGCCCCAATACCCTACTGCATCCTGCAGAGTTGCGCCCAGAAAGGGCTTTTCCTGCAGCTCCCCGGTGCATCTCTGGGCGGGGGACGTCCCCACGGGACCTGGGGGATGGGACAGCTCTGTCGTGAGCAGAGCCGGAGCTGTCTGCCCCCCTCGGCCTCATGGTACCACTCAAACCAAGGCGATGCCCTGGGCCCACCGCCCTTCCAAGGGGCACAGCAGGCACGGCCCTGTGCTGAGGTGAGCCAGGGACCCTGGGCAGCCCAGGGCATGCTGGGCAGCCCGGCCTGTTACCTTCATGGGGTGCAGCAAGCTGGGCGCCCTCGCCAGTGGGGCTGCCTCGGGGGGCGGCTGGCCCTGGTGCAAGGTGTGGGTCAGGTGGGCGATGTAGCTGGTGGCCAGGACCAGCACGTCCAGCTTGGAGAGCTTGGTGTCCGGCGGGACCGAGGGCAGCGCAGCCTGGAGCGCCAGGAAGGCCTGGCGCAGGGTCCGCACGCGGCTGCGCTCCCGGGCTGCGTTCTCAGGACACAGCTTCCCCGTGCTCCCTCTGGGCAGAGCACAGCTGGCATGGCCCTGGGGAGAGAGACAGCGCTGAGCCCGGATGCGGCCGAAACAGCCCCGACGTTACTTGCCCAGCCCCCAGCCCAAGGAGTGCGGGGACCACGTCTGCCCACAGAGCCTGGAGAGCCCTCTGGACGCTCCACGGTCCCTCCTGGGGTCCGGACACCCCTCTGGACACCCAACGGTCACTCCTGGGGTCAGGACACCCCTCTGGACAGCCCACGGTCCCTTCTGGGGCCCAGATATCCTGCCTGATGCCCCATGGTCATTCCTGGGGCCTGGAGACCCCTCTGGATGCCCCACGGTCCCTCCTGAGGTCTGGACACTCCTCTGGACACCCCATGGTCCCTCTTGGGGTCTGGATACCCTGCCTGATGCCCCATGGTCACTCCTGGGGCCTGGAGACCTCTCTGGATGCTCCACAGTCCCTCCGGCTGGGAGGGGCTGGGGCTGCAGGAGCCAGGAATCCCCCCACAACCAGCGCCCTGCCCCGCTCCCCACAGCGCCCCCTGCTGGAAGGGGCTGGGGCTGCAGGAACTGGGAGCCCCCCACAACCAGCGCCCTGCCCCGCTCCCCACAGCGCCCCCTGCTGGAAGGGGCTGGGGCTGCAGGAACTGGGAGCCCCCCACAACCAGTGCCCTGCCCCGCTCCCTACAGCGCCCCCTGCTAGGCATGCTGGGTGCTTCTTCCAGCTCGCACACTCCCTCTGGTCCTTACCCTGCCTGCAGCTGCGAGGGGCCCCATCGCGCTGTGGCTGTCGCTGGGCGCGTTGCTGGCTCCCTGGCTGCTGCTCATCTCTCGCTGGCTTGCTCTCCTCCAGCCCGGGGGAAGCCTTGGTGTGCCTGGGCTGCCTCTCATCTTCCCGCCAGCCGGGGCAGAGGCTGGCCTGGGGCTGCACGTCTCCAGCCCCTGGCCAGCCATTCGCTTCCCTTCCGCCCCTGCAAAGGTGCTCTCGGCCATGCCCAGCACAGCAGTGCTGCTAGTCCCTGGGCCAGCCTGGGCAGTCCGCTCCCATCGGCAGGTCTGGGAGGCTGCGCTGCCCAGACGTCTCCCTTGGTCAAGGCGGGAGGGTCTTGGGGCTAACTGGGAGGTGCTGCGTGCCTGGTGCCCTGCCTGCGGGGAGCTGCTGGGAGTACCCCACAGCGCTCGTTCCTTATCTGCCTCCTGGGACGTGTAAGGAGAGACGCTGAGGCTCGCTCCTACTCAGAGCAGTATCCGGGCGAGCATCCCACGCTCCCCAGCCGCCCCCTCCTTGGCACTTTGCACGGGAGGAGAACGAGCGGTCCCAGCCGGAGCCTCCCTCCAGTTCTCCCAGGGCCTGGGCTGGGCTGGGCTGGGCAGCTCGGCTCTCCCCAGGGCAAGGGCACTGCCCAGTGCCACGCTCCCTGCCTGTGCCTGGGCGTGCCGGGGAGAAGCAGGTCCCATGCCAGTGCCCTGCCTCATGGGAGCTGCAGGTGGGATGCTGAGCCTGGGCTCAGGGTCTAGTGCTTGGCACTGCCATGTGGGAGCCTAGGACTCCATGCCCCGTCCTGGCCTCCCGCTCCCATGCTGCGCACGCCCAGCTCAGCCCCTCTCCCTCTCGGTGCCTGCCTGGAGCTCAGCAGTGAGGATGCTGGAGCTGGGGATGATGGAGCCGGGCTGCATGCTCCAGGGCCACCCGCAGCCAGGTCTGTTCGCCACTGACCCTCCTGCTGGGCGACGAGTGGTCACAGTCCCCTGCACACAAGACAGGACCCACCTGAGACCAGCCCCATCTCGAGGTGCAATGTCCTCCCCCCAGGGACTCCCCACTGTGCCCCTTCCTTGCCTCCTGTGCTCCCTGGAGTTCAGCGTGGGCCTTGCTCCTCCTGCGGGGCCTGGTGCCCCCTGTTCTGCTCCAGCACAGAGCTGGGGAAAACCAACCCTGGGAGCATGAGACGGGCAAACTCTCACCCCAGCACAGCCCCAGGGGAGGGGTCTGGAGCCCCCAGGCCTTGAGGCAGATGGAGACAGGCTGCCGGCGGAGCTGGGTGGCCAAGGGGGGGCGAGGCCGTGATGGAGCCAAGCACCCCAGAGCTCCATGTGGTCCAGGGCGCCTGGAGGTGCAGGAGGAGGAGGAAGGAGCATCTGGAGGAGGGGTCCAGTGGCCGAGCGGCTCCGCTGGGCACCAACAAATGAATCCAGGGCACAAGGGGGGGGGGCAGTGTCCTGGATCCTTGGCTGCGGCTGAGAAGAGCCCAGCCGGGGCTGTGAGCAGGGGCCCATGGGGGCAGAGCTGCTGACAATGGCAGTGACGGGGTCGGGGGGCAGAGGGAGCACTGGATCGAAGGCACCTGCCCTGCAGCCAGGCGTCTCCTGGGGCTCCTAGGGCTGGGCTGGGACCGGTGGCAGTTCCCAGCGCTTTGCGCCCAGGTCTGCACAGGCCTGTCTGGGCAAAGCCAGGGCCAGGGCAAGCGTCCTCTGCGGGCAACACTGGGCTCCTGCTGGTGCACGTCACTGCGGGGGTAAGGCCTTCTGGGGGATGGCGGGGGGGCCCCATAGGGGATGTCCTGAGAGGTTCCAGAGGACTGGAAGGGGGAAAATATAGTGCCCATCTATAAAAAGGGGAATAAAAACAACCCAGGAAACTACAGACCAGTTAGTTTAACTTCTGTGCCAGGGAAGATAATGGAGCAGATAATTAAAGAAATCATCTGCAAACACTTGGAAGGTGGTAAAGTGATAGGGAATAGCCAGCATGGATTTGTAAAGAACAAATCGTGTCAAACTAATCTGATAGCTTTCTTTGATAGGATAACGAGCCTTGTGGATAAGGGAGAAGGGTGGATGTGATATATCTAGACTTTAGTAAGGCATTTGATATGGTCTCGCATGATATTCTTATAGATAAACTAGGAAAGTACAATTTAGATGGGGCTACTATAAGGTGGGTGCATAACTGGCTGGATAACCGTACTCAGAGAGTAGTTGTTAATGGCTCCCAATCCTGCTGGAAAGGTATAACAAGTGGGGTTCCACAGGGGTCTGTTTGGGGACCGGCTCTGTTCAATATCTTCATCAACGATTTAGATGTTGGCATAGAAAGTACGCTTATTAAGTTTGCGGACGATACCAAACTGAGAGGGATTGCAACTGCTTTGGAGGACAGGGTCAAAATTCAAAACGATCTGGACAAATTGGAGAAATGGTCTGAGGTAAACAGGATGAAGTTCAATAAAGATAAATGCAAAGTGCTCCACTTAGGAAGGAACAAACAGTTTCAGACATACAGAATGGGAGGAGACTGTCTAGGAAGGAGTAGGGCAGAAAGAGATCTAGGGGTCATAGTAGACCACAAGCTTAATATGAGTCAACAGTGTGATACTGTTGCAAAAAAAGCAAACGAGATTCTGGCATGCATTAACAGGTGTGTTGTAAACAAGACACGAGAAGTCATTCTTCCACTTTACTCTGCGCTGGTTAGGCCTCAACTGGAGTATTGTGTCCAGTTCTGGGCGCCGCATTTCAAGAAAGATGTGGAGAAATTGGAGAGGGTCCAGAGAAGAGCAACAAGAATGATTAAAGGTCTTGAGAACATGACCTATGAAGGAAGGCTGAAGGAATTGGGTTTGTTTAGTTTGGAAAAGAGAAGACTGAGAGGGGACATGATAGCAGTTTTCAGGTATCTAAAAGGGTGTCATCAGGAGGAGAGAGAAAACTTGTTCACCTTAGCCTCCAATGATAGAACAAGAAGCAATGGGCTTAAACTGCAGCAAGGGAGATTTAGGTTGGACATTAGGAAAAAGTTCCTAACTGTCAGGGTAGTTAAACACTGGAATAGATTGCCTAGGGAAGTTGTGGAATCTCCATCTCTGGAGATATTTAAGAGTAGGTTAGATAAATGTCTATTAGGGATGGTCTAGACAGTATTTGGTCCTGCCATGGGGGCAGGGGACTGGACTCGATGACCTCTCGAGGTCCCTTCCAGTCCTAGTCTATGAGTCTATGAGTCCCAGGGGATGTCCTGTGAGGAGAGGGTCCTGGAGGTGCCCTAAGGGATGTCCTGTGAGGAGGGGGTGCTGGCAGGGAGCCCAGGGGATGTCATATGAGGAGATGGTCCTGGGGGGGCCCTAGGGGATGTCCTGTGAGGAGGGGGTCCCAGGGGATGTCCTGTGAGGAGGAGGTCCTGGGGCGGCCCTAGGGGATGTCCTGTGAGGAGGGGGTCCCAGGGGATGTCCTGTGAGGAGGAGGTCCAGGGGGCGCCCTAGGGGATGTCCTGTGAGGAGGGGGTCCCAGGGGATGTCCTGTGAGGAGGTGGTCCTGGGGGGGCCCTAGGGGATGTCCTGTGAGGAGGGGGTCCCAGGGGATGTCCTGTGATGAGGAGGTCCTGGGGGGGCCCTAGGAGATGTCCTGTGAGGAGGGGGTGCTGGCAGGGAGCCCAGGGGATGTCCTGTGAGGAGAGAGTCCTAGGGGAGCCCTAGGGGATGTCCTGTGAGAAGGGGGTGCTGGGGGGGCCCTAGGGGATGTCCTGTGAGGAGGGGGTGCTGACAGGGAGCCCAGGGGATGTCATGTGAGGAGAGGGTCCTAGGGGAGCCCTAGGGGATGTCCTGTGAGGAGGGGGTCCCAGGGGATGTCCTGTGAGGAGCAGGTCCTGGGGGGGCCCTAGGGGATGTCCTGTGAGGAGGGGGTGCTGGCAGGGACCCCAGGGGTTGTCATGTGAGGAGAGGGTCCTAGGGGAGCCCTAGGGGATGTCCTGTGAGGAGGGGGTCCCAGGGGATGTCCTGTGAGGAGCAGGTCCTGGGGGGGCCCTAGGGGATGTCCTGTGAGGAGGGGGTGCTGGCAGGGACCCCAGGGGTTGTCATGTGAGGAGTGGGTGCTGGCGGGGAGCCCAGGGCATGTCATGTGAGGAAGGGGTGCTGGCAGAGGGGCCTAGAGGATGTCCTGTGTGGAGGAGGGCTGGCGGGGGGTGGGTCTGAGGGGTATCCTATGAATAGGGGGTTTGTTGTATTAATTGAGGTGGAATAAAGGGGCCCAAAGTGCTAACATGACCCAGCCCCTGTCCAGCCTTGACCTGGGGGAACAAGGCCCAGAGCTCGGTATCCAGGTACCCCACCCCTAATGACCTCTGATTAACGAACAGCAGGCGGGCCCCAGTGACAGGCTTTGCACTGTCTGAAGTGAGGCTTTCAATGCCCCCCGGCCCTGCCCTGGGCTGGGGGCAGCTGTACAAGGCCCCGGATAGCCTGGGAGCCGCTCATGCCCACTCTTGGGGCACAGAGAAGGTGGCAGCCGAGCTGGGCAGGAGCCTGGCTGGGGCTGGGGTTACAGGCCGACCCCGTCTCCTCGCACACACAAGCCATAGCTGCCCGGGCCGAGCACAGCCCAGCGACGGGGGAACGTGGCGTCTGGCTCTGCTGGGGACTTGCCCGCAGCCTCGGTGCAGGACAAAGCCAGGCCCGGCCGAGAGCCGCAAACTCGCCCAGCGCCAGGCTGGCCACGGCCCTGCCTCAACCTGCCTCCTGCTGGCCACAGGCTCCAGCCCTGCAGCCTGCGATGGCCGACTATGCCCCACGCCCAGTAGCCGGGGGGGAGGAAAGCCAGAGCTGGACCAGCAAGTCGACAGGCGGACAGGACAGGACACATGGGGAGGGGGCAGGCGACATGTGGAGGGGGCTGTGCTGCTGGCCCCAGGAGAGGTGGCCACTCTCTGAACAGCTCTCAGGTGTAGGGCCCAGCAGGGCCCAGGAGCTGGGGCTGGCAACCAGGAGCTGATGCTCGATCCCGTAGCCAACATGTTTTCCCCAAGTTTATGACAGAGGCCTATAAAATCATGCCTGGCTATTTATTCCTTCCCATAACCCGAGAACTAGGGGCCACCAAATGAAATTAACAGGCAGCAGGTTACCCCAGGAGGGGCACTGGTGGGGGGTCCTGTAGGGGGGTTGCCCCAGGGTGGTGCTGGCAGGGGAGTCCCATGCTGGGTTGCCCCAGGGTGGTGCTGGCAGGGGAGTCCCATGCTGGGTTGCCCCAGGGTGGTGCTGGCAGGGGGTGTCCTGTAGGGGGCAGTGGCAGGCAGGAGGGGGTTAGGGAGAGGTGACAGTTTCAGGCACACGTAAGTCCTGTCTCTGGGCTCCTTGGGGCAGGGCCGCGCGTCCAGCTGGCCAGTGTTGAGCTCAGTGAACCCGTGGGCCCGACCCCAGAGGAGCCATGAGGTGCAACCACAGGCCATGTGCTAAAAACTAACAGGCTGCATGGGCAAAGGCTGCCGTGGTGTCACTGGGTGGTGCCCCGGGGAATGGCTGGCAGGGGGTGCTGGGGGGCCCTGGCAGATGGGGGCAGGAGGGCACTGGGGGGGTTCCTGGAGGAGGGGGGCAGAGGGACCCTGGCAGATGGGGGCAGGGGTTGCTGGGTGGTCCCTGGAGGAGGGAGTTGCAAGGGGTTTCCCAAGGGTCGGATGGGCTGCGCTCTGGCGGGAGGTGTGCTGAGGGGGTCCCTGGGGGCAGGGGGTTGCCTAGGGGTCTGTGGGGAAGGCTCCTGGGAGGAGGCTGCCAGGGGTGGCAGTGGGGCTGGCTCTGGGGTGGTGCTGGAGGTCACTGGGGGTGTTCCCTGGGGGCAAGGTGGGCTGTGGGGTGCTGGGGGTTGCTGGAGGTGGGAGGCCAGGGGTGCTGGGGGGCCCTGGAGGAGGGGGGCAGTGGGGTGCTGCAGAGCCCTGGAGGAGGGGGTTGTCAGGGGTACCCAGGGGTAGGGGTCTGGGGGGTTGGGGTCTGGGGGGAGGGCTCCTGGTGGGAGGCTGCCAGGGGTGGCAGTGGGGCTGGCTCTGGGGTGGTGTTCCCTGGGGGCAGGATGGGCTGTGGGGTGCTGGGGGGCCCTGGAGGAGGGGGGCTGGGGGGTGCTGGGGGGCCCTGGAGGAGGGGGCCGGGGGGCTGGGTGTTCCCTGGGGGCAGGGGGGGCCCTGGAGGAGGGGGCCGGAGGGCTGGGTGTTCCCTGGGGGCAGGGGGGTGCTGGGGGGTGCTGGGGGGCCCTGGAGGAGGGGGGCTGGGGGGTGCTGGGGGGTGGAGGAGGGGGCCGGGGGGCTGGGTGTTCCCTGGGGGCAAGGGGGTTGTGGGGGCCCTGGAGGAGGGGGCCAGGGGGCTGGGTGTTCCCTAGGGGCAGGGGGGGCTGTGGGGTGCTGGGGGGCCCTGGAGGAGGGGGGCTGGGGGGTGCTGGGGGGGTGGAGGAGGGGGCCGGGGGGCTGGGTGTTCCCTGGGGGCAGGGGGGGCTGTGGGGGTCGCTGGAGGTGGGGGGCGTTCCCCAGGGGTCCTCGGGGCCAGAGGGTGTAGTGAGGGGTGGGGGCGTCAGGGGGCCCTTGGGGGCAGGATACAGAGAGGGATGGGGGCGCCATGCGGGGTGCTGGGGGTCCCTGGAGGAGGGGGGCTGGGGGGTGCTGGGGGGCCCTGGAGGAGGGGGGCTGGGGGGCCCTGGAGGAGGGGGCCGGGGGGCTGGGTGTTCCCTGGGGGTAGGGGGGTTGTGGGGGCCCTGGAGGAGGGGGCCGGGGGGCTGGGTGTTCCCTGGGGGCAGGGGGGCGCTGTGGGGGTCGCTGGAGGTGGGGGGCGTTCCCCAGGGGTCCTCGGGGCCAGAGGGTGTAGTGAGGGGTGGGGGCGTCAGGGGGCCCTTGGGGGCAGGATACAGAGAGGGATGGGGGCGCCATGCGGGGTGCTGGGGGTCCCTGGAGGAGGGGGGCTGGGGGGTGCTGGGGGGCCCTGGAGGAGGGGGCCGGGGGGGCTGGGTGTTCCCTGGGGGCAGGGGGGGGCTGTGGGGGCCCTGGAGGAGGGGGGCTGGGGGGTGCTGGGGGGGTGGAGGAGGGGGCCGGGGGGCTGGGTGTTCCCTGGGGGCAGGGGGGGCTGTGGGGTGCTGGGGGACCCTGGAGGAGGGGGGCTGAGGGGGCTGGGGGGCCCTGGAGGAGGGGGCCGGGGGGCTGGGTGTTCCCTGGGGGCAGGAGGGGCTGTGGGGTGCTGAGGGGCCCTGGAGGAGGGGGCCGGGGGGCCCTGGAGGAGGGGTGCTGGGGGGTGCTGGGGGGGTGGAGGAGGGGGCCGGGGGGCTGGGTGTTCCCTGGAGGCAGGGGGGGCTGTGGGGTGCTGAGGGGCCCTGGAGGAGGGGGCCGGGGGGCTGGGTGTTCCCTGGGGGCAGGATACAGAGAGGGATGGGGGCGCCATGCGGGGTGCTGGGGGTCCCTGGGGGCGGGGCCTAAGAAGGGGGCGGGGGGGGGAGCCCGCCTGTCCCGTGCAGTTCGGTCTCGCGCCGCTGCCCTCCACGGACTCTGCGGGACGCGGCCCCTTTAAGGTCCCCGCCTGCGCCAGGGGCACGAGCTGCCCCGCACAAAGATGGCGCCGGCGCAGTGATGTGTCGGGCGTCACGTGATCCCGGATCGCCTCGCCGGTCGGGGCCGCCTCGTGCTGACGTGTACGGGTTGTCGTGCGCAGGCGCGGTGGGGAGCGGCAGGTCGTGAGCCTGCGCAGTGCGCGTCCGTCTGTCCGGGCGCCCCCTCCCCAGCGCAGCCGCCATGGGGCCCCGCCGGCCGCCCGAGCTCTACCGGGCCCCGTTCCCGCTCTACGCGCTGCAGATCCACCCGCGCGGCCTCGCCCTGGCGGCGGGGGGCGGCGGCGCGGCCCGGACCGGCGTCCGGAACGGCCTGGTGGGGGCGGGGCCGGGGGGGCTGCGGGTCGGGAGTGAGGGGCCCCGGCAGGGCTGGGGGGGGCAGGGGCTGCGGGTCGGGAGTGAGGGGCACCGGCAGGGCTGGGGGGGGCTGGGGGGCCAGGGGCTGTGGGTCGGGAGTGAGGGGCACCAGCAGGGCTGGGGGGGGCAGGGCTGGGCTGGCAGGGGCTGCGGGTCGGGAGTGAGGGGCACCGGCAGGGCCGGGGGGGGCAGGGGCTGCGGGTCGGGAGTGAGGGGCACCGGCAGGGCTGGGCTGGCAGGGGCTGCGGGTCGGGAGTGAGGGGCACCGGCAGGGCTGGGGGGGGCAGGGGCTGCGGGTCGGGAGTGAGGGGCACCGGCAGGGCTGGGGGGGGCAGGGGCTGCGGGTCGGGAGTGAGGGGCACCGGCAGGGCCGGGGGGCCCAGGGCTGGGCTGGCAGGGGCTGCGGGTCGGGAGTGAGGGGCACCGGCAGGGCTGGGGGGGGCAGGGACTGCGGGTCGGGAGTGAGGGGCACCGGCAGGGCTGGGGGGGACTGGGGGGGCAGGGGCTGTGGGTCGGGAGTGAGCGGCACCGGCAGGGCTGGGCTGGCAGGGGCTGCGGGTCGGGAGTGAGGGGCACCGGCAGGGCTGGGGGGGGCTGGGGGGGCAGGGGCTGCGGGTCGGGAGTGAGGGGCACCGGCAGGGCTGGGGGGGGGGGCAGGGGCTGCGGGTCGGGAGTGAGGGGCACCGGCAGGGCTGGGCTGGCAGGGGCTGCGGGTCGGGAGTGAGGGGCACCAGCAGAGCAGGGGGGGATCATGCACTTCCAGCACCTTCTGGGCTGTGGTTGGTTTTGGGCCGGGCTCTGGGGCCGGGCTCCTGCGGCTTGTGGGGCAGGCAGTGGGCCTGTGCTGTGCCTGTCCTCCCCGTGCAGCTGCCTTGGTGGGAGCTGGCGCCAGGTGCTGCTGGGGTGCGACGACTCAGCTGGAGAGGGCCATTTCGGGGGCTGCCTGAAGCCGGCCTGGGGTCTGCGCAGTGGGCCCAGCCTTGGGTGTCCCCAGGGCTCCCCTGCCCGACCCCCATCCCTGATCGCCCTGTGCCCTGGTGTCTCCCTCTGCTCCCTGCAGCATTTCCTCCAGCTGGAGCAGATTGGGGGCCAGCTCAGCGCCTCGCTGCTGCACTCCCACGACACGGAGACCCGGGCCACCATGAGCATGGCGCTGGCTGGCGACGTCATCGCGGCAGGGCAGGACGCCAGCTGCCACGTTCTCCGCTTCCGCCTGCAGGGGCCCGACGAGAAAAGCAGCAGCAGCACCCCCAGCAAGGCAGGTGAGACGCGCAGCCCCCGGTGCCGGCCCCGGAAGGGGCAGCCTGGGTGGGTGTTTGCAGCTCTAGCCAGGGCTGACTTCCCAGCAGTACCAAAGTAACAGCTCCTCTGCCCCAGCCTCGTGCCCTGTGGGGGAGGGGGACAGGCAGGAGCTGGTGTGGGGCGAGCTCCTGACCTCACCCAGCAGGGGGTGCTGTGGGGGGGGCAGGGCAGGAGCTGGCGGCGGGGAGCTCATGGCCTTGCCCAGCAGGAGGCGCTGTGGGGGGGGGGGCAGGGCAGGAGCTGGCAGGGGAGCTCCTGGCCTCATCCAATAGGGGGCGCTGTGGGGGGGGGAGCTCCAGGCCTCTCCCAGCAGGGGGCGCTGGGGGAGGCAGGGCAGGAGCTGGCGGGGGGGGAGCTCATGGCCTTGCCCAGCAGGAGGCGCTGTGGGAAGCGGGTGGGGGCAGGGGTCTGAGATGCTCGGCTGAGGTGGCCTGTCGTTGCTCTGCCTGTCCCAGGCGGTGCGCAGAAGGGCCCCCGCAAGCGGAAGGCCCCCAGCCCCTCTGAAAAGGGCGAGGTTGACACGAGGAGCGAGGCGGGCGAGGTGGCAGTGGAGACGCTGTGCAGCGTGCAGACAGACTTCAGCCCCGACGCGCTGCAGAAGGCCGTGCGTGTCAGCGCCGACCATTCGCTGCTGGCCACGGGTGGCGCCGACGGCTTCCTCCGAGTCTGGGAGGTAGGAGCTGCCCTGCGGGAGGTGATGTCAGCTGGGGTCCCTGCCCAAGATCGTTCAGGTCTCCCCCTGGGTGGGTGGGGGCCAGTCAGTGCTCGACAGGGCCCCTAACGCTTCCTGCTGCTGCCTGCCTGTGAATTGCAGTGGGTGACCCCAGGCTCTTGTGTTATGAGAAGGGGTAAATAACACTTCCCTAGTCACTCGCTGCCCACCAGGCAGGATTCTCTGGATCTCTGTCGTATCCCCCCCTTAGTCGCCTCTTTGCCAGCTTGAACCGTCCCAGTCTGTTTAATCTCTCCTCACACAGCAGCCATTCCAGACTCCTCATCATTTTTGTTGCCACATCTGCATGCAGCATTCCGGGTGTTAGCATACCAGGGATTTATAGAAAAGCAATATGATCGTTTTTTGTTGTCTATCCCTTTCTTAATGATGCTAAACATTCTGTTCACTTTGACTGCTGCACAGTGAGTGGATGGTCTCAGAGAACTATCCATAATGGCTCCAAGATCTTTCTTTTTTGTATGTATAATTGGGTTTATGTTTTCCAGTGTGCATTACTTTGCACTTATCAACATGGAATTTCATCTGCCATTTTGTTGCGCAGTCACCCAGTTTTGTGAGATCCTTTTGTAGCTCTTTGCAGTCTGCCTGGGACTTAACTAGCTGGAGTAGTTTTGTATCATCTGCAAATGTTGCCACCTCACTGTTTACCCCATTTTCCAGATCATTTACGAATATGTTGAGTAGGGCTGGTCCCAGAACCGACTCTTGGGGGACAGCACTAATTACCTCTCTGCATTGTGAAAACTGACCAGTTATGCCTACCCTTTATTTCCCATCTTTTAACCAGTTACTGACCCATGAGAGAACCTTCCCTCTTATCCCATGACAGCTTACTCTGCTTAAGAGCCTTTGGTGAGGGACCTCGTCAAAGGCTTTCTGAAAATCTAAGTTCATTATATCCACTGGATCCCCCTTGTCCACTTGCTTGTTGACCCCCTCCAAGAATTATAGTAGATCAGTGAGGCATGATTTCCCATTACAAAAACCATGTTGACTCTTCTCCAGCGTATTGTATTCATCCGTGTGTCTAATAATTGTTTCTTTACCATAGTTTCAACCATTTTGCCTGGTACTGAAGTTAGGCTCACCAGCCTGTAATTGCCAGGATCACCTCTGGAACCTTTTTAAAAATTGGTGTCACGTTAGCTGTCCTCCAGTCATCTGGTACAGAGGCTGATTAAAGTAATAGTAGTTCTGCAATTTCACATTTGGGTTTCTTCAGAACTCTTGGGTGACACCACCTGGTCCTGGTGACTTGTTACTGTGTAACTTATGGATTTGTGCCAAAACCACCTCTAATGACACCTCAATCTGGGACAGTTCCTCAGATCTGTCACCTAAAAAGAAAACGGCTCAGGTGGGGCAATCTCCCTCTGCAGTGAAGGCCAATGCAAAGAATTCATTGAGCTTCTCTGCAACGGCTGTGTCTTCCTTCAGTGCATCCTTAGCACGTCCAGCGGCCCCACTGACTGCTTTGGCAGCGGTCCTGCTGCTGATGTACTTAGAAAAATGTTGCTGTTAGTTTTTATGTCTTTTGGTAGTTGCTCTTCAAATTCTTTTTGGCCTGCCTGATTATACTTCACTTGCCAGAGTTTATCCTTTGTTTTCCTCAGTGGGATTTGACTTCCTATTTTTAAAGGCCGCCTTTCTGTTGCTAACCACCTCTTTACTCTGTTGTTTAGCCAGGGGAGCTGGTTTTTAGTCCTCTTACTGATTTTTTTACTTGGGGTGTCATTTTTAGTTTGAGCCTCTGTTATGGTATTTTTAAATAGTTTCCATGCAGCTTGCAGGCATTTCACTCTTGTGACTGTTCCTTTTAATTTCCGTTTAGCTAATGTCCTGGCTTTTGTGTGGTTCCCCTTGTTGAAGTTAAATGCTGCTGTGGTGGGTTTCTTTGGCATTTCCCCCCTGCGGTTACATTTAACATTATGGTCGCTATTATCAAGCAATTTGTCTACGTTCGTCTCTTGGACCAGACCCCATGAGTCGCTTAGCTCTAAATCCAGACTTGTCTCTCACCTTGTGGGTTCCAGGACCAGCTGCCCCAAGAAGCAGCCATTGATGGTGTCGAGAAATGTTCTCTCTGCATCCCATCCCGAGGCGATATGTGCCCAGTCAGTATGGGGATGGGTGAAATCCCCCATTATTACTGGGTTTGTAGCCTCACTAATCACCCTGAGCGTTTCACTGTCACTGCCCTCGTCAGGCGGTCAGCAGTAGGGACAACGGGGAGTGTCTCTTCTCCCACTCATAACGTGAGAACAAGGAGAGCTGAAAGATGCTAAAAGGGGGGCAGTTAAAGCCGGTAAAAGGAAACACTCTTTTGCCCAATGATTAATTAGCGTGTAGAACTCACCGCTGCAGGAGGCCAGTGGGGCCCAGAGCTTAGCAAGATTCAGGCAGCATTGGCTGTTTTTCTGTGGGTCACAAGGCTGCCTGGTGTGGTTATAACGAACCCAGCTGCCCCACGGCTAAGCGGGTCTCTAGCTGGTAGAGACCAGGGGCAGGCGACACCCCCCCCCCCCCCCCCCGCAGCACCTGGCCCTGGGCAGCTGGCTCCAGGCTGGCAATCCCGGCTCCTTGGGCCTTGGCCATAGCAGTGTTAATGGCAGCCAGGCTGACCTGCGGGGAGAAGCTGGAGACTGGGGGCATGGCGTGAGGGGAGGGGGGTGTTGGGCCCAGCTGGCGGCTGAGCCTGGCTCTCTCAGTTCCCCAGCTTGGGGGGCGCTGAGCCCGGCTCTCTCTCTGTTCCCCAGCTGGGGGGGGCGCTGAGCCCGGCTCTCTCTCTGTTCCCCAGCTGGGGGGGGCGCTGAGCCCGGCTCTCTCTCTGTTCCCCAGCTGGGGGGGGCGCTGAGCCCGGCTCTCTCTCTGTTCCCCAGCTGGGGGGGGCGCTGAGCCCGGCTCTCTCTCTGTTCCCCAGCTGGGGGGGGGCGCTGAGCCCGGCTCTCTCTCTGTTCCCCAGCTGGGGGGGGGCGCTGAGCCCGGCTCTCTCTCTGTTCCCCAGCTGGGGGGGGGCGCTGAGCCCGGCTCTCTCTCAGTTCCCCAGCTTGGGGGGCGCTGAGCCCGGCTCTCTCTCTGTTCCCCAGCTGGGGGGGGCGCTGAGCCCGGCTCTCTCTCTGTTCCCCAGCTGGGGGGGGCGCTGAGCCCGGCTCTCTCTCTGTTCCCCAGCTGGGGGGGGCGCTGAGCCCGGCTCTCTCTCTGTTCCCCAGCTGGGGGGGGCGCTGAGCCCGGCTCTCTCTCTGTTCCCCAGCTGGGGGGGGCGCTGAGCCCGGCTCTCTCTCTGTTCCCCAGCTGGGGGGGGCGCTGAGCCCGGCTCTCTCTCTGTTCCCCAGCTGGGGGGGGCGCTGAGCCCGGCTCTCTCTCTGTTCCCCAGCTGGGGGGGGCGCTGAGCCCGGCTCTCTCTCTGTTCCCCAGCTGGGGGGGGCGCTGAGCCCGGCTCTCTCTCTGTTCCCCAGCTGGGGGGGGCGCTGAGCCCGGCTCTCTCTCTGTTCCCCAGCTGGGGGGGGCGCTGAGCCCGGCTCTCTCTCTGTTCCCCAGCTGGGGGGGGCGCTGAGCCCGGCTCTCTCTCTCTGTTCCCCAGCTGGGGGGGGCGCTGAGCCCGGCTCTCTCTCTGTTCCCCAGCTGGGGGGGCACTGGGGGGTGGCGCTGAGCCCAGCTCTCTCAGTTCCCCAGCTAGGGGGGTGCTGGGGGCACTGAGCCCGGCTCTCTCTCTGTTCCCCAGCTGGGGGGGCGCTGAGCCCGGCTCTCTCTCTGTTCCCCAGCTGGGGGGGCGCTGAGCCCGGCTCTCTCTCTGTTCCCCAGCTGGGGGAGGTCGCTGAGCCCGGCTCTCTCTCTGTTCCCCAGCTGGGGGAGGTCGCTGAGCCCGGCTCTCTCTCTGTTCCCCAGCTGGGGGAGGTCGCTGAGCCCGGCTCTCTCTCTGTACCCCAGCTGGGGGGGCGCTGAGCCCGGCTCTCTCTCTGTACCCCAGCTGGGGGGGCGCTGAGCCCAGCTGTCTCTGTTCCCCACTGGGGGAGGTGCTGGGGGGTTGCTGAGCCTGGCTCTCTTAGTTCCCTACCTGGGGGGGTGCTGGAGGGGGCGCTGAGCCCAGTTCTCTCTTAGATCCGCCGCTGAGGGGGCACTGAGCCCATCTCTCTCTGTTCCCCAGCTCGGGGAGCACTGGGGGGGTTGCTGACCCCATCTCTCTTTCAGTTCCCCAGCTGGGGGGGTGCTGAGCCAGTCTCTCTCTCAGTTCCCCAGCTGGGGGGGCGCTGAGCCAGTCTCTCTCTGTTCCCCAGCTTGGGGAGCACTGGGGGGGTTGCTGACCCCATCTCTCTCTCAGTTCCCCAGCTGGGGGGGCGCTGAGCCAGTCTCTCTCTGTTCCCCAGCTTGGGGGGCACTGGGGGGGTTGCTGACCCCATCTCTCTCTCAGTTCCCCAGCTGGGGGGGCGCTGAGCCAGTCTCTCTCTGTTCCCCAGCTGGGGGGGCGCTGGGGGGGGTGCTGACCCCATCTCTCTCTCTCTGTTCCCCAGCTGGGGGGGCGCTGGGGGGGGGTTGCTGACCCCATCTCTCTCTCAGTTCCCCAGCTTGGGGGGCACTGGGGGGGTTGCTGACCCCATCTCTCTCTCAGTTCCCCAGCTGGGGGGGCGCTGAGCCAGTCTCTCTCTGTTCCCCAGCTTGGGGGGCACTGGGGGGGTTGCTGACCCCATCTCTCTCTCTGTTCCCCAGCTGGGGGGGCGCTGGGGGGGTTGCTGACCCCATCTCTCTCTCTGTTCCCCAGCTGGGGGGGCGCTGGGGGGGGTTGCTGACCCCATCTCTCTCTCAGTTCCCCAGCATGAAGAAGGTGCTGGAATTCAAAGCCCATGACGGGGAGATTGAGGACATTGCGCTGGGTCCCGAGAACAAGGTGAGCAGCTGACCCCAGAGCCCAGGGTGCGCCCCCCCCCGGAGCACTTGCTGCCTGCCCCCCACGCGCTAGGGGGGTTGTGTGGGGTCCCTGAGTGAAGGCTCCTATGGGCGGGGGAGGGAGGCTCAGGATGCTGGTGCTGGCCTGGGGAGGTGGCATGCAGTGAGCAGTGGCCACGGTGCCTTAGACAGAATGGAGGAGTTGCAGCCTGGTGCAGGCCAGATGGACTGGGGAAACTGAGGCTGGGTCTCCATCGCTCCTGAGGCTGGCTGGGGCCCCCGGCCTGGCTCTCATGGCTGCGTCCCGGCAGGTGGTGACAGCGGGCCGGGATTTCCAGTGCTGCGTGTGGCAGAGAGATCAGCTGGTGCTGCGGCTGCGCTGGGATGAGAACATGCCGGGCGTCCCTGACAAGACCTACCGCTACCAGGCCTGCAGGTAGGGCCCTGGCCGGGCCCAGACACGGGGTGAGGCCTGGCCAGATCGACAGGCGCCTGGTGTTTGGCTGGGCTCTCGGGTGGGGCTCAGAGCCCCTGGCATGGGTAGCGGCTGGGCTCAGGGGTGCTGGGGGGGCCCTGGGCTCCCGACATGGGTGGTGGCTGGGCTGACAGGTTCCCGGTGTGGGTGGGGGCTGGGCTCAGGGGTGCCGAGGGGGCCCTGGGCTGGGCTGATGGGCTCCCGGTGTGGGTGGGGGCTGGGCTCAGAGGTGCTGGAGGGGCCCTGGGCTGGGCTGATGGGCTCCCGGTGTGGGTGTGGGCTGGGCTCAGGGGTGCCGAGGGGGCCCTGGGCTGGGCTGGTGGGCTCCCGGCGTGGGTGGGGGCTGGGTTCACGGGTGCTGGAGGGGCCCTGGGCTCCTGACATGGGTGGGGGCTGGGCTCAGGGGTGCCGGGGGGCCCTGGGCTGGGCTGACGGGCTCCCGGTGGCAGGTTTGGGACAGTGCCGGACCAGGCGGAGGCACTGCGACTCTACACGGTGCAGGTGCCCCACAAGCGCGGGCGCCGCCCCCCGCCCTGCTACCTCACCAAGTGGGACGGAAAAAGCTTCCTGCCTCTGCTCACCCAGCCCTGCGGGGGCGAGGTCATCTCCTGCCTCTCCGTCAGGTACGGGGGGGGGGGGTTGGCCAAGTTCACGGGTGGGCTGGGCTGCGGGGGGTCAGGGTGAGGGCTGGGGAGAGGCGCTGGCCCAGTTCTCGGGCGGGCTGGGGGGTCAGGGCAAGGGCTGGGGGCGTAGCGCTGGCCCAGTTCTCAGGCAGGCTGGACTGAGGGGGGGGGAATTAGGGTGAGGGCTGGGAGGAGGCGCTGGCCCAGTTCAGGGGTGGGCTGGGCTGCGGGGGCCGGGGGGGAATGCTGGCCTAGTTCTCAGGTAGGCTGGGCTGGGGGGGGTCAGGGTGACAGATGGGGGGGTGCTGGCCCAGTTCTTGGGTGGGCTGGGCTGGGGGGGTCAGGGTGAGGGCTGGGGGGAGGCGCTGGCTCAGTTCTCGGGTGGGCTGGGCTGGGGGGTCAGGGCGAGGGGCTGGGGAGAGGCGCTGGCCCAGTTCTCAGGCAGGCTGGACTGAGGGGGGGGGGAATCAGGGTGAGGGCTGGGAGGAGGCGCTGTCCCAGTTCTCGGGTGGGCTGGGCTGGGGGGTCAGGGTGAGGGCTGGGGGCATAGCGCTGGCCCAGTTCAGTCAGGCTGGGGGGGGTCAGGGTGAGGGCTACGGGGAGGTGCTGGCCCAGTTCTCGGACGGGCTGGGTTGGGGGTCAGGGTGAGGGCTGGGGGGAGGCACTGGCCCAGTTCTCGGGCGGGCTGGGCTGGGGGTCAGGGTGAGGGCTGGGGGCATAGCGCTGCCCCAGTTCTCGGGCGGGCTGGGCTGGGGGGGTCAGGGTGAGGGCTGGGGGCGTAGCGCTGCCCCAGTTCTCGGGCGGGCTGGGCTGAGTGGTCAGGGTGAGGGCTGGGTGGGGGTGCTGGCCCAGTTCTCGGGCGGGCTGGACTGGGGGGTCAGGGTGAGGGCTGGGCGGGGGTGCTGGCCCAGTTCTCGGGCGGGCTGGGCTGGGGGGGGGTCAGGGTGAGGGCTGGGGGGAGGCGCTGGCCCAGTTCTCGGGCAGGCTGGGCTGGGCGGGGAGTCAGGGTGAGGGCTGGGGGCGTAGCGCTGCCCCAGTTCTCGGGCGGGCTGGGCTGGGGGGTCAGGGTGAGGGCTGGGTGGGGGTGCTGGCCCAGTTCTCGGGCAGGCTGGGCTGGCTGGTCAGGGTGAGGGCTGGGGGCGTAGTGCTGGCCCAGTTCTTGGGGGGGCTGGGCTGGGGGGTCAGAGTGAGGGCTGGGTGGAGGTGCTGGCCCAGTTCTCAGGCGGGCTGGGCTGGGGGGGGTCAGGCTGAGGGCTGGGGGGAGGCGCTGGCCCAGTTCTCGGGGAGGCTGGGCTGGGGGGGGAGTTAGGGTGAGGGCTGGGGGGCGTAGCGCTGCCCCAGTTCTCGGGCAGGCTGGGCTGGGGGGTCTGGGTGGGGGCGCTGGCCCAGTTCTCGGGCAGGCTGGGCTGGTGGGGGGTCAGGGTGAGGGTCTGTGCTGTGCATCTGTCTGATCAGCTGTTTGGTGCCATCTGTCCCACCAGTGACTCGGGCACGTTTCTGGGGCTGGGCACCGTGACAGGCTCGGTTGCCATTCACGTCTCCTTCTCGCTGCAGGTAAGTGGCTGCCTGGTGCCTGGGGGGCAGGGCTCTCTGTGGGCGGGGTGTGGGAGGTGCTGTCGGGGGGTGGGGTGGGGGGAATCTCCAGGGCCCCTGGGGGAGCTGGGCGTTGGCCTAGTTCCGGACGCACCCCCAGCCTCCTGAGCTCCTGCCTGGGGCTGGGCAGGGCCCAGTACACGGCTTGGCCCGTGACGCTGCCCTCCCCGCAGAGGCTGTACTACGTGAAGGAGGCACATGGCATCGTGGTGACAGACGTGGCCTTCCTGCCCGAGAGCCGGCGGGGCCGGGAGCTGCTGGCCGAGAACGAGGCTGCCCTGCTCAGCGTGGCCGTGGACAGCCGCTGCAAGCTGCATCTGCTGCCCCCCAGGCGTACGTGCCCCGGGTCCTTGGGGGGAGGGGTCCTGCCCCCTACCCTAGCCCAGGCTGCTTCCCTGCTCCAGCTAGACCCTAGCAGGGCCCCTCTGACGCGGTGCCCCCCCCCAGCTTGATCTGAGGCCCTGCCCTGGGTTGATGCCCCCTCCCTTCCCGGTGGCTGGTTCCCCCTGAGCCAGCTCCTTCTCTCCCACAGGCAGCTTCCCCGTGTGGCTGCTGCTGCTGCTCTGCGCTGGCCTGGTGGTGGCCACCATCCTGCTGCTGCAGCTGGCCTTCCCCGGCTTCCTGTAGGCGTGAGGAGCCCTGCGGGGACAGCAAGAGACTCTGCCCCTCGGGGCCCTCGCCTGCCTGGTCCGGCCCGGCTCTGCCCCCGGGACAACGTGAAGCAGCTCAGAGACCTGCAGCCCCTCCGGCCCCACACCGGGTGCTCCTGCTCAGGGCCTGGCCCCGGCCCTGCCTGCCCATGGTGGGGATGTGTGCGCCGGGTGTCTCCCTGCATGGGACGGGCGCTGCCTGAGCTCTCGGGAACGGTAAGATGCTCTGGGTGAGGGAGAGCCCAGTCTGTGTCAGTCGCCCCATGACGCCCGTCCAGCGACGTGCCAGCAGTGTCTACCCGTGCTCCTGCTGCAGCTCGCTGGCTGCCATTAAAACTGGAGTCTGACCGGTCGCTCCCCTGCCTGTGCATGCTGGGGGGCTGCCGAGCCCATGGGAGGAACTGCGGGGGTGCAAAGAATAGAAAATCCTGTTTTCTCTACGGTGCCCTCCTGGGTCTGGGCACAGGTTGGGCCAGTCACTGCGCAAGACCCCAGCCAGTTGGCTCCATTGGCCCCGGGCCAGGTGTTGGGCAGGCCTGGCCTGGCCCGGCCCAAGCTCCTCTGAGCCAGAGCCTGGCTGAGGGGAGCCCACCCCACTCAGCTGCCCAGGGGTGCACGACCATGGTTCTGCCCCTCCCCCAGGGGGCAGGATATCCCCTGGGAAGAACCTGGGCAGTGAGGCTCCCAAAGCTGGTCTCCATACAGCTCCCCCAGTCGTCCCCGGGGGCAGGGGTCCAGCAGGGCCTTTCCCCTCTAGGGCCCAGGTCTCAGCCCTGCCCCAGAGCCCGGCTGGCCCCCACAGTTGGTGTCCCTGCAGTCGAGCCCTGGCCTGGCGCCCTGTCTCCTCCCTGTAGCTCATAGAGGACAGGAGGTAGCCAGCCAGGAACTTTATTGTGGGGCTGGGCGCTCGGGTCCCAGGCTGCGGCTCAGCTCCTGGCTGTGCTCGAAGGCGGCGGTGAGGAACTGGGCAAAGACGCGGTCCATGTAGCTCTCGTGCCGGGGGAAGAGCCCCTCCAGGAAGCCAATGTGCCCGCCACGCGCCGTCACCAGCACCGCCAGCGTGGGGAGACGCCGTGCCACAGCCAGGGGGATGGCTGAAAGAGAGCGAGTCAGGCAGCCCCCCAGCACTCACCCTGCAGCGGCGAGAAGAGGTCGTCGGCTGCGTTGAGGCACCGCACGGGCAGGCGCACGGCGTGTACCAAGTGCGAGGGGCTGGCCTCCCGGTAGTATGCAGCACACGTCCCGTAGCCAAACACCACGGCTGTGTAGCGCTTGTCAAACTCCCGGATGCAGCGTGCCTGGGGCAGAGAGGGGGTCAGGGCCAGGGGTGCGGCTGGGCAGGGGAGGATATGGCAGGGGGACACACACCATACCTGCAGTACATGCTCCACATCCACCTTCTCTGCAATCACCTTCCTGTGCCTGCAATGGGCCCCACAGTCAGCAGGGGACTGCCAAGCAGGACAGCCAAGAGCCCCCTGACCCCCATCAACCAGCCCCACAGCCTCCTGACACCCCATGAACACGCCCCACACCTCCCCACCACATACAGGGGGTTGGAGGGTCAGGTATCAGCCCCCGAGTCCCCCCAACCTCTGTGTACCAGGCCTCCAGGCCCCCTGACCCAGCCCTACCGGCTCACGAGGTGGCAGAGGTTGGCCGTGAGGCGCCGGTTGAACAGCAGGAAGTTGAGCGGCTGCTCCAGTGAGCGGCTGGAATCCTCCGTGTCCCAGGGGACGGACAAGGTCATGGCAGCCACCAGCCCCGTGTTATGCCCCTGCTGCGCCAGGTACTTCAGCACCAGGATCCTGGGGAGACAGCACTGCAGGTGGGCTGGGGCTCGGGATTAACCCTTCCCCTCCCTGTGCTGTGCCAGCCCCCCTCCCCTTCCCCAGCTTGGGGGGGGACAGACATTCACCACCACATACCTGGGAGATTAATCCCTCACCTCCCTGTGCCAGTCCCCGGGGAGCCCCCTGCTCCTCACCCACCTAGCGAGACACCCATAACCAGCAGTGGTGCCCGCGGGTGCTGGGCCTTGATGTGGGTGACCACGGTCTGCAGGTCCTCTGTGTTGCTTGCACAGAAGGCTCTGGGGGTCTAAGAGTGAGAGCTGAGGGGGGCAGGGTGGCGGAGCTGGGGGGCATGTCCCTGGCTGACCTCAGTTAAGGGGGGGACCATGGAGCTAACAGGGATGTTCATGCCAGATCCCCCACTCTTGCATGCAAGGGAGGGGGGTCCTGGCCTCCCAGGGGCATGGGGAGGGTTCAGCCCTGAGAGCCGTTTGCAGGTGGGATGGAGCAAAGTGCCACCAGACTGGGCCAGCTAGCCCAGGACCCCAGCCCTGGCAGCGGCCAGTGCCAGGTGCCCCAGAGGGCATGAACAGAGCAGGGAATTGTCCAGTGATCCACCCCGTCGCCCATTCCCAGCTCCTGGCAAACAGAGGCTGGGACACCATCCCTGCCCAGCCTGGCTAATAGCCATTGATGGACCCATCCTCCAGGAACTTATCTAGTTCTTGTTTGAACCCTGTCCTAGTCTGGGCCGTCACAACATCCCCTGGCAAGGAGTTCCACAGGTTGACTGTGCCTTGTGTGAAGAAACACTTCCTTTTGTTTGTTTTAAACCTGCTGCCTGTTCATTTCCTTTGATGGCCCCTTGTTCTTGTGGTATGAGAAGGAGTAAAGAACACTTCCTTAGTCACTCTCTCCACACCACTCATAATTTTACAGACCTCTGTCATATCCCCCCCCTTTGTCGTCTTTGCCAAGGTGAAAAGTCCCAGTCTTACTAATCTCTCCTCAGACGGAAGCTGTTCTATCCCCTAATCCTTCCTGCACCTTTTCCAACCATAAAGGATCCTTTTCCGAGCTGGGCTAACGACAGCCACCTGCAGTGTTCCAGGTGTGGGCGGCCCATGGATTTATACAGAGGTAATCAGATATTTTCTGCTGTCTTATCCAGCCCCTTCCTCAGGGCTCCGCAGCTGCTGCTGCCCATGGAGCAGCTGTTCTCAGAGAACCAGCCCCAGGGAGGCCGAGATCTCTCTTGAGGGATCACAGCTGGCTTAGCCCCATTGTTTTGCCTGTATAGATGGGACAGCAGCTCTGATCTGCTGGGACCCATGGGCCAAGCCCTGCCCTCCCCTCCAGGGCCCATGGAGCGTGCTGCCATCCACCCCCACAGCCTCCAGAGCCCTGGGCCAGGATCTCTGTGTTGGAACCGGGCCCCAAGGCCCCCCCGGGGACACAGCTCACTCACCAGCAGCTCCTCCCCCTTGCACCCTCGGTTATTGAACACAACAGTCCTGGGGAGAGAGGTGGGTGAGGCTCCCTGCCCCCTTCCCCCACAACCCCTCCATCCCTACTCTCCATGTCCCCCTTTCCCCCTCCATCCCCACCCCTCTGCATTCCCACCAGCCCCCCTTCCCCCATGACCCCTCCATCCCCACCCCCCCATATCCCACCTTCACCCATGACCCCACCAGACCCCCTTCCCCAATGCCCCGCAGAGGCTGGCACTGACCCAGATGCCTCACTTGGGGGCTGACCATGAGGCCGGGCCCCTGGGTCACCCGGGGCCCGGCTCCTGCGCAGCGTCTCACCTGAATCCTGCGCGGGAGGCCTGCTGCACCAGGTGCAGGACGTAGGTGGCCTGGCTGTTGCTGGTGAGGCCTGGCAGCAGCAGGACAGTGGGGCGTGTGCCAGGCTCTGGGTACCGCTGGCTCTCTGCATTGTCCACCCAGTCCAGCAGCAGCTGCCCTCCATCCGCCGTGCGGAGCAACTCGCTGGGCAGGGAGCACAGGGTGGGGTGAGCCCCGGGCAGCAGAGGCCTGGGCCGCACCCCATGGGCACAGCCTGGGAGTCACGGAGCAGCCCAGCTTGAGAACCCAGCACGCACCTTCGGTAGGAGACCTGGGGCCGGGACTGGAGCCGCCCCTCGAAGCACCAGGGTGTGGGGTAGAAGGGCTCGCGGACGACGGGGCAGTGCGCCTCCAGGAAGCCGCAGAACGACAGCCCACCCACCAGCAGGGGCCTCTGGGGAGAGATTTGGGGAGAGCTGAGGCCAGACTGAGCCCAAGGATGGGCCTGGCTCCCAGGCCCCAGCAGCTCCAGCATGGCCTGGCTTGTCAGAGCCCGTCAAGCTCGCAGGCCCTGGCACAAGCCATGGCCACGGCCCCCAAGATCCCGCGACGTGGGGCTGAGCCAGCAGGGACAGAGCCCAGCCCCAGCTCACATGTCGAGAGGCCCTGCTAGCTGGTCCCATCCAGCCCCCAGGTGCTGGGAGCAGGGGTGTGCAGGCAGCACCCGGGGGCTGGTGGGGGTCACCGTCATCCCTGAGCAACCAGACTCCAGAGTATGGCCCTGCCCCACCCAGCTGAGGCGGGCCGGGCGGCGCCGTTCTAGGTCAGAGGTGAGATGGGGCCACAGGACGAGGGCAGAGAGGAACCAGGAACAGAGATGCACCGCGTGGGGGCTGGGAGGGAGCGGCTGTCCCCCAGGGCACCCCTGACAGACTTGTGGGGCCAATGCCCAGAGCAGAGGGATGAGGGGGCTGACGGGAGGTCGTTCTCATCACAGCTTGGCCAGCTGGCATTCAGCATCCGAAAACACTGAGACAAACGCCAGCAGGCCCGGAGCTGCGGCCTGGGGCACTAGGCTCTGTTCCAGCCTGGAGGGGCCCTTCCCTGCTTCAGCCCCTGCGTCCCAGCCACAGCGGCTCCCCCCAGGGGAAGTGAGACACTCCCCAGCTGTGCGATGGGGCAAGGACACTTCTCCGGGACTGACCTGAAACAAGGTCAGCGCAGCCGTGCCCAGGAACCTGGCTGGGGGCACCGGGCACCGCCCGGGACAGGCTGCACCCAGCTGGCGAGTCGCAGCCACCAGCCAGGCCAGAACAATCCCCCAAGGGCTTGAAGGGAGCAAACCAGCAGGAGGCAGCGCAGCCCCAGGGGACGGGTCCCTGGCCCCCAACAGCTGGTTGTCAGTTCTGAGCTCCAGGCTAGGAGGGGTCAGGCCCCAAATGAGGCCCCTGGGGACATCAGTGCTGGAACTGGGGGGCTGCTGCACCCCCAGCTTGGCGTGGTCTCCATCATCTCCAGGTTCAGTGGCTCCGAGCACCCCCACTACACAGTCTCAGCCCCCCTGCCTGGGAAGGAGGAATTATTTGTGCTGGGAGGGGTGTCACAGCGAGGGGGGGCTCTTAGGGTTGGGACCCCCCCATCGCTCCCAGCTCGGGCGGGGCTCAGAGCTGTCGTACAGGCAGCGCCAGGGCTCCAGCCCAGGCCAGACAGCGCCCTGCGACCCTACAGCCGGGACACGCGGGACCGACCCTCCACCCCGCAGCGCTGCCCAGATGGACCGCCCGCCCCCCCCCCCCGCGAGCTGACCGGACAGACCGACCCCCCCGCCCCAGCGCTGCCCAGATGGACTGACCCCCCCGCCCCAGCGCTGCCCAGATGGACCGACCCCCCCCCGCGAGCTGACCGGACAGACCGACCCCCCCGCCCCAGCGCTGCCCAGATGGACCGACCCCCCCCGCGAGCTGACCGGACAGACCGACCCCCCCGCCCCAGCGCTGCCCAGATGGACTGACCCCCCCCCCCGCGAGCTGACCGGACAGACCGACCCCCCCGCCCCAGCGCTGCCCAGATGGACCGACCCCCCCCCGTCCCAGCGCTGCCTGGACAGACCGACCCCCCCCGCCCCAGCGCTGCCCGGATGGACCGACCCCCCCCGCGAGCTGACCGGACAGACCGACCCCCCCGCCCCAGCGCTGCCGGACGGACCTGCGCGACGCACACCCAGTAGTAGCCCAGGAAGGCGGCGCTGGCGGCCAGGAGCAGCGGCTCGGGCACGAACCCCGGCGCCCCCCACGAGTGTGGCAGCTTCCGGCAGCCCTGCGCAGGCCCCGCCCTGCCCAGCAGCCATGTTTCTGAGGGGCAGGCCACGGCCAGCAGCCATGTTTGTGAGGGGCAAGTCCCGCCCCCGGCAGCCATGTTTGTGAGGGGCAGCCAGGCCGGCCGCGGTTAACCCAGTAGGTGCCGGGCGACAGCAGAGTAAGGGTAGCTCGGCGCCGGAGAGGGGTATGGGTCTGTTGCGTGGAAGTGGTGGAGGGGTGTCACTGTGCTGGGCGATGGGCCAGGCGGGTGGCACTGGGCGGGGGAATAGATCTGTCGGGTGGCACCAGGCAGGGAGGGGGGAGCTGGGTGGCACGGGGAGGGGGATGGGCCAGGCGGGTGGAACCAGGCAGGGGGTGGCAGGTGGCACGAGGATGGGAAAGGGGAGCTGGGTGGCCCCGGGCGGGGGATGGGTCTGTGGGGTGGCACTGAGCAGGAAGGGGGGAGCCGGGTGGCACGGGAGGGGAGGGGGGAGCTGGGTGGCACCGGCCGGGGAGGGGGAGCTGGGTGGCACGGGGAGGGGGAGCTGGGTGGCACCGGCCGGGGAGGGGGGAGCTGGGTGGCACTGGGCGGGGAGGGGGAGCTGGGTGGCACGGGGGGGGAGCTGGGTGGCACCGGCCGGGGAGGGGGGAGCTGGGTGGCACTGGGCGGGGAGGGGGAGCTGGGTGGCACGGGGGGGGGGAGCTGGGTGGCACTGGGCGGGGAGGGGGAGCTGGGTGGCACCATGCGGGTGGCTCTGGATGGGCCGGGCCGGGCTTTGCGGTTCCCCTGCCGGAGGCTCCGTGCCCGGACGGGTCCCGCGGGGACCGGGGACGTGTCCCAGCCACGTGGACTCGGCTCTTAGGGGCGGGGCCGAGCGGGACTCGGGGCGGGGCCGCAGCTCGGGAGCCGGGAGTTGGAGGAGGGCCGGGCCGGGCCGGGCGCTGAGCCGCTGCGGAGCCGGCGGGATGCAGGTGCGTGTGTCCGTGCAGTGGGTGCCCTGGGTGCAGTGGGGGACCGTGTGGCTCTGGGTGCAGTTAATGCAGTGGATGTGGGTGCGGGTGCCCTGGGTGTATTGTTGCAGTGAGTGTTTCTGGCACAGCGCATACTGGTGCCTCCCCTGGGCTGGTTGCAGTGCGGGCCGTGTGGCTCTGGGTGCAGTGGGGTCGTGTGACTCTGGGTGCAGTGAATGCAGTGGGTGCCCTGGGTGCAGTTTGGGGCCGTGTGGCTCTGGGTGCAGTGAATGCAGTGGGTGTCCTGGGTGCAGTGAGAGGCCGTGTGGCTCTGGGTGCAGTGAATGCAGTGGGTGCCCTGGGTGCAGTTGGGGGCCGTGTGACTCTGGGTGCAGTGGGGGGCCGTGTGACTCTGGGTGCAGTGGGTGCAGTGGGGGGCCATGTAACTCTGGGTGCAGTGGGTGGCCGTGTGGCTCTGGGTGCAGTGAATACAGTGGGTGCCCTGGGTGCAGTGGGGGGCCATGTGGCTCTGGGTGCTCTGTGCTGGGTCTGTGTGTTGACATGAGACCGCGTGTGCATGGTGTGCCCACGTGTGCAGTGTGCACCTGTGGGGTCTCTGCATTGGCCAGGGGGGTACCAGGGAGCAGTTGTCAGGGTGTTCTGTGTGCGGGGCTTTGTCAAGGTGTGACCGAGGGGTGCCACGTGGGGCAGGGCTGTGTGGCTGAGGGAGGCTGTTGTGCGTCGCTGTGCCCGGCGGGCGCTGTCTGGCTGTGCTTGGTGCCCAGGGCCGGGCGCTGGCTGTTGTGTGTGTGTGGCCAGGAGCTGGGGTGTGCTCGGGGTGGGGACTCTTGCTGGTTCTGTGCTCTAGGGGTGTTTTGCTCATGGAGTGCATTGGGGTAGGGGGGCCTCCTGCAGGCTCTGGTCACTCTTCTAAAGGGCTCTGGGCCCACCCTGGGGCCCAGTGGGGGACAATCCCTGCCCTGCACCCTGGCTGCGTCTGCGTGTACGATGGGCATCTGGTGGCATTGCCAGTCATGCTACCATGGGTGCTCCGTCCTGCCCACCAGGCCTGGCCCCGCCCAGCTAGGGGTGGCTTTGGCTAATGCATGTCCTGCGGGCATCTCTGCCAGTGCCAAGACATGCTGGGTACACTCTGTATGCCAGGGCTGGGTGGCATTCACACAGACGAGACACCTTAGAGCAGGGTGGACGCACAGAGTCAGACTGCTCCAGAGGGTGCTAGGGAGCTGGGACAAAACGGGGCAGGAACGGGGCAGCTGGAGAGCAAAGGGGCTTACACTGCCCATAAAGCACTTTGGGCGTCTCCAGAGGGCCCCCGCCACGAAGACGCTGCGCTGAGCTGGGGCCTCGTCCTGTTGACGCCTGCCCTGGAAGAGCTGCACCTGACATGGCGTCGCCTGTGGCTCTGGTCGGTGGAGACGAGGACAGACCAGGGTCAGGCCCATGTTGCTACCTTGGCTTCTGGTGGGGGTGGTGTCATGGAGTGTGGTGGAGTCTGGCCCTGCACCCCTCTTCCTGGGACCCACAGTGACTCTCAGCCAGCCAGTAAAACAGAAGGTTTGTTGGACAACAGGAATGCAGGTTACAGCAGAGCTTGTGGGCACAGCCAGGACCCCTCAATCGAGTCCTTCTGGAGTTTCAGGGTGCTTGGGTCCAGCATAGGGTCCCCTGAATTCCCCTCATCCAGCCCAAAACCGAAACTGAACTGCCCCTCCTTCAGCCAGCCGATCCCTTTGTCCAGCTTCCCAGGCCAAGGTGCTAACCCCCTCCCCACTACCTGGCTCAGGTTACAGGCTTAAAGATCCTGTCCCTCACCTAAAGACATCCCCAGCTCTCCCATCCCCCATGCAGACAGCCCCTACTCCATCACATCATCCAAAGCCCAAGATTTGGTGGTGATGGGGGACTTCAACTATCCAGATATATGTTGGGAAAATAACACAGCGGGGCACAGACTATCCAATAAGTTCCTGGACTGCATTGCAGACAACTTTTTATTTCAGAAAGTTGAAAAAGCTACTGGGGGGAAGCTGTTCTAGACTTGATTTTAACAAATAGGGAGGAACTTGTTGAGAATTTGAAAGTAGAAGGAAGCTTGGGTGAAAGTGATCATGAAATCATAGAATTTGCAATTCTAAGTAAGGGCAGAAGGGAGTACAGCAGAATAGAGACAATGGATTTCAGGAAGGCGGATTTTGGTAAGCTCAGAGAGCTGATAGGTAAGGTCCCATGGGAATTAAGACTGAGGGGAAAAACAACTGAGGAAAGTTGGCAGTTTTTCAAAGGGACACTATTAAGGGCCCAAAAGCAAGTTATTCCGATGGTTAGGAAAGATAGAAAATGTGGCAAAAGGCCACCTTGGCTTAACCACGAGATCTTGCGTGACCTACAAAATAAAAAGGCGTCATATAAAAAATGGAAACTAGGTCAGATCACGAAGGATGAATATAGGCAAATAACACAGGAATGCAGAGGCAAGATTAGAAAAGCAAAGGCACAAAATGAGCTCAAACTAGCTATGGGAATAAAGGGAAACAAGAAGACTTTTTATCAATACATTAGAAGCAAGAGGAAGACCAAGGACAGCGTAGGCCCACTGCTCAATGAGGAGGGGGAAACAGTAACGGGAGACTTGGAAATGGTAGACATGCTTAATGACTTCTTTGTTTCGGTCTTCACTGAGAAGTCTGAAGGAATGTCTAGTATAGTGAATGCTTACGGGAAGAGGGTAGGTTTAGAAGAGAAAATAAGAAAAGAGCAAGTAAAAAATCACTTAGAAAAGTTAGATGCCTGCAAGTCACCAGGGCCTGATGAAATGCATCCTAGAATACTCAAGGAGTTAATAGAAGAGGTATCTGAGCCTCTAGCTATTATCTTTGGGAAATCATGGGAGACAGGGGAGATTCCAGAAGACTGGAAGGGGGCAAATATAGTGCCCATCTATAAAAAGGGAAATAAAAACAACCCAGGAAACTACAGACCAGTTAGTTTAACTTCTGTGCCAGGGAAGATAATGGAGCAGGTAATCAAAGAAGCCATCTGCAAACACTTGGAAGGTGGTAAGGTGATAGGGAATAGCCAGCATGGATTTGTAAAGAACAAATCGTGTCAAACTAATCTGATAGCGTTCTTTGATAGGATAACGAGCCTTGTGGATAAGGGAGAAGCGGTGGATGTGATATACCTAGACTTTAGTAAGGCATTTGATACAGTCTCGCATGATATTCTTATAGATAAACTAGGAAAGTACAATTTAGATGGGGCTACTATAAGGTGGGTGCATAACTGGCTGGATAACCGTACTCAGAGAGTAGTTATTAATGGCTCCCAATCCTGCTGGAAAGGTATAACAAGTGGGGTTCCGCAGGGGTCTGTTTTGGGACCGGCTCTGTTCAATATCTTCATCAACCATTTAGATGTTGGCATAGAAAGTATGCTTATTAAGTTTGCGGACGATACCAAACTGGGAGGGATTGCAACTGCTTTGGAGGACAGGGTCAAAATTCAAAATGATCTGGACAAATTGGAGAAATGGTCTGAGGTAAACAGGATGAAGTTCAATAAAGATAAATGCAAAGTGCTCCACCTAGGAAGGAACAATCAGTTTCACACATACAGAATGGGAAGAGACTGTCTAGGAAGGAGTAGGGCAGAAAGAGATCTAGGGGTCATAGTAGACCACAAGCTTAATATGAGTCAACAGTGTGATACTGTTGCAAAAAAAGCAAACGTGATTCGGGGATGCATTAACAGGTGTGTTGTAAACAAGACACGAGAAGTCATTCTTCCGCTTTACTCTGCGCTGGTTAGGCCTCAACTGGAGTATTGTGTCCAGTTCTGGGCACGGCATTTCAAGAAAGATGTGGAGAAATTGGAGAGGGTCCAGAGAAGAGCAACAAGAATGATTAAAGGTCTTGAGAACATGAGCTATGAAGGAAGGCTGAAGGAATTGGGTTTGTTTAGTTTGGAAAAGAGAAGACTGAGAGGGGACATGATAGCAGTTTTCAGGTATCTAAAAGGGTGTCATCAGGAGG
Organism: Gopherus flavomarginatus; assembly: GCF_025201925.1. NCBI lineage: Eukaryota > Metazoa > Chordata > Testudines > Testudinidae > Gopherus > Gopherus flavomarginatus. The sequence continues at coordinate 217,047,531 of NC_066620.1, read as the reverse complement.
AGGGAGAAAACTTGTTCACCTTAGCCTCCAATGATAGAACAAGAAGCAATGGGCTTAAACTGCAGGAAGGGAGATTTAGGTTGGACATTAGGAAAAAGTTCCTAACTGTCAGGGTAGTTAAACACTGGAATAAATTGCCTAGGGAAGTTGTGGAATCTCCATCTCTGGAGATATTTAAGAGTAGGTTAGATAAATGTGTGTTAGGGATGGTCTAGATAGTATTTGGTCCTGCCATGAGGGCAGGGGACTGGACTCGATGACCTCTCGAGGTCCCTTCCAGTCCTAGAGTCTATGAGTCTTTTTCCTCCAGGGCGGATTGGCAGGTGCCCTGGAGGTTTTTCGCCTTCCCCTGCAGCGTGGGGCACGGGTCGCTTGCTGGTGGTGTCTCTGCAGCGTGAGGTCTTCAAACCATTTTTGAGGATTTCAATAACTCGGTCCTGGGATAGGGGTTGTTATAAAATTGGATGGGTGGGGTTCTGTGGCCTGCCTTGTGCAGGAGGTCAGACTAGATGATCAGATTGGTCCCTTCTGACCTATGAGTCTATGAGTCTATGAGGTGGGGGGTTGCAAACACGGTCACAGCCCCAGAGCAGGGCGTGGGGAGCCTGGATGCCCCAGAGCAGCCTCCTCACTGGCTCAGCCTCCTGCAGCCCTGGCCAGCCGGCGCCCAGCTGATAGCAGAGCGTGGCATGACCGCCCTGGGGGCTGACTCACCCTGCTTGGCACATGCCCAGGGGATCCCGCTGTGCACCCCACACGGTGTCTCGCTGAGGCTTTAGGCACTCCATGCAGCCTGCACCAAAGGCCAGGCCCCAGTGGAGTCAGATGCCACCGGAGGGAGACTCAGCCTATGAGTTACATGGACCCCAATGCTGGGCTCCGGCAGGGGGGTGATGCGGCTGCTTGTCCCCCCCCAGGGTGTCCCCAGCTCTGGTCTCAGGATGAGGAGCTTGCTGCTAGTGTCTCTGCTGCTGGCCATGACTCCTGGCTGGGCCGCGCCCAAGGACAGCGCCAACAGGTATGGGAAAGCAGGTCTGCCATGGCCCTGCCAGGTGGGCGGGATGGGGAAGGAAGCCTGAGTGGGGAGCGGGGCAGGAGCCTTGCCTGGGGGAGCGCCCAGCAGGGGGTGCTGTGGGGAGCGGGGCCATAGCACTGGCTGGGCGGGCACTCAGGGGAACAGGACTGGAGCCCTGGCTGGGACGGGTGGGGCCAGAGCCCTGGCTGCAGGGGGAGGCTGGAGGGGTGAGGTGAGAGCCCTGGCTGCAGGGGGTTGGTGCTGGGGGGTGGGGCTGGAGCCCTGGCTGCAGGGGCTTGGTGTTGGGGGGCAGGGCCAGAGCCCTGGCTGCAGGCAGGGGCGGCTCTAGACATTTCACCGCCCCAAGCAGGGTGGCATGCTGCGAGGGGCGCTCTATCGGTCCCTGGGAGGGCGGCAGGCAGCTCCGGTGGACCTCCCGCAGGCGTTCCTGCGGAGGGTCCGCTGGTCCCATGGCTTTGGTGGACCACCGGAGCCACGGGACCAGCAGACCCTCCGCAGGCACGCCTGCGGGAGGTCCACTGGAACCACCTGCTGCCTTCCCGGCGACCAGCAGAACGCCCCTCCGGCATGCCGCCCCAAGCACGTGCTTGGAGTGCTGGGGCCTGGAGCCGCCCCTGGCTGCAGAGGGTTTGCTGAGGGGGCAGGGCCAGAGCTCTGGCTGCAGGGGGGTACTGGAGGGAGCCCATGTGTCTGTACTGCCCCATTGGCTGCTCTAAGCACTGGGATTCCTGTGCTGTGCTGTGGGGCTGGATCCTGCCCCTGTGACCCATTTTGCCGTTTGTTGCTCCCAGGTCTGAGGGCCCTGCTGCAGGGCCTGTTCCCAACCTTCTGCACCCTGAGCCGGAGGAGCTGCGGTGAGTCCAGCTCCCCCAGGGAGGGACCTCGGGCCTGGGGCTGAGCAGCTGGCAGGGAGCCCGGCCTGTGGAGGGGCAGGTCTGTGGGGGTTTCCCTGGGGCCCCAGCCCCTGGATGTGTTGATGGGGGTGGAGGGCACTGAATGGGGTGGGATCTGCCTGTCTGAGGGTGCAGGCTTTGCAGGATGCTTTGCGGCAGTGATGCGCCTGGCTGTGGCCCAGGCAGAGCGACCTGGGATGGGCGGGGGGGTCACATGCAGGGAACATAGAGCTGGGCAGGACAGAGAATGAGAAAGCGTAAGCACAGCCAGTGGTCCAGCTGGCCCAGGACTGCTCTGCTGATGCCAAGCACTTCACAGGGAGTGAACAGAACAGGACCCTGCCCCTGTAATCCAGTCCAGCTTCTGGGCTAGGGACACCCAGAGCAGAGGGTGTGTCCCCCCCAGCCTGGCTACTAGCCATTGAGGGACCCAGCCTCCAGGAACTGAGCTGGTTCTGTTTGAACCGTTCTAGTCTGGGCCTTCCCAACATCCTCCGGCAAGGAGTTCCACAGGTTGACTGTGCACTGTGTGAAGAAATACTTCCTTGTGTTTGTTTAAACCTGCTGCCTGTTCATTTCATGTGGTGACTCCCTGTGTTATGAGGAGTAACTAACACTTCCTTATTTATTGTCTTCACACCAGACATGATTTTATAGATCTCTGCCATATCCCCCATGTCACGGAGTCCCCGGGCAATGCTCTGGAACTGCTCCCCACCAAGCCAGGCAGGACTTTGGGGAGCCTCCTCTCCCTTGGAGCAGACTTGTCCAGGGCAAGAAGCTCCCACGTCTTCACCTCCTGGGTCTCTCCTTGGAGCATTCAGCATCCTCTGCCCCTCCGTGCGCTTCCCACAGCGAGTCCACCCCAGCGGGCTCCTGGGGAAGCCACAGGGTCCTGCACCCTCACTTTGCAGTCAGACGTGACTCTCAGCCAGCCAGTAACACAGAGGTTTATTCGATGACAGGAACAGGGTCTAACACAGAGCTTGTAGGTACAGTGAACCAGACCCCTCGGCTGGGTCCATTCTGGGGGGCAGTGAGCCAGACCCCCACATCTGCACTTCACTCCTCATCCCCAGCCAGCTCCCGACTAACCACCCCCTCCAGCCCCTCCTCTCTGCTCAGCCCCTTTCCCAGGCCAGGAGGTCACCTAATCCCTTTGTCTCCAACACCTTCAGCTGGCACCTTTGCAGGGGAGGGGCCCAGGCCATCAGTTACTAGAAGACAGAGTGCCAGGCATTTCGGTGCACTGGCCCTTTGCTCTGCAGCAACCACACACCCTTATCCCACCACCTAGATATTAAGAACTGCAGAGGGGACACTGAGGCACCAACACAGTATTCAGAGGGAACATTAAGAACAGTCCCAGTTTGTCACACCCCCTTAGTCATCTCTTTGCCAAGCTGAGAAGTCCCAGTCGTATTAATCTCTCCTCATACGGAAGCTGTTCCATCCCCTAATCATTTTGTTGCCCTTCTCTGAACCTTTTCCAATTCCAATAGACTTTTGAGATGGGGCGACCACCTCTGCACCCAGCATGCAAGGTGCAGACGTACCATGGATTTATATAGACACAATATGCCATTATCTCTCTTTTTCTAATGATTCCCAACATTCTGTTCACTTTTTTGGCTGCCGCTGCACACTCAGTGGGTGTTCTCAGAGGACTAGCCACAAGGACTCCAAGATCTTTCTTGAGTGGTAACAGCTAATTTAGCCCCCACCATTGTATCTGTCTGGGTGGGATTATGGTTTCCAATGTGCATCACTTTGCAGTTCTCAGCCTTGAATTTCACCTGCCATTTTGTTGCCCAGTCCCCCTGTTGGGTCCCAGGGCTGAGTGCAGCGGGGGTGGGCCCTGGGAGCAGTTGGGGGGCAGAAAGGACCCCACTTGCCCTGCTGGCTCTGGGCCTGGCGCACTGCAGACCGAGGCCTGCCCCAGAGCAGAGCGGGCGGAGATCAGCAAGGGAGGAGATGTGCCTGCGGTCTTGGCAAACCGTTAATTGGGAGTCGGATTTGTCCAGCCTCGCCTTGGCCCTTTCTGTGCTCTCCCCTGCCCCCCGCAGCCCCCCGCCCGGCCTCACTCTGCTCCCTGTTGCAGGCTGCTGCAGCGCTACCTGCGGAGCGTCTGGCAGATGGCACAGGACCCCGCGCACATGACGAGGGAGCAGGGTAAGGGTCACGTCAGTGCCAAGGGGGGGCTGGGCCCATGGGGAGCTGTGCTCATGCTGGGCTCAGGGGGTGAGGGTCCCCCACGGTGCCTGGTGGCTCTCACACAGCGATGGCAGCTGATACGTTCTGGCCCTGTTCCCGGGCAGGGGGTGTCTAGGCACCATGCGGACACTCCTGCCTAGCTCCCCCTCTGCCCCCCACATCCATGCCTGCCCCCAGTGCCCAGCTCCCCGTGACTCCCCCTCTCTCGCAGTGCTCCTCTACCTCTTCGCACTGCACGACTATGACCGGAGTGGGCAGCTGGATGGGCTGGAGTTCATGCAGCTGCTGATGGAGGTGGTATCCCAGCACGCCCAGGGGCAGCCTTCGCCCGACGCGGTAGGTGCCACTCAGACCCCCCCCAGCCACGGGCCAGCTGGGCAGGGGGGAGTCCATGCACGGCCAGGGGCCAGCCGGCATGGGGGTGGGTGCATCTCCCCCAGAGCGCAGGCAGCAGCAAGGAGAGCACCCCGGGGATCCCCCCCAGGGAGGACAGAGCTCAGGCACCTCACGGTGCAAGGCTCACGCCCCTGAGCCAGCTGGTTCCCACGCCACCCGGCGCCCCCACCATGGGCAGGCCCCATCCCCCACCCCTGGGCCAGGTGGGAGCCGGCACCCCCTCCAGGGGACAGACCCATCCCCCGTCCCCCACCCCCGGGCCAGGTGGGAGTCAGCGCCCCCTCCAGGGGACAGGCCCATCCCCCACCCCTGGGCCGGATGGGAGCCGACGCCCCCTCCAGGGGACAGGCCCGTGCCCCACCCCTCAGCCCTGGGCCGGGTGGGAGCCGGCGCCCCCTCCAGGGGACAGGCTCGTCCCCCATGCTCCACAGGAGCCAGCCAGTTCCTTCCCCGCAGCCTGCACCCCCCAGTGCTGTGCGAATGTCTTGTCTCTTCTCTCCTGCCCCTCTGCACGTACCCCCTGCAGGTGATCGTGGTGGTCGATGGGATCCTGGAGACTCAGGACCTGAACGGGGACGGGTTACTGAATCCCTCGGAGCTCCTGCTGCCCCCGGCCCCAGCCCAGACTGCCGCCCCCGCCGGGGAAGGGGTTGTGCAGTGGGCACCTGAGGAGCCGAAGCAACCTGCCACGGCCCTGGAGCTGCCAGGCGCCCAGGGTGCAGCAGATCCCGACGGGGAGCTCCCCGCGGCAGCGGGGCCCGTAGCAGAGCAGCCGGGGGCTGAGGGGCCCTTGCTGAGCCGGACGGGGCCAGAGGCAGCTCAGCCTGAAGAGGCTGCCGGGGAGGCTCCAGGGGCCCAGGCCGCGGCCCCCAATTCTGAGATCTAGGCCCCCAGCCTAGATCCATGGAGAGCTCAGGGCACTGCCAGGGCAGATCAGAGCTGGTATGGGGGCTGCGGGGCAGCTGTGCACAGGGAAACCGAGGTGGTGGTGGGGAACCCCCTCACACACACATTCTGGATCTGGCTGAGTGGTGCCAGGGGAGGGGGCTGCCTCTCTCCCCACCCCTGGGGAAAGCAGCTGGGCTCAGCCGGAGAGGAGCGTGTGAGCTGCTCCTCAGGACAAGGGGCTGTGGGGAGGCAGGTACCTGACCCCTACCTGGGCTGGGGAGCCCAGGAGCCAGGCACAGCATCCAAGCAGGGTTACCCTCGCCAGCGCTGACCTGTCCCTGCCAGAAGCTGGCTGCCTGGACTGAGGGACTGGGGGGCACCGGGACATGTGCAATCAATCATGTAAGTTACATTTTGAAACAGAAAAATATACACTGAGGCCCAGGGCTGCTGGCCCCCTCGCTGGCTGCACTGCACTGCCCTGCCCCCCGGAGCCGTGGGGGTGGGGGGAAGAGAGGCGAGGGAAAGGAGTTTGCCCAGCTAGCAGGGCTCACTCAGCCGAGGGTGCCTCCTGCCCATCCCGTGAAATCGCCCCCGTGCCCTGCCCTGAGCAGGCAGCAGCTGCGTGGGCACTGGCTGCCAGGGCACGGGCACCTAGTCCAGGCAGAGTGCCCGTTCCTCAGCCCCCTGGGCCATGCCCTCTCAATCACTACCACCCTGGCAGCAGGGCCTGGCACAGGCCCTCTGTCTCCAGCAGCCCTGAGTGGGAGAAGGGTGGTGCCTCCATCAGCTGTACCAGGGGTTCAACCCCTGACCCCCTCAGTGACTGGCACAGGAGTTTTGCCCTACCCCTGAGATGGACATCACAACTCCCAGTGCACCCCTAGCCAGGGTCCAGCCCAACCCCAGACCTGCTGCCATGAGGTGGGCAGGAGGCCAGGCCCATGCAGCCAGCTGTGACACTGCCCCACCCTGGGTGAGCCCAGCCAGGGGGCCTTCCAGGGCTCTCCTCGCTCCGTGGCCCCAGGCCAGTCCCTCTGCTCAGCCCGTGGCCACCCCCTACTCCCCTCAGGCCAGACTGAGCCCTGCCTGCCCTGGGCGCTGGGCTGAACTGGCAGGCGTCATGCTGAGCAGAGCCCCCGGGGAGCCAGGCCCCAGGAGCACTTGGACATCCCCCGTCAGTCAGAATGGAGCCTGGGAGCCCATCGCACTGTGGACCCAAGGGCAGAGCGGGAGCCCTCACCTCCTTTGGCTGGCCCCACCTGCCCCCCACCCCTCACCCTGCCTGCCAGGGGCTCGAGGAGCCGGCTCTGCAGAGAGGCAGCTCTTGGCAGGGCCCACCGTGCAGCTCCCCCCAGCTGCTGTGCTTCCTCTAAGGCGCGGAGCCATGGGGAGCCCCAGCTGTGGGGTCTAGGTCAGAGCCAACCCCAGGCAGCAGGGTCTGCTGTGCCCAGGCGCGGCTGCGTCCTGGCTCTGGCTGCCTACCCCCTGGGCGGGCGCTTCCCCCACAGCTCACACGCTGCCACACGTCTGCCCAGCTCGGCAGTGCCAGAGCAGCACTAACGGGGGGCAGACTCAGAGCCCGCCAGGCCCCCGGCGCTCGCCTGCCAGCCGGACTGCACCTGTGCTGAGAAGGAGGAGTGCTGCAGCCGTTCCCAAGCGTTTATTGACTACGCAGGACGGGGAGGGGACCCGCAGGGCCAGGTACAGTGCCCGGGGAGCTGGCACTGCGGCACCCAGCGGGCAGCGCCAACAGCTCAGCCCTCGTGCCCCAGGAAATCCCGGCCAGTTGGCACCAGCTGCCACCTCCTGGTGCAAAGGGGGCATCTCCCGCCGTGGGCGGCACTCTGCTCACACGATGCCGTCGTAGCCATGGACCCCACACTTCCTGCCGGCCACCTGGCAGCCAAAGGTCAGCGCCTCCTGCAGCCTCTGCCCTGTCATGGGAGAACGAGCTGCCTGTCAGCCCAAGCCTGCCCCGGCCCCCTCCAGTGAGCCCTGTGGGGAGGGCTCCCGGCCCCTCCAGTGCGCCCTGCGGGGCGTGGCCCCCTCCCCCTCCAGTGAGCCCCGTGGGGAGGGCTCCCGGCCCCTCCAGTGCGCCCTGCGGGGCGTGGCCCCCTCCCCTTCCTGTGTGCCCCGTGGGGAGGGCTCCCGGCCCCTCCAGTGAGCCCTGCGGGGCGTGGCCCCCTCCCCCTCCAGTGTGCCCCATGGGGAGGGCTCCCGGCCCCTCCAGTGAGCCCTGCGGGGCATGGCCCCCTCCCCCTCCAGTGTGCCCCATGGGGAGGGCTCCCGGCCCCTCCAGTGAGCCCTGCGGGGCATGGCCCCCTCCCCCTCCAGTGTGCCCCATGGGGAGGGCTCCTGGCCCCTCCAGTGCGCCCTGCAGGGCGTGGCCCCCTCTCACTCCAGTGAGCCCCGTGGGGAGGGCTCCCGGCCCCTCCAGTGCGCCCTGTGGGGTGTGGCCCCCTCCCCCTCCCGTGTGCCCTGTGGGGAGGCCCCCAGCTCTCCAGGGCACCCCATGGGGAGCCCCCAGCCCCTCCCCCTCTAGTGTGCCCCCCGGGGAGCCCGCAGCCCCTCCAGTGCACCCCATTGGGTGTGGCCCCCTCCCCCTCCAGTACACCCTGCGGGGAGGCCCCCGGACCCCCCAGTGCGCCCCGTGGGGAGGCCCCAGCAGCAGCGCTGCCTCACCTCTCGACAGGGCCAAGAGAACGGCAGCATTGAAGGTGTCTCCAGCGCCCAGTGTGTCCACAATGGTCTCCGGGGAGAAGGCGTCTGAGTGGACGAGCTCCCCGTCAGGCCCCAGCGCATCAGCCCCTGCCTCAGCCCAGGCGCAGATCACGGTGGCCCTGGGGGGGCAGCCCCACAGCGTGACCCCACAGCCAGCCTTGAGCACCGTCCGCCCCCCGCCGCTTGGGGCCAGCTGCCCCGCACTGCTCCGAACCCACCACCCATTTCCCAGCAGCTGGCGAGCAGGTTACCGTCCAGAGCCGGCTCCGGGCCCTGCTCCCCCCGCCTCAAGCAGCGGTGGCTAAGGAGGGCTGGAGGCTGCCGCTGCTGCGCTGCTTTGCCCAGGGCAGGGCAGTGTGTGCCGGGGGTGAGTCCCTGGCCCCCTGAACCAGGTTCATCCTCCCAGTTTGGCCCCATGTGGCCCAGGCCTACCCTGGTCTCACACGGCTGTGAAGCCCCTTCACGGCCTCAGGCGCCGAGTGGAACCCAAAGGCCTTCGCCACCTCCTTGCTGACAAATACCTGCCGGGAAAGAAAGGGAGTGAGAGGGCAGGGCCAGGTAGCCAGAGCCCATGAACAGTGCCAGCACCCCCAGTGCCCAGCACCATGCCCCCACCCCAAGGCCAGTGCCCCTCAGTGCCCCTCCGCCAAGACCCCCACTGCCAGCACCCCCAGTGCCCAGCACCATGCCCCCACCCCAAGGCCAGTGCCCCTCAGTGCCCCTCCGCCAAGACCCCCACTGCCAGCACCCCCAGTGCCCAGCACCATGCCCCCACCCCAATGCCAGTGCCCCTCAGTGCCCCTCCACCAAGACCCCCACTGCCAGAGCCCCCAGTGCCCTTCAGCCAGCACCATGCCCCCACCCCCAGTGCCCCTCCGCCAAGACCCCCAATGCCAGTGCCTCCAGTGCCCTTCAGCCAGCACCGAGCCCCCACCCCAATGCCAGCGCCCCCAGTGCCCCTCCGCTAAGCCCCCACCCCAATGCCAGTGCCCCTCAGCCAGCACCACCCCCCACCTCCAATGCCAATGCCCCCCAGTGCCCCCCAGCCAGCACCAAGCCCCCACCCCAAGGCCAGTGCCCCTCAGTGCCCCTCTGCTGAGACCCCCAATGCCAGCACCCCCAGTGTCCCTCAGCCAGCACCAAGCCCCTGCCCCAATGCCAGTGCCCCCCAGTGCCCCTCTGCCAAGACCCCCAATGCCAGCACCCCCAGTACCGTTCAGCCAGCACCAAGCCCCCGCCCCAGTGCCAGTGCCCCCAGTGCCCCTCCGAGCCCCCCATGCCAGCGCCCCAGTGCCCCTCCGCTGAGCCCCCACCCCCAATGCCAGTGCCTCAGTGCCCCTCCGACAAGCCCCCCATGCCAGTGCCCCCAGTGCCCCTCCGCTGAGCCCCCACCCCCAATGCCAGTGCCCCTCAGTGCCCCTCCGACAAGCCCCCCATGCCAGTGCCCCCAGTGCCCCTCCGCTGAGCCCCCACCTCCAATGCCTGCGCCCCCAGTGCCCTTCAGCCAGCACCATGCCCCCACCTCCAATGCCAGTGCCCCTCAGTGCCCCTCCGACAAGCCCCCCATGCCAGTGCCCCAGTGCCCCTCTGCTGAGCCCTCACCCCAATGCCAGTACCCCTCAGCCAGCATCACCCCCCCACCTCCAATGCCAATGCCCCCAGTCAGCACCAAGCCCCTGCCTCCAATGCCAGCACCCCCAGTGCCCCTCCGCAGAGCCCCCCCATGCCAGTGCCCCTCAGCCAGCACCCCTCCCCATCCCCAATGCCCCCCAATCAACGTGCCCAGCAGGAGCCCAGGCCCCAAGCCCCAGCACCCTGAGCCATGCAGGCTCTGGCGTCTGATTGGCTAGTGGGACTGCTCAGCAGGCCAATCAGCTCCCCTCCTCACTGGCATCCCATGCACCTGTCATGTCTCCCACAGGCAGGTGCCCACCTGGACACCCCTCCCAGAGCAGTGAGCTGGTGCCAGCTGCCCAGAGCGCCCCCCGTCACCTGCAGCGCCCCCAGGGGCATGCCCCAGCTGTGCTGCTCTCCGGCTCCCCCCATGCAGGGGCCCCACTCTGGGCTGTGACACCTCCCCCATGGGGGCCCCTTCCAGGCAGCAGGGCTCTGCAGCAAGACAGGCTGTAAGCCGAGCTCCCTGCCCCCCCCCGCTGTGACCCCCTGACCCCAGCTGCCCCCAGGGGCAGGGGATGCTCATGCAGCAGGCAGGACCCTGACAGATGGGGTTCAGAGAGGATCCCCCACCTCATTAATGCAGCTGAGGTCAATGCTGCCTCCCCCTGCCAAGGCATAACCCACCCACCCAGCCAGAACAATCTGGCCCACCCCAGCCCGATCGAGCGTTTTGGGTGCAGTGAAGAGGCTGCTCAGGCTAGAGGCTGCAGGTTCATGCCCCCCACAGCGGTGGGAGGAGGAAACCAGGGGTCACACAGGGCTGTGCTTGCCTGTAATAAGACGCAGCTTTGGGCTACTTGTGTAATTGAGGTAATGCATATTCATAAATTATGCAGTTTAGAGCACTGGCTCATTTACATATACCCTCCAGATTCTTGGACCTCAGCAGGTTCCCACTGCTCCTGCTCACCTCCACCCGATAGTGTTCCCCTGTGCTGACACAGCCACCCCGTCCTCTCCGTGTCATACCCCAGCCCCATCAGAGAACCCTGGACGTGACCTGCTGGGCCTGCCAGGGCAGCCTGGTCCCTCCAGCCCATTCTCTAGGGCTCTGTCCTGCCCAGTGTGAAACAACCCGGCCAGACCCACCTCCCTGGCAGGAAGGGTTCCCCAACAGCCAGTGGGAGCTCAATTACAGCTGAGCTCTCCCCACCACCCCCAGAGACCCCTGCAGTGTCGGGCCCATGCCAGGACCCAGGAAGAGGGGTCAGTGGCAGGGACATGCCCCATTATTTCCTACCACGTCTCCGTAGCCGAAGAGCTGGTACAGCTCTTCCCGGGGTTTCTCCACCTCCACCGACGTAGAGACTCTCTGGTGGGCTGGGCAGGTCCGGTTATACTCCTCCACGCGCTGGATCATTTTCACCTGCTCTGCAGCGTTCCTGCCCTGGAAGCAGGACAAGCTCTCAGCAGAGCCAGGGCAGTACCCCTGGTCCCTCTGTGCCCACAGGCCTGGGCACAGCACACCAGCCTGGCCTGGGGCTGGGTGCCACGGCAGGGACTAGCGACCCCAGCCTAAGCCACCTGGCAGTTTCGTGCTGCATGGGAAGGTGGGCTGGGCCGTGTGGCCACAGAACGGGATTGTCTACACAGGGCTACCCAGCACCAAGCACTCAGTCCAGATAACAGCGTCCGCACATGGAGCCAGTCAGAAGCAAGGTCCACACGGAGCAGCCTGCGAAGATGGAAGTGTGGAGCAGAGAGCAGCAAGCCGGCACATCTGCCTCCCATCCCACCTCCAGGGCCCCGGCCAGAAGCACTGGGGCCAGGCTCTATTCTGGGTCACTCAGGCTCCTCCCCATCACTAAATCTGCTGCTGCCACTCCCTTGCGACTCCGAGCCGCCCCTTCCTTTCTGTGCCAATGAGCGGGTGCTTGGCCAAGCCTTTGTGTCCTGCGGGGCTACCGTAACCACCCCCCTCTGGTCACCCCAGCCCTATTCCGCTCCTCACCAGCCTGCTGCCTGGCCCACTCCTCATCTTCACTCCTGGCCCCACCATGACATGGCCCCGGGCTGGGCAGCACTCCCGTGTACGTGCCATCCCACTCCTCTGATCTGCCTTCGCCTCCTCACGCTGGACACTGCCGGGGGTAGGGACCCATTGTGCGCAGTCAATGGCACAAGGGGGGCCTCGCCGGCAGGACAGGGGACTCACCTCCCAATGGATCCACTTGTACTGGGTGAGGTCGACCTGCTCGAAATCCTGGGCTGTCACATCTGGCAGGTTTCTAACCCATGGGGGAGGGGGAGAACATGGGGAGTCAGTGGGCGGGTGCACGGGGCCTCTCCTAGCAGAGAGGTTAGGGCTGAGGGGGACGGGGGGCGACTTTAGCCCATGCAGTCAGTGAGCCACTGGGGAATCCGGGCTAGTGGCCCCAGCTCGGTGGAGCCCAACACACAGCATGGCCTGTGGCACTCACAGCCCCTCCACACAGAACCCCCAGCCTGCCCCAGAGGACACCATGGTGCCCTGTGCCCTTGGGCACTGCTCCCCCTGCACGCTTGGCTGGCGAGGCCCCTGCCCACACAGGGCTCCTGGTGGGGTACAAAGGCCAAGCAACAGGGCAGACAGGCGTGATCGTGTGGGGCTCTGAGGGGCTGGACTCTGCCCAGCCGGGCTCACACCCAGCCAGCGGTAACCAGGCACCGATTCAATGATTAACCACAGCCTCTGGCAGAGGGGATGAAGGCCCCAGACCCTGACCTGATCTCAAAGGGCATCAGCCAGACTTTGATCACAAAGCTCCCAGGGATGGGGGTGCCCGCTGACGCCCTTCAGCGAGGGGAACAGAGCTCAGTGGCACCGAGCCCACAGGAATCACTAACCCCCGCCCCCACTTCTCCGGCTGCTGGATCCTAGCTCGAGCCTCCTGCCAGCAAAGGATTAACAGGCTCCCAGACCAAAGTCCTGCCGCCTGGTCCCAGCGGGCAGGAGAGACGGCCCTGTACGGGAGCTATATTAACTGGAGGGGCTGGGAAGCTCCTCTGATCCCCTCCTGTGCCGAGCAGCCCCACAAAGACGGGGCTCACCACCAGGGGCAGGCAGTGCGGGCACCCCAGCTCGCCAGCCCTGCTCCAAGCACAGCGCCACACCACCCGCCAGGAAATGGAGGGACGGGGCTGGTGTGGGCCAGGCGAGTTCCCAAGGGAGCATCCCATCCCGCGGGCAGTGGGGACCCAGCGAAAGGCCCTGACCCAGCCCTGCGAGTGCAGGGAGGTCACTGCTACAGCAGCCAGCCCAAGGGTCCCCCTCTGTACGCCTACCACCTGCAGAGAGGGCAGGCACAGGGAGTCACGGGGCAACCCCCATAAGCCCTGGGGGCACAGCGGGTGTCACACATGCAGGTTTCCCCCCCAAAGACCATCGAGATATGCCGATTATGGCAGTGAAATTACCAGTGCTGATTGGTCAGCCAGGATTAGCTGATTGGCGTCTGTGTGCAGAATCAATGGAGGAATCAGTCAATCAGCCATGCGGGATGGGTCCCCTCTGACAGGGCAGCGCTGAGGCGAGACCTGAGGGCACGGGCCCCCGAGCCCCCGTCCGTGACAGGCAGGACCTGAGGGCCCGGCACTGAGGTTCCCCCCGCGGGAGCCGCCTGCCTGCCAGGGGGGATTGGCACGACGGCTCGGTGGATGTGACGGCCTTACGTGTCATAGAGCGTGACCGTCCGCGAGCCGGTGGTGCTGTTGACAAGGCAGCAGGCGCACGGCATGTCCCCCCGGCTCTGCCACGCCACATGCGCTACGTCCACACCCCTGCGCCGGAAGTCTGCCACGATGAAACTTAGCGAGGGAGGGGAGAGAACGGGGAGGGAGAGAGGGGTTAGATCCTGGCGGGCACAGCGGGCGCCGGGCACAGCCCCTACGCACCTGTTTGTGTGCAGGATGGTGCGGGTGCCCCGGCTCGCGCTGATGATGACGATGGAGGTGGGGAAGGAGCTCTCGGGGTGCGAGACCAGGTGGGTGAGCTCCACTGCATAGCGCCGCAGGTCGGCCAGGACGAAGCTGCCGGGGAGGGGGCGCAGAGAGGGTTAGCGCAAGAGGGGAGAGCCGCTGCCCTGCAGAGCCTGGGCGCCGGAAGGGAGACAGCAGGTCTGGGGGCCCAGTCAGTCCCCAGCAGCGATTGCACCGGCCCCTCTGCACCGGGAGCCCCACAGACCACGATTGGCCAGGGCGGCACCCAGGCTACAACCAGAAGTGGGGGTGAAAGGCTCTCCAGAGACCCCCCAGCAGGAAGATGGGGCCAGAGAGGGGAGGGGTTCTCCAGGAAGGGCTGGGGGCTCAGGGAGATGGGGCCGGCGGGGGTGTTGGGGTGTCTCCTGGGAAGGCCTGGGGGCTCCATCACTCCCCAGAAGGGAGATGGGTCCAGCGGGGTGCAGGGGGTGTATCCCCAGGAAGGGCTGGGGGCTCTCTCACTTCTCATTAGTGAGATGGTTGTGACAGGGGGGTCTCCTGGGAAGGGCTGGGGGCTCTGTCACTCCCCAGCAGGGAGATGGGGACGGCGGGGGTGTTGAGGTGTCTCCTGGGAAGGGCTGGGGGCTCTGTCACTCCTCAGAAGGGAGATGGGTCCAGCGGGGAGCAGGGGGTTTATCCCCAGGAAGGGCTGGGGGCTCTCTCACTTCCCAGCAGTGAGATGGGTGTGACGGGGGGTCTCCCCAGGAAAGGCTGGGGGCTCTGTCACTCCCCAGCAGGGAGATGGTGCCGGCGGGGGTGTTGCGGTGTCTCCTGGGAGGACTCGGGGCTCCGTCACTCCCCAGCCGGGAGATGAGGCCAGAGGGGGGGTCTCCCCGGGAAGGGCTGGGGGCTCCGTCACTCCCCAGCAGGGAGATGGGGCCGGCGGTAGGGGTCTCCCTGAGGGCCCTTTGGCTGTGGATATACCCACTTGCCTGGCTGATGCTCTGGAGAACAGACTTTGAGCATCTCGTGTCCCCTGGTCCCAGAGGAAAAGGCTGGATGGGAGCCAGGGGAACCCTCTCATTTTGTGTCCATGGTGATGTAATTGACAGGGACCACGGGGGAGCATGGACACATCAGGTTATGGTGGGTCACACCCTAATGGCAGCTGGTCACACCACTTAGCAAGCAGATGTGGATTTCAGAAAAGCAGCAGCACACCTACCCCCCTGCCGACGCTGCAGCAGATCCCCTGCACCCAACCCCTGGTGCCCCTTGCCAGCTGGAAACGCAGCCCCTGAGTGAGGGCAGTGCTGCCGAGGAGCTGGACAGCCCAGCCAGTGGGAACAGGCCTGATAGGGCCCAGCTGGGGGGTGCCAGAGCAGGCCGGGTAGGAATCCAGGGGTCACAAGACTTCAGAGCACACAAAACTCAGGGTAAAGGAAGCCCCCGGTCTGATCTGCCCCCCTCCCCTAGCACAAGGAGGCAGTCAGAGACCCCGTGATCAGCGGAGGCATCACGTCTCCCCATCCTTGTGGGCTCCCCACCCCCAACTTGCTGGGCCCTGTCACCTGGAAGGAAGGATTCTCTCTCATTCCAGCGTGCTGGGGGCCAGGGCACCTGCCACGGTGCATAATGGTCCCCTGAGCTGTACCAGTGGGACTGGCACTGCCTGTGGCAGGATACCCGAGGCGCTGGCTTGGGCACCCAGGCTCCTGTCTCACTGCAGGCACGCTGACCCGCAGTCCTCCCGCCCCAGCTCCATCACTTACTCTGCTGCGTGTCCTGGCGCCAACGAGCCCATGAAGGCGCAGGGTGCCCCCAGCAGGGACAGCACAGTGCAGGAGTTGGAGGCATTGCCCCCCCGCTGCCAGCGCTGAGACAGGCACCTGGAAGACAGACAGCCATGACAGGGCATGGCCGGGCCCCGGGATCCCAGCTCTGCGCGGGGCCCGTCATGCCTGGAACAGGGCTCTTAGCTGGGGGTGGGATCGCAGAGCCAGCCGGGGGTTCCCTGCTGGCTGACGGGTGTGGGGTGGGGCAGAGGAAGCTCATGCCACCCCCTGCCCCATGTGCCAGGGCAGCCAGTTTAACGGAAGGCTGCTGCTAGGGCTGGTCATGCAGGGAGCGCTTGGGGCTGGGTTCCCAGGGCAGCACCGCGGCCAGTGCACAGGGCTGGCACCATACAGGGGGAGCGAGTCGGAGGCACCCAGGGGCCCGAGGGGGTCTGGGCTGCTCTGCCCGGGAAATTGGGCTGCAGGCGAAGCCATTTCTAGATGGTCGAGAAGGCGCCCGGATTTCCTCCTGGCCAGAGTCTCATTGCCAGCACTGCCAGGTCCTGCTCCTGCCAGCTGGGTACTCTCCAGCCACCTGAACACCGGGTGGATTTTCCTGGCCCAGAGAGGGCCTGGGGCTAGCATTTGAGCATGGGCCTGAAAGCCAGAGCCCTGATCCTACCCTGGCTCTGACACGGAGGGCCAGTGCCAGGCTCCTGGGGGGGGGGGTGGTGAGAACAACCCAGCTGGTCTGAGATGGGGCTGATGTGATGGGGCTGCCTGGCGCTGAGGGCCTGGCCAAGTCCCTTCCCTCCAGCCCCACGTCCCCAAGTCCCAGCCCCCTGCGCCTCACCCCTCCCAGCTGGAAAACGGAGCTGGGGAGGCTCAGAACCACACCAGGGGAAGGGCCCTGGGAACGTTATCTGTGACTGGCAAAGGCAACTTCCCCTGCCCACTCGTGGGACCAGCGCAGGGCTCCCAGAGCCTGCAGCCCAGGGGCTGGACCGGCCAACACACCCAGCCCAGCTCAGCCCCTCTGTGCCCTCAATCCAGCCTCCCCTCTCCCCTCCCCAGGGAGCCGAGCCCCCCGTACCTGGTGTCCGTGTCCTCGGCCGGGTACACGTCCACCACGCTGATTATGTCCAGGCAAACCAGGCCAATACACAGGATGCGCTTTTCCTCCATGGATGGGTTGCCCCTCCGGCACCAGCTCCCCGGGCACTTACCCCCGACCCCCCTGCACCAGCTCCCCAGGCACCTACCCCCTGCCCCTCCGGCACCAGCTCCCCGGGCACTTACCCCCGACCCCCCTGCACCAGCTCCTCGGGCACCTACCCCCTGCCCCTCCGGCACCAGCTCCCCGGGCACTTACCCCCAACCCCCCTGCACCAGCTCCTCGGGCACCTACCCCCGACCCCCCTGCACTAGCTCCCCAGGCACCTACCCCCTGCCCCTCCAGCACCAGTTCCCCGGGCACTTACCCCCGACCCCCCTGCACTAGCTCCCCAGGCACCTACCCCCTGCACCTCCGGCACCAGCTCCTCGGGCACTTACCCCCGACCCCCTTGCACCAGCTCCCTGGGCACCTACCCCCTGGCCCTCCCTCTGCACCAGCTCCCCGGGCACCTACTTCCGACCCCCCTGCACCAGCTCCCCAGGCACCTACTCCCTGCCCCTCCGGCACCAGTTCCCTGGGCACTTACCCCCGACCCCCCTGCACCAGCTCCCCGGGCACCTACTTCCGACCCCCCTGCACCAGCTCCCCGGGCACCTATCCCCGACCCCCCTGCACCAGCTCCCCGGGCACCTACTTCCGACCCCCCTGCACCAGCTCCCCGGGCACTTACCCCCGACCCCCTTGCACCAGCTCCCCGGGCACCTACCCCCGACCCCCCTGCACCAGCTCCCCGGGCACCTACCCCCGACCCCCCTGCACCAGCTCCCCGGGCACCTACCCCCGACCCCCCTGCACCAGCTCCCCAGGCACCTACCCCCGACCCCCCTGCACCAGCTCCCCGGGCACCTACTTCCGACCCCCCCTGCACCAGCTCCCCGGGCACCTACCCCCTGCCCCTCTCTTTGCACTAGTGCCCCAGGCACCTGCCCACGACCCCCCTTTGCACTAGTGCCCCGGGCACCTACGGTCCTGCCCCCTCGGTACCGCCGCCCCGACCCGTGCGGTGCCCAGTGGCTGAGTCAGGCCCATCCGGACCCCGACAAGCTCCCCCCCGCAGCTGCCTAGCCCCGCCCCTAGCCCCGCCCCTTCTCTGCATGGCCCCGCCCCGCCTCCGATCCCGTCCGCAGCTCGGAGCCCCTCCCCCGCCGCGCCCCCAGAGGCCCCGCCCCAGCACGTGACACGAGCGGCCGGCGTCACGCGAGGGAGGGGTGGGCGCTCGGCAATGGCGCTGGGTTACGCCGGCCTGACCCGCCCCGACTGGGGATGGAGCTGAGACTGCCCGGCCCGTGCCCCGCCCCCCCGCTCGGCCTGGGCCCCGCCCCAGGGACTGCCCCCCTGTGCCCCCCTGCCTGGCCCATGTCCCCCCCTAGGGACTGCCCCCCGCTCAGCCCGTGCCCCCCCCCCAGGGACTGCCACCCCCGTGCCCCCTTCTGTTCCCCTGCCCCCCCAGGGACTGCCACCCCCGTGCCCCCTTCTGTTCCCCTGCCCCCCCAGGGACTGCCCCCCTGTGCCCCCCTGCCTGGCCCATGTCCCCCCCTAGGGACTGCCCCACCTGGTCTGTGCCCCCCCGCCCCAGGGACTGCCCCCCTGTGCCCCCTGCCTGGCCCATGCCCCCCCGGGACTGTCCCGCTCGGTCTGTGCCCCCCCCCCCCCGCTCGACCGATGCCCCCCCACAGGGACTGCCACCCCCGTGCCCCCTTCTGTGCCTGTGCCCCCCCAGGGACTGCCATGCCTGGCCCATGCCCCCCCCCAGGGACTGCCCCCTGCTCAGCCCGTGCCCCTCCCTGGGACTGCCACCCCCGTGCCCCCTTCTGTTCCCCTGCCTCCCCAGGGACTGCCATGCCTGGTCCATGCCCCCCTGCTTGGCCCATGCTCCCCCAGTCTGTGCCCCCCCTGCCCCCAGGGACTGCCCCCCCTGCTCGGCCCGTGGCCCCCCCAGGGACTGCCCCCCCGTGCTTCCCCCACTTGGCCTGTGCCCCTCCCAGGGACTGCCCCCCTGTGCCTGCCTGGCCCGTGCCCCACCCCCAGGCACTGCCCCCCCGGTCTGTGCCCCCCCCGCTCGGCCCGTGCCCCAGGGACTCCCCCCCCGGCCCGTGCGTCACCCCAGGGACTGCCCCACCTGGTCTGTGCCCCCCCCCACCCCCAGGGACTGCCCCCCCTGTGCTCCCCCTGCTCGGCCAGTGCCCCCCCCGATCAAGGATGGCGGTAGGGCTGACTCCCCCTGTCTGTGGCCCCCCAAGGCCGAGGGTGGCGCTGGGGCTGACCCCCTCCCGCTGAGGATGGCGCTGGGGCTGACCCCCTCCCCCGGCCTGTGGGGCCCCCCGAGCCTGTTGCAGACATAGCCCAGGTGCACTATGCGTGGGCTCTGGCCATGGGTTCACAGGGGCCCTGCACCTGGCTTGAGTCTCACACATGCGTGTGACACGTGTTGTGTAAATTCCCCCATTGTTTTTTCTGGCTCCCTCACAGGGGGCCCAGCAAAGCCCATGTGTGTGGGGGGGAGGTGTTGGAAGTGCGGAAGGCTGCCCGTGTAACCTTAACTGTGCCCATTGTGCGCTTACCCAGCACAGCTGTGAGCTGCAGGGTCCCTGGCATTCTCCAGGTCTACACTATCCACTGACATCGGTCGAATGACCTCGCTGTGGGTGAGAGAAATCCATCTCCGTGGTGCAGACAGCGCTGTGCCCATGGAGACTTCTCCCGCCTCTCACAGAGGTGGATGAACTACGCTGGCAGGCGGCGCGCTCCCATCCGTCAGCGCAGGAGCGGCTTCGCTGAAGCCCAGCTGCAGTTTTAGGTGTGTGTTAGCCTGCCCTTACAATCTGCCAGCCTCGGAGGTTTCTGGGGGTTTGGTGGGGTTACCATGGAGAAGGACACAGAGGGAGCCCAGCGCCTGCGTCCGGCCCTCAGGACCAAGGCCCTGCAGGGGAAAGGCTCTGTGTCCAATTCCCCACCCCCAGGAACCAGCCTTTCTTTGACATGTGGATGTCCTGGCCGGCTGCTTTGGGTCCCCTGGCTAGCCGCTGAGAGGAGCTCCCAGCACAGACCTGCCCCTGTTGTAGGCCAGGCCTATTCCCGCCCCCTGGGTGTGGAAGTACAAGCTCAAATCCTGCTCTGCCTCTGTCCCAGCCCTGCAGAGTGGCTGGGACTGGCAATGTTCACGAGCTGGCCCTGCCTTCTCCTTTGGATCTCTCCTCTGAGGTCCTGTGTCACAAGGCGGGCCTGGCAGCCAGGAGGTGGGGCAGCGAAGCGTCTGGAGGCACAAAGGTCCAGGCTGATAAGAGACTTGTTTATCCAGGACCTCGTGCCCAGCCTCCAGATGGCAAATTAGGCAAGGAAGTTGTCTGCCTTCCAACTCCCTTTGTGAGTCCCAGCCCCCTGCAGGCCATTTCCAATTCACACTAATCCCTCTCACTTCACCTCCCCTTCTCTATTTCTAGCTCTTCTCTCCTTGCCTCTTGCCTGTACAGTGTTGCTGTGAGCTGCTAGCCAGCTGCTGTGTTCCACCCAGAGGTGGCTGCATTTCTCTGGCAGGTAAGTAATTGTCTGCAAAGCACTTGGGGATCCCAGGCACTATATAGCTGGGAGGGATCATTATGTCTCCCACAGCCACTGTTTCCTGTTCTCTCATGCCCCCCACCTCCCTGAGGAGTTGGAGAGCTGGGATCTAGGAAGTTATCCCTCTGAAATTAGACTGTCCTCCATGGGTAGGGCCCCTACCAAATTCACGGTCCACTTTGGTCAATTTCAGAGTCATAGGTTTTTAAAAATCATAAATTTCATGATTTCAGCTATTTAAATCTGAAATGTCACAGTATTGTAATTGTAGGGTCCTGACCCACAAAGGAGTTGTGGACAGGTTGCAAGGTTATTGTAGGGTGGGGTCACGGTACTGCTACCCTTCTGCGCTGGGTGTCTGGCCAATAGCAGCTGCTCTCCAGCCTCCCAGCTCTAAAGGCAGCACAGAAGTAAGGGTGACGATACTGTGACCCCCCTAAAATAACTTTGTGACCCCTCTTCAGCCCACTTTTGGGTCAGGACCCCCAGTTTGAGAAACCCTGGTCTCCCCTGTGAAATTTGTACAGTATAGAGTAAAAATACACAAAAGACCCAGTTTCACAGTCCACGACGTGTTTTTCATGGCTGTGAATTTGGCAGGACCCTACCCATGGGCCTGCCCGTTTCCCTGTGTTTGAATTCCCTGCTGTTATTCCCAACAGCACCCTGTCCAGCCTGTCTCCTGGTTCCCACTCGGCCCCATGGGATTGCCATCCACACTGAGGGCATCCCAGGCTCAGACTGGGGAGAGGGGGCGGAGCTATGGGTTAAAGTGGACCGTCACTGCAGCTGGGGGAGCACTGCAGGTCCCTACAGCCTAGCAGAGGTGGCCCGAGCCCTCCAGGGCAGCTGCTAATGGGCCCCTAGAGAAGGGGCCTGCAGTGACACGGGCTGGAAGGAGACGCAAAGGGCTCCCCCATGCACATGCTCCAGGCCAGAGCAGAGCAGCTGCTGGGAATCAGGAAGGCCATTTCTGTCCATGAGACAGTGTGGCAGTTAGCTGCTGCGGGGGCGGGGTGCTATCACATAAGAACAGTCACAATGGGTCAGATCAAAGGTCCATCTAGCCCAGTATCCCGTCTTCCCACAGTGGCCTGTCACAGAGTGTGGGGGAGTCCAGCCCTGACCCCTCTTCCTGGGACTCTCAGTGACTCTCAGCCAGCCAGTAAAACGGAAGGTTTATTGGACAGTAGGAATGCAGGTTACAGCAGAGCTTGTGGGCACAGCCAGGACCCCTCAGTCAAGTCCTGCTGGGGTTCAGGGAGCTTAGACCCCAGCTTGGGGTGCCCTGCGTTGCACCACCCAGCCCAAACTGAAACCCAAAATCCCCGCAGCAGCTCTCTCCCTCTCCCCTCTCTTCTTCAGTCTCCCAGGCAGGTGTGAATTCTCCCAACCCCCATCCTGGCTCAAGTTACAGAACAGGTAGATTTCTTCTCATCCCGAATGTAACTCCCCTGCTCTGTCACATGGCCAGTGCCAGGTGCCCCCGAGGGAATGAACAGAGCAGGGAATCGTCCAGTGATCCATCCCCTGCGCCCATTCCCCACTCCTGGCAAACAGAGGCTGGGACACCATCCCTGCCCAGCCTGGCTAATAGCCATTGATGGACCCGTCCTCCAGGAATTTATCTAGTTCTTGTTTGAACCCTGTTCTAGTCTGGGCCTTCACAGCATCCTCAGGCAAGGAGTTCCGCAGGTTAACTGTGCAGCTGTGTGAAGTACTTCCCTATGTTTGTCTTAAACCTGCCTGTCAATGTCATTGGGTGACTCCTAGTTTGTGTGTTAAGTGACGGGTAAATAACACGTCTCTATTCACTTTCTCCACCCCAGTCATGGTTTTATAGACCTCTGTCGTATCCCCCCTTCGTCGTCTCTTTCCAGGCTGAACGGCTCTAATGTTTGGAGTCTCTCCTCGTGTGGAAGCTGTTTCATGCCCCTGATCATCTTTGCTGCCCTTCTCTGAACCTTTTCCAGTTCCGCGGCATTGTTTTGAGATGTGGTGACCACGTCTGCGTGCAGCATTCAAGGGGTGGGTGTCCCGTGGATTTATATAGTGGCATTAGGATATTGTCTGTCTTCTTAGCTATCCTTTGCCTAATAGTTCCTAAAGTATTCTTAGCCTCTTTGACCGCAGCTGCACATCGAGCTGAAATTTTCAGAGAACTATCCACTGTGACCTCCAGATTTTTCCTGGTTGTTACCAGCTAATTTCAACCCCATAACTGTATGGGTATGGTTGGGATTATGTTTCCAATGTGCATTTCTTTGCCATTTGATTGCCCAGCCATGCAGTTTTGTGACTCTAACTCCTTGCACTCAGCTGTGAACTTAACTATCTTAAACAATTTTGTATCATCTGCAGACTTTGCCACCTCACTGTTTACCCCCTATTCCAGCTCATTTATGACTATGTCGAGCACACATACCCCTGGGACCGCCTATTTACCTCTCTCCAGTGACTGATCCAGGAGGGGACCTTCCCTCTTGCCCCATGGCTCCTTAGTTACCTTAAGAGCCTTTGGTGAGGGACCTTGTCAAAGGCTTTCGGAAAGTCCAAGTCATTCCTAAAACTATTACAGGAAATTCTTAGTCCATCCCCAGGCTATTCCCTGATGCCCCAGTGCCAATATGCACCGTCCCCGCGGGCTCCATCGAGCAGCTGTGATGTGCTGTCACAGCGCCCCGTCGGCTTCTTGAGACGGAGCCACTGGCCCATGTAGCCAGGAAGAGGCAGTGTGGTTTAGGGTTTGGAGCATGGGGAACTGGGAGTGTTCTCACTGTGTCCCCCCAATCTCCCCCCCCAAAAAAACCCTTCTGAGCTTCAGTTTCCCCACCTGCTCTGCTCCCCCCAGGGCTGTGAGACCTGGCTGGCTGTGTGCTAATTGCTGGCAGTGCTGGGCTGAGGCAGATGAGCCTGCTTTCCTGCCAGCCCCCAGCGAGGAGCTCCCCTCCCTGCCAT
Source organism: Gopherus flavomarginatus (assembly GCF_025201925.1). Lineage (NCBI taxonomy): Eukaryota > Metazoa > Chordata > Testudines > Testudinidae > Gopherus > Gopherus flavomarginatus. The sequence continues at coordinate 217,024,338 of NC_066620.1, read as the reverse complement.
CGCACATGAGTCAGAGCCTGGCTCTTCGCTCTGTCAGCATGTGGGAGGGAGGAGAGGCAGCAGACCGGGCTTGGCTGGGGAGATGCACCTGAGGGAGGGCTTGGCTTGGCCCGCCCATGGTTAATGTGTCAGCGGGCTGCCTCCAAGGGGCCCTGCGGCTAGGCCAGGGGCTGGAGGCCAGGAAGCCCTGCTGGGGAGTGAGGAGTGCAGCTGGGCACAGGTAGGTCGGCTCTGTGCCGGGGGCAGAATCAGGGATGTGGGGGGAAGGGGTCTGGCTCTGCATGGCAAGGGGGTCCGGGGGGTCCTGCAGCCAGCGATGCTGTGGGAGGAAAGTGCAGCCCTTTCAGTCTGATTGCTGCAAGTGGGCAGGAGCAGCTGCCAGCTTGTGGGGGTGGGGGTTAGTCCGGACCCTGGCACGAGTGGATGCTTGTGTCTGTGGGGGGAGATCTCGGGGCATTGGAGGGGCACCTGGGCAGGTGTGCCTGTGTCGTGGCATGGGTGTAGACACGTGTCCGTGTCCCTGGCCCCAGCGGGCCCCGCACGGCGGCATGGGAGCCCTGCGCAGGGCACTGCTTCTGCAGGCGTTTCCTTCCCACTCACCCTCCCTCGCTGACCTTTGCCTTGGAAGGAGCTGGCCCTTGCTGTGCTCACCGGGTGGGCCCCCGCCCCAGCAGGACATGCTGTGCTGCGCTGGGGCAACTGCAGGGCTGGAGGTAGAGCCCACCCGTGCCAGGTCCTCCCCAGCACCCCCAGGGGAGCTGGTGTGATATGGGCAGGACAGTGAGGGCAGCTCTGCTGGGCCCGGTCCTGGCTGCCTGACGGGTCTGGCTGGGAGGAGTGGGAGCCAGGCTGGGATCTTGGGGTCTGAGCAGGGGCCCCCTGGCCCAGGCCCAGTAGCCCACCCAGTGTGGCTGGGAGCTGTGCACAGCGGACACAGCTCAGGCCTGGAGGGACGAGCTTTCCAGATTTGAATGAAACCCCCATAAAGCAAGTGCCTCATCCTGGGGACATCCGGGGTCTCCCAGGACCTGCCAACCTGCACCTGGCCTCTCCGGTCCCCCTCAACCACACACAACCCTGGGCAACCGCCACTCTCCCCTGGCCAGGACCATCTGCTCCAGGGCCAGCAGCAAACTTCCCTTGGTACCAGCCCCACGGCACCATGGGCTCCAGTCTCTGCTCCCACTGCCTCCAAGTCCAGCTCCCCAGGCCAGGTGGGCCCAGGGTTTGCATCGGGTCGGAGTCCTGCCCAGCGCCGTTCCCAGAGCAGGTTGGGTGGAGACGCTTGACAGGAACCCCCCAGGCCCTGACACCCCATTGCCGGCCGGACGTGGTCCAGTGTCAGCTGCCCCCCGCTGGATGGGATTGGACCTTCCTCTGCCAGCGTGAGGGACCCTGGCCCATCACCTCTGGGCTGCAGCCCCTGCCTCGCCGAACGGCGGTTTGGGACTCCACCCACTACTGCACCCAAAGGACTGGGTTATTGTTATGGTCGGTGTTTTAATGGGGGCTTAGCCCCCGATGTCTGCCTGTTCCCAGCCCCTCCCGGACCAAACCTGCCCCTCCCCAGCCCCCAGATCAGTCCTTCCCCCACAGGGGTGGGCACCATCCTGCGCCCCTTGCTGGGGTGGGGGAGGGGGCAGGGGCAGGGCCCCCTGAGCTACTTGGGTCCTTTTCTTCCCCCTCCACGGAGTGAGACTGGCCCCACCTGGCGGAGGGTGGGGGGGTGGAGAGCTCCACCTGCAGCAGCTCTGATTGGCTGCTCTTCCCAAGGGGCGGGGCCAGTCAGAGGTGTGTCCCCTGGCGCTGTGCTGCCCGCTGGCTACTCAGACCTTGTGGGGTGGGGCTATGTGCCCCTGTGACGTTATTGATATAAACTGGGACCATTTAGAACATGGTTTGCAACCAAGGTCCTGTAGTGGCACCAAATCCTAGGTAAAGGGGGTCATATAAGGTGTCTAAGACCAGGTTATGGGTTGCTGGTTATGATCATGGTGTCTATATGTCTGTATCATTTTGTAGTTGAAGTTATGAGTATTGGCTCTATACTTTCTGTATTTCAAATTGATGCTGTAGTTCTGGGTGATACCCCAGACAAGTGGGTGTTAGCTCTGCCTAGCCTGCTTCATGGCCCATTAAGGACCATCAGCTACACAATTGACCCATTGAGAGGAGGCAGATACGCCTTGTGACTCAGCAGGGTGTGCAGGAACTGGCCCATGTGACTGCAGACTCCATCTTGCTGTAATTTTCCACAGTAAGAACAAAGAAGTGTTCTTACACCTGGAAGAGCCTATATAAGGCTGATGCCTCATCTCCATCTTGTCTTCAATCCTGTTTCCTACCTCTGGAGGGACTTTGCTACAAACTGAAGCTCTGCACAAAGGACTGAATGACCCATCCCAGCGGGGGATGCTCTCCAGAGACTTGATTTAAACCTACAGTTTACTCCATCACTGCTACCAGCCTGAACTAAGAACTTTGCCATTACTGTATGTAATTGATTCCATTTAACCAATTCTAGCTCTCAGCTCTACCTTTTTCCCTTTATGAATAAACCTTTAGATTTTAGATTCTAAAGGGTTGGCAACAGCCTGATTTGTGGGTAAGATCTGATGTGTATATTGACCTGGGTCTGGGGCTTGGTCCTTTGGAATCGAGAGAACCTTTTTCTTTTACTGGGGTGTTGGTTTTCATAACCATTCATCCCCAGGACGGGTGGCACTGGTGGTGATACTGGGAGACTGGAGTGTCTAAGGAAATTGCTTGTGTGACTTGTGGTTAGCCAGTGGGGTGAGACCAAAATCCTTTTTGTCTGGCTGGTTTGGTTTGCCTTAGAGGTGGAAAACCCCAGCCTAGGGCTGTAACTGCCCTGTTTAAGCAATTGGTCCTGAATTGGCACTCTCAGCTGGGTCCCGCCAGAACCGCATCGTCTGTGGCGTAGTCGTGCTAGGATCCACAGAACCAGGTCAATTAAGCTTTGGGTCAGAACCCCACGCTGTCCAAATTTGAAATTTGGGATTGAGAGTTTGGTTGGTTAAAGATCAGTGACCATGAGCCAGAAAGCATCAGCAAAAGCAATGAAACTGCAAGCCCTGATGGACAGCCTGCAGTTTGAATATGAGCAAAAACTGGCAGAAATTCGAATGAAAAAGAAGCAAGCCCTGGCCCAGCTGGAGGAAGAAGCTGCTGAACCAGAGAAAGAAGCTGCTGAAAGAAAGAAGGAGGCTGAGGAAAGAGAAGAGAAAGCTCGTATGGGGCGTCTGGGACTGCTGGCTGCTGAGGAGAAAGCTCGACAAAGGCAACAGGAGACTCACAAGATGCAACAAGAAACTACCAGACTTCAGCTCCAAGTCAAAGAAGCAAGGGAAGAACAGCAGAAACTGCGTCCTCTTGACAATCCAGTTTATAACTATGTTGACATGTCGTATTACTCTGGGCTGTTTTCTGTGTTTAATCAGTTTTGCTATGGCCAGGGAGAGGGGGAGTCTAACCTGGTGGGTAATAGCTGTTTGTCTGTTCAAGAAAGCAGTGTGTCTGTGAATGGAGTTTCTGAATGTCTGTCTAAGGTCTCAAAAGTGAATCTGGAGTTAGATCAAGACCAGAAAGATCTCATTGGGGAGGAAAATGTTTCTCAGGAGCAAATTAAAGTAAATGGTCAGGTGAAAACCCTAACTGAGGAAAGAGAGGGTAGATTTGGGATGGGTGATGGATTGGTGGCTAGTGCAGCTTGTAAAAGTGAACTTGAAATGGGTAACTGTGATTTGCTGGAAGTAGCTCAGTGTAGTGAAAAAAGCAGCAGCTTGTCTGTGGGGAGTGGCCATGTGCCTGGTAGGGAAAGTTTGGAGGAGCCTAGGCAGCCTTGTGAGCTGATGGCTTTGTCTAGTCAGCAGTTGGGGAAGACAAGGATAGTGGAAGATGAGTGTCCCTATCCCTTACCTGTTTCCTGTGTGGAGAAATGTGACAGTGAAGGGAACGTGCCTGTGTCTGCCGGGGGTATTGACTTGCCTATGGAGGGAGCTACCTGGGTCTACGAGCAGTTGTCTGTGAACAGCCCTGTGTGCTGGGACAAGGGAAATGAGATCCCAAGCTGTGTGTCTGGTAAAGAAGAAGGTGTCTCCGGCTTTTCTTTGTCTGTGGAGCAGACAGAAGGTGCCTTTCAGCCTGTGACGGTTGAGAATAGTGCAGGTGTCTCAGAGTTAATTGTAAATACAGCTAAAGCCCAGGAAGGGAATGGTCCTAAGTTTGTGTCTGTTGAGGAGAATGGCCCTGTAACTAGGTTGCATCCAATTAGTGTTATAGCAAAATCCCAGAGACCAGACAATTCTGGTGCTTGTAGTTTGCTAGTTTCTAATGTGTGGTTGGAAGAAGGTGTAGCAACTCTGTCTGATCAGAGTGATACCCTAGCCAAGGCACAAGGAGAGCAGAAAGGCGGTTTAATTGTGTTGCCTACTGACAGTTTGACAACTTGTAGCAGGAAGGAGAAGATTCATAAACTTGTTCCAGGCCAGGGAAAGGAGATTGCTTCTAACCTGTTATCTAGAAAGTCTATAAGTTTGCCTAAAAGGGGATTGTGTAGAGATCTGCCTGATGGGCCTGAGGTAATTCTGAATATAAGTGAGACCCAGAAAGAGTCTGTGGTTGCTCAGGAAAGTGTTCCTTTAGAGCAAGCCCTAGGTGAAGCAGGGAAGGGCAGAATTTCTGAGGGATGAATTGCTGCTTAGAAAAGCTCCTGGAGAAAGGAACCCCCATGGTAACCTGTGCAAGCAGTTTACTACAAGAGAAGGGTGTGAAAGTGATTTGATCAAGCAAGTTTCAGTTCCTAACAGCCAGAAATGTTCTGTTGTGAATGGATCCACTGACTTTCCTTTTGAAAGATCCAGTGTGGGGAGCTCTGAGAAGGTCTCAGATGGAGGAGAAGCTGTTAAGAAAGTTGAGCAGCCCTATGACCGAGTGGCTGTATGTGGCCAGCTTGTTGGGAAGACAATGGTATTGGAACAGGAATGTCTCCATGCTGATTCTGTGAGTGAGCAGCCTGTGCTTCAGGGTCTGAGGACAGATTTGGTTGCTGGTGTTTCAGAGCTAAACAGTTTTATGTCTGAACAATTGAGGATGCAGGGAAGAGCAAACAATCTCTCACCCTCAGACCCTTTGAATTTGTGGGGTATCTCTGTAAGACAGAGTCCAGCCTTGGAATTGGTAGCAGCTAAGAAGTTAAAAGCTGATGTTTGTGTTAATGCAAATTACCTGGCTGGCAGGCAGAAGGACTTGCTAATAGCTGTTAGCACAGAGAGCCCACCCCATCAGCCAGTGAATGTGGTTAAGCAAGTGAAATCAGGGTTTAATCCTGCGGGACAAGGAGAAAAGAGAAAACTGAATTTTGCAAAGGGAAGCCAAAAGTTAACCCTAAAATGCCCAAACTCCAATGGTATTAATCCAAGGGTATGGCATGACGAACATGATTGTAGATGGACACTTGCAATGAATTTGTTGTTATTGCTAATGGTGATTTTTGTAACTAATGTGTTGCTATTACCAAGAACTGTAAGAATGTGCAATGTGCCCAATCTTTTGAGAAGTCCCTTGAACGTGTTGAAAGCAGTACATGAGAACACACTTTATGTTAAAAGGCCTTGTTATACTGATGTTTCACTGCTAGTGTCTGTAAACAGTATTGAAACTTTTCACAGGGGAAAAGACATTCCAGACCTGATGTGCAGTAGAAAAGGGGAAACTGAGGCACACTACCATATGGCTTTTGTGGCTAAATGCCAGAATTCCTGGACTATGAACAACATTAATATCTACATTGGTTTAATGTTAATTGGGTTCCAAACATTTGCCAGAGCGTGTATGGATAAAGTAGCTATGTTCTTTAGCTCTTGGCAAGATCACATGAAATATACAGGAACCATGCTGCAAAAGCTAACCAAGTTATACCTTAAGTTTGTAAAGAAATTTGATAATGTTATTAAACATGACTTTAATAAACCATTTCGGTTATACACTGGTACGGCCTCTAGCCCAACACTAGCTGTAGTGAGACAGACCCAAGGATGGGGAGCTCCTGGGATGCAGTCAGTGATGTTTGTGTCATCCCTTCCTGCATCAATTTTTGCGTTGGGGGTGTGACATTATTGATATAAACTGGGACCATATAGAACATGGTTTGCAACCAAGGTCCTGTAGTGGCACCAAATCTTATGTAAAGGAGGTCTTATAAGTTGTCTAAGACAGGTTATGCATTACTGGTTATGATTATGCTGTCTGTATCATTTTGTAGTTGAAGTTATGAGTATTGGCTCTATACTGTCTGTATTTCAAATTGATGCTGTAGTTCTGGGTGACACCCCAGACAATGGGTGTTAGCTCTGCTTAGCCTGCTTCATGGCCCATTAAGGACCATCAGCTACACAATTGACCCATTGAGAGGAGGCAGATATCGCCTTGTGACTCAGCAGGGTGTGCAGGGACTGGCCCATGTGACTGCAGACTCCACGTTGCTGTAATTTTCCACAGTAAGAACAAAGAAGTGTTCTTACACCTGGAAAAGCCTATATAAGGCTGATGCCTCATCTCCATCTTGTCTTCAATCCTGCTTCCTACCTCTGGAGGGACTTTGCTACAAACTGAAGCTTGGACAAAGGACTGAATGACCCATCCCAGCGGGGGATGTTCTCCAGAGACTTGATTTGAACCTGCAGTTTACTCCACCACTGCTACAAGCCTGAACTAAGAACTTTGCTGTCACTGTATGGAATTGATTCCATTTAACCAATTCTAGCTCTCATCTCTATCTTTTTCCCTTTATGAATAAATCTTTAGATTTTAGATTCTAAAGGGTTGGCAAACAGCGTGATTTGTGGGTAAGATCTGATGTGTATATTGACCTGGGTCTGGGGCTTGGTCCTTTGGGATCCAGAAAACCTTTTTCTTTTACTGGGGTGTTGGTTTTCATAACCATTCATCCCCAGGACGGGTGGCACTAGTGGTGACACTGGGAGACTGGAGTGTCTAAGGAAATTGCTTGTGTGACTTGTGGTCAGCCAGTGGGGTGAAATCAAAGTCATTTTTGTCTGGCTGGTTTGGTTTGCCTTAGAGGTGGAAAAACCCAGCCTAGAGCTGTGACTGCCCTGTTTGAGCAATTGGTCCTGAATTGGCACTCTCAGTTGGGTCCCGCCAGAACCACATTGTCACAGTCCCCCAACGCAAAATTGATGCAGGAAGGGATGACACAAACATCACTGACTGCATCCCAGGAGCTCCCCATCCTTGGGCCTGTCTCACTACAGCTAGTGTTGGGCTAGAGGCCGTACCAGTGTGTAACAGAAATGGTTTATTAAAGTCATGTTCTATATGGTCCCAGTTTATATCAATAACGTCACAGCCCCTTCCTGCACCCAAACTCACTCTGAGAACCCGCACCCTCCCCTGCACCCCAACACTTTGCCCCAGCCCTGAGCCCCCTCCTGCACCAAACTCCCTTCCAGAACCTGCATCCTGCACCCCCTCTCACACCCCAACACTCTGCCCCAGCCCTGAGCCCCCTCCTGCACCAAAACTCCCTCTGAGAACCCGCACCCTCTCCTGCACCCCAACCCCTGTCCCAGCCCAGAGCCCCCTCCTGCACCAAACTCCCTTCCAGAACCTGCATCCTGCACCCCCTCTCACACCCCAACCCCCTGCCCCAGCCCTGAGCCCCTTCCTGCACCAAACTCCCTCCCAGAACCCACACCCTTCACCCCCTCTCACACCCCTGCCCCAGCCCTGAGCCTCCTCCTGCACCCAAACTCCTTCCCAGAACCTGCATCCTCACCCCCTCCCGCACCCCAACACTCTGCCGCAGCCCTGAGCCCCCTCCTGCACCAAACTCCCTCCCAGAACTTGCATCCTGCACCCCATTCACACCCCAACCCCCTGCCCCAGCCCAGACCCCCCGTCTTGCACCAAACTCCCTCTGAGAACCTGCACCCTCTCCTGCAGCCCAACCCCCGTCCCAGCCCAGAGCCCCCTCCTGCACCAAACTCCTTCCCAGAACCCACACCCCTCACCCCCTCCTGCACTCCCAACACTCTGCCCCAGTCCAGAGCCCCCTCCTGCACCTAAACTCCCTCCCAGAGCCCACATCCTGCACCCCCTCCTGCACCTCAACCTCCAGCCCCAGCCCTGAGCCCCCTCTCACACCCCACACCACTGCCCCATCCTGCACCCCCTCTTGCACCCCAACCTCCTGCCCCAGCCCTGAGCCCCCTCCTGCACCCAAACTCCCTCCCAGAGCCCACACCCCTCCCGCACCCCAACACTCTGCCCCAGCCCAGAGCCCCCTCCCACACCTCAACCCCCTGCCCCAGCCTGGTGAAAGGGAGGGAGGGAGAGGGGAATGGCGTGAACGGGTCAGGACAGATTCTGGGTTGATCTTAAATTCCAGAAGTGATCTTGTGCGTAAAAAGGTTGGAGACCTCTGGGCTAGATGGACCTTTGGTCTGACCCCGCCTGGCTGTTCTTTGGTTCACTGATGCTGTTCACTCTTCCCTCACCCAAAGTGCCATGCAGTGTTGCTTGGTGCAGTTGAACAGCTGCTGTGTTCCACCCCAGAGGTGGCTGTGGGGGAGCACGGGGGTAAATACAGTACCAGACACATGCAGGGTAATTTAAATTCCTTGGTGCCCCACAGTAGGGTGCTCACTCATTTAGTTACTCAGGGTTGCTTAGCTAAGGTGTGGAGCCGAGAATTCATGCCCAGGTATGTGGGGTAGGGATGAACCACACTTAGGAGATGGGTAAGAAGTTATGGTGTGTAAAGCAAAGAGAATGTGGGGAGTTGGTAAGATTTATGAACCATCTATGTGACTCAGTTTCCCCAGTCCCTGGGTACTGCTGCCAGCCCCTGGGGGTGAAGTGTTAATTCCTGCTCTGGGATGGGAGGCGTGAGCTGCTGGGATCTCTGGGAGATTCTGTTCAGGTTGCTGATTCCCCCCCGGGCAGTTTCAGCGGGACCTGGGATGCTCCATCCCATGGGTGGCATCGCCGTGTGGTGGGATCCAGGCAGAGGCGTCTGCTGTGCCATGCCAAGGGTCCCTGGGTGTATGTGCGGCTGGCGGTGACTAGGCTGGGGAGGGCAGGATTCGCTCCATCCTGCTCGTGCATGTCCCTGTCTGTCTCCAACAGCCCGAGGACAACGTAGGACGGCTGCCCAGTCCCCCCCAGGCTGGGAGATGGACCAGAAGCTGCGAGAGCGGTGGCTGCAGGAGGAGCGGAAGTATCTGCAGAGCATGGCGAGGCAGAGGGGCACGCAGGAGCAGGGTAAGAGGGACGGGGTGCCCCGGGGGGTGGGCATGTGGCTTTCCCTGCACCCCAGTGTACTGCTGACTACGGGGCTTACCTCTGAGTAAGGTAGCCCCCAGCCGGGTCCATCACCAGGCCCTGCCAAGCTCGGCCTGGCCTGGCTGAGGTTCCTTGTCTAATCGGTGTTTTGCACACAGGGCTGCCTAGCGGCTGACCAGTGACACACAGAGCGACATTCCATCCCCTTTGAGCCATTATCGATTATCTTCCAACAGTCCCGGAAGATGGGAGAGATTCCAAAAACCTGAAAAAGGGCAAATCTAGCTCCAGTCTCTAAAAAGGGAAATAGGGACAATCCGGGGAATTACAGCCCAGTCAGCTTAACTTCTGTACCCAGAAAGATAATGGAGCAAATAATTAAGCAATCGATTTGCAAACACCTAGAAGATAATAAGGTGATAAGTGACAGTCAGCATGGATTTGTCAATCCAACATGCTAGCTTTCCTTGACAGGGTAACAAGCCTTGTGGATGGGGGGAAGCAGTAGTCTGGAATATCTTGACTTTAGTAAAGCTTTTGATACTGTCTCGCATGACCTGCTCATAAACAAACTAGGGAAATGCAACCTAGATGGAGCTACTATAAGGTGGATGCATAACTGGTTGGAAAACTATTCCCAGAGAGTAGTTATCAGTGGGTCACAGTCAGGCTGGAAGGACATAACGAGTGGGGTCCTGCAGGGATCAGTTCTGGGTCCAGTTCTGTTCAATGTCTTCATCAGTGATTTAGCTAATGGCACAGAGAGCTCACTGAGGAAGTTTGCAGACGATACCAAGCTGGGAGGGGTTGCGAGTGTTTTGGAGAACAGGATTAAAATTCAAAATGATCTGGACAAACTGGAGAATGGGTCTAAAGTAAATAGGATGAAATTCAATCAGGACAAATGCAAAGTGCTCCACTCAGGAAGGAACAATCAGTTGCGCACACACAAGCTGGGCAATGACTGCCTAGGAAGGATACTGCGGAAAGGGATCTGGGGGTCATAGTGGATCACAAGCTAAATATGAGTCAGCAGTGTAACACTTGCAAAAAAATGTGAACATCATTCTGGGATGTATTAGCGGGAGTGTTGTAAGCAAGACACAAGCAGTAATTCTTCTGCTCTACTCCGCGCTGATACGGCCTCAGCTGGAGTATTGTGTCCAGTTCTGGGTGCCACATTTCAGGAAGGATGTGGACAAATTGGAGAGACTCCACAGAAAAGAAGCAGAAATGATTGAAGGTCTAGAAAACATGACAACAGAACATATGAACGGCTACGCTGGGTCAGACTAAAGGTCCATCTAGCCCAGTGTCTTGTCTTCTGACAGCGTCCAGTGATCCATCCCCTGTCGCCGGGGGCAGCACCTGGAGACACTCCTCTAGGTCGCAGGGCTGTGCTGTCCGCTTCTGGGAGCAGTGCAGACCCAGGGTCCCTGCTCTCCATACCCTCACAGCGCCTCCTTCACGCCGGGGAACAGTTGTTCCCTGGTGTGAAGGAGGCACTGGGAGGGAGCGGGAAGACCCCCTGCAGTACCCTCGGGGACCCCAGTCTGAGAAACACTGGTTTAGATAATAGTTAGTCCTGCCATGAGGGAGGGGACTGGAGCAGGTGACCTCTCGTGGTCCCTCCAGCCCTATGATTCTGTGACCTCCCCCTCTGAGTTCTCCATTCCCCACACCCTCGCTAACGAACCCTGGGGATCCAAGCCCTTTGTTCGGTACTGCCGGAGGTTCATCACAGTGCAAGGGGGAGGGGCACATCTCCTCTGGCCATAGGGCTGTGGCAGGAGCTGAAAGGAGCTCTCAGCCTTCCACCGCAGCAGGCTGGGCCGGAGATGGGATCCAGGGACAGCCCAAGGTTCGCCATTGCCAGGGTCTCCTGTCGTTCCGCTGTCACGCTGCCGGGGAAGAGCCATGCTGACCAGTCCGTTACACGTCTCTGATTCATGCTGGTTTTCTAATGACAAAGAGCCATCCCGGAACAACTGGGTCGTCTGGCTGTGGTCAGTCTAAAATCCTCGAGTCGTCGTCTTGTTCTGCATCCGCCATCTGTAGGGTTTGCTGGGTTAATTGTTCTTTCTGTTCTCGGTTGCAGATGGCCACGGTTTCTGCTGAACTCTCCTCTGTCGGTCTCGATCACGTAGTATCTGGGCGCCGAATTCTTTTTATTTATGACAGTTGGGGCTGTCTGGCCTTTTTCTTCATCCAGTTTGACATGAACGTGGCCAGTAGGGCTGTCCCCGCAGGTCTCTGAGTGACGCCTGTTGTAAAAGCATCTACAAGCTTGTGTGGCTGTTTTATCTGATTGGCTGGGCACTTTGTAGGCAGAGTCGTTTCCAGAGCTGGAACAGTAGTTCGGAGTTCTCTTCCCGTCAGGCGCTGTGCTGGGCTGTATCAGTAGCTGCTGCTGGTGTTTAGCTGTAGCTCAGGAGAGCAAGGAATGGATCTTCCTGCTGTGGGTTTTTTTGGCTGTCTGCACAGCTCTGTCAGCCTCTCCATTTGCTTGTGGGTAACCTGGGCTGCTAGGAAAATGATCAAAGTCACATTTTGTCCATATGACGTTATCGACATAAATTGTAACCATACAGATCATTGGCTCCGTACTGGTATCTCAATGTGTTTATTCCAAGTAGCCTCAGTGAAGCGTTTGGGCAGCTTCTTGAGAAGGGGCAATTCTCAGTAAGTGCCCAACCAAGAAACACTTACCGGACAATGGACTTTGGGAGGCTCCAATCCACATCTGAGCTGTCCTGGGAAAGTTCCTGGTGTTGGCCTGTAAAGAACTGATCATCATGGACATGTGACTTGCCAATGTGACTCCAGGCTCCATCTTGCTGCTGTGATTGTCCACAGGGCAGAGACTATAAAAGGCTGCTGCATCTGATTTGTATATTGACCTGGGTCTGGGGCTTGATTCTTTGGGACCAAGAGAACCGTTTTCTTTTACTGGGGTGTTGGTTTTCATAACCATTCATCCCCAGGACGTGTGGGACTGGTGGTGACACTGGGAAACTGGAGTGTCTAAGGGAATTGCTTGTGTGACTTGTGGTTAGCCGGTGGAGTGAGACCAAAGTCCTTTTTGTCTGGCTGGTTTGGTTTGCCTTAGAGTTGGAAAAACCCCAGCCTGGGGCTGTAACTGCCCTGTTTAAGCAATTGGTCCTGAATTGGCACTCTCAGTTGGGTCCCGCCAGATGCAGCATTGTCCCAGTGGCATAGTCATGCAAGGATCCACAGAACCAGGTCAATTAAGCTTTGGGTCAGAACCCCACGCTGTCCAAATTTGAAATTGGGGAATGGGAGTTTGGTTGGTTAAAGAGCAGTTGCAATGGGTGAGCAAAGAGCATATGAGGCCTTGGCAAAAAAGCCCTGGAAGATTTGTGTTCAGAAAGGGGATAAGCTTTAGAAAGAAAGCTACAAATCAAGAACTGAGAGAGCTGTTAATGACCAGTGATCAGGAGGCAGGAGCACAGCCCTCACCTGATACTACAGAAACTGCAGAAGCAACTGGAATGCAAAAGGCAGCAAATAAACTGGAGCATGAACAGAAACTAGCAGATCTTCGATTGCTGGACAAGCAAAAGATGGCCGAGGTAGAGAGAGAAGCCAAAGAGTGTATGGCTGAATGGGAAAGAAGGAAGGAGGCTGATGAAAGAGAGGAAAGGGCTAGTAGGGGGTGGGGGCGTCCGGAGCTGCTGGCTGCTGAGGAGAGGGTTCGCCAGATGCGACAAGAAACGGCCAGATGTGGCTCCAAGTCAAAAAGCAAGGGAAGAACAGCAGAAATTGTATCCTCTTGAAAGTCCAGTTTGTAACAATGTTGGTATGTTGTGTAACTCTGAGCAGTTGTCTGGGGGTAACCAAACGTACCCCAACACGGCCACCTGTTATGTCAGTGCTGTTACTGTGAGGTCAGTAGAAGGTGGCTCCATAAATTGTACCAGTGCTCTATATGGGAGTGGTCATGGAAAATTCATAGAGTGTAAAAGTCAATGGTAAAAGCTGTTTAGGGCACATTATGGCTTCTACCATCACTCTTGTTAAAGCAGATCTGGTCAGAGAGGAAGATTATTTACCAAATCAGTGTGAATGTTGTAGTCCCCTATGAGTTTACTGTGCGTGTGCCTTTAGCCAGAATCCACCTCGAATGGAACAGTGCTCAGCATGCAGTGATAGCTGGGGTAAGGAAGTTATTGCCGAAGGATCTTCTCATTGGGGAAGATGTTAAAGCTTTGTTCAGTCCAGGTAGCCGTCACAGGACAGGAATGATCTTACACTTGTGTCTATTGTGGGCAATGGTTTGCCTGGGGAGGGTTTCTCCAATGTATTTCTCTGAGGAGAAGAGCTGTTTGGCTGTGAATGAAGTGTCTGAATGTCTGTCTGATATCTCAGGAGTGAATCGGCAAGTAAAGCACAGAAAGTTTTCATTAATCAGGACAGTGTTTCTCAGGAGCAGATTAAAGTGTATCACAGGTGTATCACTGTGACAGTGTTTGTGCACCGATACCCAGCTGCCAGGCTGGTCACAGCGACCGCCCGGGGCCCACCCCACAGGACTCCTCACCCAGATGCAGGTGGGAGGGATAGGAGTGGGTGTGATAGGGTGGTTACTGGGGGGTGCTGGGCAGGTACCTCATGCACTTCTCTCCCCACTGCCACAGGCGGGGCACCAGAGGACCCCAGAGGCGGCGTGAGCAGGGAGATCGCAGACCAGGCTGATTCCAACGGCGGCCGGAGGCCGAGCAGGGCCCAGCCCATTGTCCCCGAGCCTCTTGCTAGTGACGAGGCCCTGCAGGTGCCCCACGTCCCTAAATCACCCAGGTAATCCCTTGGGCGGGGCAGAGAAATCCCAGCCAGCCAGACTCCCCCTGGCGCAAGGCCAACCCTGATCGGGCTCTGGCAGGGACAGTGTCTAGGGTTTCCAGGCGTCTGGTTATTGACTGGAATGCCCAGTTGAAAAGTGACCTTGGAGGGTCCAGTCAGCACTGCTGATCGCGCCACGAGAAGTCCGGTTGGCTGCAGCAGCCGGCTCCATGCAGCTCCTGGGAGCGGCCGGCATGTCCCTCCGGCTCCTAGGCGCAGGGCAGCCACAGGGACTCTGGATGCTGTCCCTGCCCTGAGCACTGGCTCTGCAGCTCCCATTGGCTGGGAACCTTGGCCAATGGGAGCTGTGAGAACAGTGCCTGCAGTGAGGGAAACGCGCAGAGCCCCCTGGCCGCCCCTGCGCCTAGGAGCTGGAGAGACATGTCGCTGCTTCCAGGCGCTGGCTGAGGTCAGTGCTGCCTGGCTGGAGCCCACAACCCCTCCCCAGCCTGGAGCCCCCTCCCATGCTCTGAGTCCCTCATCCCCATCTCCATTCAGAGCCCGCACCCCCCCAGCCCAGTGAAAGTGAACGAGTGACAGAGGTGGGAATGGCATGAGTGGGGGGGGCCGGGGCTGCAGAGAAGGGGAGGGCCCAGGGTTTTCTGTAGTCAATAAATTGGCCCCCCCAGCAGTGTCCTCAGCACAGAGGTGGGCACGGTGGGGCTGGGGGGTATTTGTACTAGGCCAGGCTGAGCCCTGGGGTCCTGCTCCGGCCCCTGCAGCATTGCTAGGGGAACAGCCACTGCATGGCGCTGTGGCCAGGAGGATGTGGCATTGTGCTGGGACCTGTCGTTCTCAGGGGTGGGGGGTCCCACGGTGTGTACAGGGTCGTGGTTGGGCCCGGGACACGCCCGCTTTAACCAGCCCCCACCATGGCAGGTCGCTTCCTGCACCTGGGCTGAGTGGGGTTTCGGGGCATGGCCTGGTGGCTCCCGCACGCTGGGTTCAACGGAAGGGACCGGCCCCACCCGTGGTTCCAGCCCCACCCATCTCCTTCCCTTCCTCCCAGGGACCGCAGCCTGATTGCAGGGGCCGTGGAGCGGAATGACTTCCTGCGACTCCTGGGCGAGGGCCAGGCAGACGCCCTGGTGCAGAGCTTCCTGCCTGCCTGGCATGGCCCGGGGCACACGGTGCTGGCCGAGGGCACCGACGGGGATGCCATGTACATTGTCGCTGGTGAGCACTGGCCCCACCCTGTGTGTGCGTGAGCGTGTGAGCCAGCCCTGCCCAGCCCCGCCCCACGTGTGCTGGCCCCGCCCCGTGCATGTGTGAGCCAGCCCTGCCCCGCCCCGCCCCACGTGTGCCGGCCCCGCCCCATGCATGTGTGAGCCAGCCCTGCCCAGCCCCGCCCCACGTGTGCCGGCCCCGCCCCGTGCATGTGTGAGCCAGCCCTGCCCAGCCCCGCCCACGTGTGCCGGCCCCGCTCCGTGCGTGTGTGAGCCAGCCTTGCCCAGCCCCGCCCCACGTGTGTAGGCCCCGCCCCGTGCATGTGTGTGAGCCAGCCCTGCCCAGCCCCGCCCCACGTGTGCAGGCCCCGCTCCATGCGTGTGTGAGCCAGCCCTGCCCCACGTGTGCAGGCCCCGCTCCATGCGTGTGTGAGCCAGCCCTGCCCAGCCCCGCCCCATGTGTGCCGGCTCCGCCCCGTGCATGTGTGAGGCAGCCCTGCCCCACATGTGCCGGCCCCGCCCTGTGCATGTGTGAGCCAGCCCTGCCCCACATGTGCCGGCCCCGCCCTGTGCATGTGTGAGCCAGCCCTGCCCAGCCATGCCCCACACAGGGCCGACTTTAGGAAGTGCAGGGCCCAATTTGAACAGTTTCGACTGGGCCCTGGCAGGGATGACTAAAAAAAAAACACGTGGGGCTTGTACTCACTGGGCAGTGCTCCAAGTCTTCGGCGGCGGGTCCTTCACTCACTCCAGGTCTACAGTGGCACTGAAGGACCCGCCGTCAAAGTGCTGCTGAAGACCCAGAGCGCCACCGGGTGAGTAAAAATTAAAAAGGCTCCTCTAGCCAGGGAAGGGATTCTCTCTGGGCACGGGGCCCTCTTAGGGGTGGGGCCCAGTTCGGGTGAATTGATGGAATAGGCCTAAAGCCGGCCCTGCCCCACGTGTGCTGGCCCCACCCCATTTGTGTGTGAGCGTGTGAGCCAGCCCTGCCCAGTCCCGCTCCACGTGTGCCGGCCCCGCCCCGTGCATGTGTGAGCATCTGCCAGCCCCGCCCCACGTGTGCCAGCCCCGCCCCATGCATGTGTGAGCATCTACCAGCCCCGCCCCACGTGTGCCAGCCCCGCCCTATGCATGTGTGAGCATCTACCAGTCCAGCCCCGCCCCACATGTGCCAGCCCCGCCCCGTGCATGTGTGAGCATCAACCAGCCCCGCCCCACGTGTGCCAGCCCCGCCCCGTGCATGTGTGAGCATCTACCAGCCCCGCCCCACGTGTGCCAGCCCCGCCCCATGCATGTGTGAGCATCTACCAGCCCAGCCCTGCCCCACGTGTGCCGGCCCCGCCCCGTGCATGTGTGAGCATCTACTAGCCCCGCCCCACATGTACCAGCCCTGCCCCATGCATGTGTGAGCATCTACCAGCCCAGCCCCGCCCCACATGTGCCAGCCCCGCCCCGTGCACGTGTGAGCATCTACCAGCCCCGCCCCACATGTGCCAGCCCCGCCCCATGCTTGTGTGAGCATCTACCAGCCCTGCCCCACGTGTGCCGGTCCCGCCCCATGCATGTGTGAGCATCTACCAGCCCCGCCCTGCCCCATGTGTGCCAGCCCCTCCCCGTGCATGTGTGAGCATCTACCAGCCCAGCCCTGCCCCACGTGTGCCAGCCCCGCCCCATGCATGTGTGAGCATCTACCAGCCCCGCCCCACATGTGCCAGCCCCGCCCCATGCATGTGTGAGCATCTACCAGCTCAGCCCTGCCCCACGTGTGCCAGCCCCGCCCCATGCATGTGTGAGCATCTACCAGCCCCGCCCCACATGTGCCAGCCCCGCCCCATGCATGTGTGAGCATCTACCAGCCCAGCCCTGCCCCACATGTGCCGGCCCTGTCCCGTGCATGTGTGAGCATCTAACAGCCCAGCCCCTCCCCACGTGTGCCAGCCCCACCTCATTCGTGTGTGACCATGTGAGCCAGCCATACCCAGCCCCACCCCACATGAGCCGGCCCCGCCCCGTGCATGTGTGAGCATCTACCAGCCCAGCCCAGCCCCACGTGTGCCGGCCCCGCCCCGTGCATGTGTTAGCATCTCCCAGCCCAGCCCAGCCCCACGTGTGCCGGCCCTGCCCCGTGCATGTGTGAGCATCTGCCAGCCCCGCCCCATGCATGTGTGAGCATCTACCAGCCCCGCCCCACGTGTGCCAGCCCCGCTCCATGCATGTGTGAGCATCTACCAGCCCGGCCCCGCCCCGTGCATGTGTGAGCATCTACCAGCCCAGCCCCGCCCCACATGTGCCAGTCCGCCCCGTGCATGTGTGAGCATCTACCAGCCCCACCCCACGTGTGCCAGCCCCGCCCCATGCATGTGTGAGCATCTACCAGCCCAGCCCCGCCCCGTGCATGTGTGAGCATCTACCAGCCCCGCCCCATGCATGCCAGCCCCGCCCCATGCATGTGTGAGCCTCTACCAGCCCCGCCCCACGTGTGCCAGCCCCGCCCCATGCATATGTGAGCATCTACCAGCCCCGCCCTGCCCCACGTGTGCCAGCCCCGCCCCGTGCATGTGTGAGCATCTATCAGCCCCGCCCCACATGTGCCAGCCCCGCCCCGTGCATGTGTGAGCATGTGCCAGCCCCGCCCCGTGCATGTGTGAGCATGTGCCAGCCCCGCCCCATGCATGTGTGAGCATCTACCAGCCCCGCCCTGCCCCACGTGTGCCAGCCCCGCCCCGTGCATGTGTGAGCATCTATCAGCCCCGCCCTGCCCCACGTGTGCCAGCCCCGCCCCATGCATGTGTGAGCATCTACCAGCCCCGCCCTGCCCCACGTGTGCCAGCCCCGCCCCGTGCATGTGTGAGCATCTACCAGCCCCGCCCCACATGTGCCAGCCCCGCCCCGTGCATGTGTGAGCATCTACCAGCCCAGCCCTGCCCCACGTGTGCCGGCCCCGCCCCATGCATGTGTGAGCATCTACCAGCCCAGACCTGCCCCATGTGTGCCAGCCCCGCCCCGTGCATGTGTGAGCATCTACCAGCCCAGACCTGCCCCACGTGTGCCAGCCCCGCCCCGTGCATGTGTGAGCATCTACCAGCCCAGCCCCGCCCCACATGTGCCAGCCCCGCCCTGTGCATGTGTGAGCATCTACCAGCCCAGCCCCTCCCCACATAGAATCATAGACTGTTAGGGTTGGAAGGGACCTCAGGAGGTCATCTAGTCCAACCCCCTGCTCCAAGCAGGACCAATCCCCAGATTTTTACCCCAGTTCCCTTAATGGCCCCCTCAGGGATTGAACTCACAACCCTGGGTTTAGTAGGCCAATGCTCAAACCCCTGAGCTATCCCTCCCCCCATGTGCCAGCCCCACCTCGTTCGTGTGTGACCATGTGAGACAGCCATACCCAGCCCCACCCCACGTTCGCCGGCCCTGCCCCGTGCATGAGTGAGCATCTACCAGCCCAGCCCAGCCCCACGTGTGCCAGCCCCACCTCATTCATGTGTGACCATGTGAGCCAACCATACCCAGCCTCACCCCATGTGAGCCGGCCCCTCCCCGTGCATGTGTGAGCATCTACCAGCCCAGCCCAGCCCCACGTGTGCCGGCCCTGCCCCGTGCATGTGTGAGCATCTCCCAGCCCAGCCCCATGTGTGCCAGCCCCGCCCCATGCATGTATGAGCATCTACCAGCCCCGCCCCACGTGTGCCAGCCCCGCCCCGTGCATGTGTGAGCATCTACCAGCCCCGCCCCACGTGTGCCAGCCCCGCCCCGTGCATGTGTGAGCATCTACCAGCCCTGCCCCACGTGTGCCAGCCCCGCCTCGTGCATGTGTGAGCATCTACCAGCCCCGCCCCACGTGTGCCAGCCCTGCCCCGTACGTGTGTGAGCGTGTGAGCCAGTCCAGCCCCCCCGTGTATGCATGTGAAGGAGTGTGAATGCCCGGCCCCCCAGTGCGGGAACATGTGCACTCCATTCCCAAGCCCACTGCCCTGCGCCCCTGTCTGCACCCCCCCCAGTCCTGCCGTGGGTGAGTTATGCCAGTTGAAGTGGTGGGGGTGGGGCCAGGCCAGGCCATGGTCTGGGGTGGGGGCAGGGGGCGGAGCTGGGGTGGGGGTGGGGCCAGGCCAGGGTCTGGGGTGGGGGCAGGCGGTGGAGCTGGGGTGGGGGCAGGGTCAGGGGCGGGTCCGTCGGTCCCGTTTCAGGGGCTTTCCTTTGCAGAGGGGGAGCTGAGTGTGACCCAGCGCGGCTGCCCCCTCCGCACGCTGCTCCCGGGGGATGTGTTCGGGGAGCTGGCGATCCTGTACCACTGCAAACGCACGGCCACCGTCACAGGTGAGGGCTGGCCGTGGGCCCCGGCTCCCCTGCCCCCACTCCCACCCCCAGCCCCACCCCTGGCCCCACCCCAGCTCTGCCCCCTGGCCCCACCCACAGCGCAGCTCCACCCTCTGCCCTGCCCCCACCCCACCCCTGCCCCCACCCCAGACCCTGGCCCCGCCCCCACCCCCACCCCAACTCCCACCCTGCCTCGCTCCCTCCCCCTCCCCGGCTCTCCCCCTGTCCCCACCCCTGATCCTGTCCCCGCCCCCTCCCCTGCCCCGCCCCTGCCCCCACCCCCACCCCCACCCCAGCTCCCACCCCCTGCCCTGGCCCCACCCTCACCCCAATGCAGCTCCGCCCCCACCCCAGCCCCTGACCTGGCTTCAGACACCACCCCAGTCCCACCCCCACCCCAGCTCCACCTCCTGCCCCCACCCAGCCCCTGCCCTCACCCCCATCCCTGCTCCCACCCCAGCTCCAGACCCTGCCCCTGGTCCCACCACACCCCCTTCCCCTACTCCAGATTCTGCTCTGCCCCCACCCACCCCCTGCCCTCACCCCCATACCAGCTCCCACCCCCTGCCCCCACCCCAGTTCCAGAGCCTGACCGCGCCCTGGCCCCAGACCCTGCCTTCCCACCACACCCCCTTCCCCAACTCCAAATCCTGCTCTGCCCCCACCCAGCCCCTGCCCTCACCCCCATCCCAGCTCCCACCCCCTGCCCGCACCCCAGTTCCAGAGCCTGACCGCGCCCTGGCCCCAGACCCTGCCTTCCCACCACACCCCCTTCCCCAACTCCAGATCCTGCTCTGCCCCCACCCAGCCCCTGCCCTCACCCCCATCCCAGCTCCAGAGCCTGACCTCACCCTGGCCCCAGACCCTGCCTTCCCACCACACCCCCTTCCTCAACTCCAGATCCTGCTCTGCCCCCACTCCAGCAAACAAGCAGAGCCCCTGCTCCCCCCCACTACCCCCCACCTCTCACCAGCACAGCTCTGGCGCTGCCCCGCTGGATGCGGCTGCCCCCCTAGTGGTGGCAGGACCGGGCAATGCTGGGTCCCGTGTGAGCCTGGCTGATGGAGCAGAGCTGGGACCCTTCCCCTTGCCCCCAGACTAACCCTTCCCCCCAGCACTCACCCAGGTCCGGCTCTGGGCCATCGACCGGCAGACCTACCGCACCATTGTCACCAGCCAGGCCAAGCGCCGGCGGGCCGAGATCCTGGACTCCCTCCGAGAGTGAGTGGGGGCAGCCCCTTGGGGGGCGGGGGGAGCGCCTGTGGGGGGCAGGGCCCCTCAAGCAGGGGAGGGGGTGGGGGGAGCGCCTGTGGGGGTGGGATCCCTCGAGGAGGTGAGGGGGGCAGGCAGGAGAGCTCCTGTGGGGTGGGCCCTTGAGCCACTCAGAGCCTCCACGGCTGCCCTGAGCCCAGGCTGTCCCATTCCCATCCCCATCCCAACCCCCTTCCTCCTGGAGCCAGGCCCTGAGTCCTGGACCCACCCTTCCGCCTCAGACCCCACCCTGTTTCCAGTGCTGCGGCTGCTCCCACCCCAGGGTCAGCATCCTCCCCACCTTCCGTATCTCCTCACCTCTCCCCCTTGATCAGGGCCCCACTCTGTCCCTCTCCATGGGGTCAGCGCCCCATTCCTTACCCCCCATGGGCTCCTTTAGTCCCATAAGCTTCAAAGCCAGAAGGGCCTATCCTGATCCTCCAGTTTAACCTGCCCACTGCAGCCCCCAGAACACCCCCACCCCTGCAATAGGCCCCGAGCCTCTGTTGTCCTCAAATCAAGGCTTCACGTGACAGACTGCACCATTCACACAAGTTCAAACCAGCAAGTGACCCAGGCCCCAGGCTTCAGAGGGAGGCGAACCCCATCCCCCCAGAGTCTCTGCCAACCTGACCCGGGGAAAATTCCTTCCCCGCCCTAAATCCGGGGATCAGTTAGACCCCAGGCATGTGGATGAGATCCACCAGCCAGACAGCTGGGAAAGAATTCTCTTCAGTGTCCCATCACCGCGGAGATTTACTGCTAGCGGTCACAGATCGGCTCCATGCCATCGTAGGCAGCCCCATCACACCATCCCCTCCATAAACTGATCACACTCAGGCTGGAAGCCAGTTCGGGGTTTTGTCCCCACTGCTCCCCTTGGGCGGCTGCTCCAGAGCTTCAGTCCTCTGGTGGTGAGAAACCTTCATCTAATTTCAAATCTAAACCTGCCAATGGCCAGTTTCTAGCCACGTGTTCCTGTGTCCACATGGACACTTAGCTTCAATAACTCCTCTCCCAGCCTGGTGTTTATCCCTGGGGTGGATTTAGAGGGAGCAATTTGATCTCCCCTCGGCCTGCGTCTGGTCAGGCTAAACAAGCCGAGCTCGTTGAGTCTCCTCGCGTAAGGCAGGTTCTCCGTTCCTCCGATCAGCCTCGTCGCCCTTCTCTGCACCTGTTCCAGCCTGAATTCATCTTTCCTACCCACGGCAGAACAGCTCTGCTCACATTGTCCAGCCGAGGGCTCACCAGTGCCTCTTCCTGGTGTAGGGGCGATTCTCCAGCCTTCCCCCTTCAGGTCTTTCTGGCTGCAAGTCCTCTTGTCATGTTCTCACTTGCAATCTCCAGCGTCTGTCCTCCTGGGTCTGACCATTGACTCATCCCCTCTTCCTGTGGGCCTTGCCACTCTGCACTTCTTCCCAGCCCCCGCATGCGGTGCCCTGCTGAGCAGCCGTGGGGGCCGCCTGCCGAGGAAGGGGCAGTGTATCCTCGGATATGTGCTGGCGAGCCCAGTGCCAGGGGCTTTAAACTACGTTCAACAGGGCAGGAGAGAAAAGCCCCTCGGTGAGCCCAGAGACCTGTACTGAGGGGTCAGAATCTGGGGGACATGTGGGCCGTCACGGCAGGGACCAAGGAGAGACAAGACTAGAGAGGGGAAAGCTCAGGCACATCTTAGCTGTCTGTGTGCTGACGCGCCAAGCGTAGGAAACAATCAGGAAGAACTAGAATAATCCCAATTCTGATTCGCCTGCCCGCACGGAGCCTGGGTGGGCTCGTTCCCATGGCTGCTGCACTGGTCCAGACGGGTACAGCCTGCTCAGGAAGGACAGGCAAGGCGAAAGGGAGGAAGTGTTCGGTGTGGCCTTTTATATCAAAGCTGTCTACACTTGCACGGAGGCTGAGGCAGAAATGGGAGGCAGACCTGCTGAAAAACTCTGGATAAAGATTAAAAGGGTAAAAACCAAGGGTGTTGTCACGGTAGGAGTCACAGACCCACAGGGTCGGGACTATGCCCCCAGCCTGGCAACAGTCCCTGAGAGGGGCCTTCAGTGACCCTGACCCCCCCCCGGGGGTCCCACTCTTCCCCCAGGGTGAGCCATGCAGCCTCCCTGTCTCCTGAGACTGGGCTCCACCCCGGGAGCTCTGGGCAGCGAGTCTGGGACAGACCCTGGGGGAGACGTGTCCTCTCCTCAGGGATCAGTGCCCCCTGCCCAGTGTCTGCAGGGACACTCACCCAGCCCTGTGAAACCAGGCGGGTTTATTGGTCACCTGGCGCACAGCCCAGACAGCTCCTCAGGCGGCCCAGAGAACTGACTAATGGTTACAGCCCAGCCTAGCTGTTTGCATTTTCACTGACACCTCTAGTCTGAGCCTTCTGGTTCACGTAGTCCAGACCCTGGTCTGGTGCAGGAACCGGGGTGGAGTTTTGTCCTACGGTGACCCAGGCATTCCCCACAAGGACGTCCGAGCTGGTGACTTGGAGAACCCCAACTATCAGCCCCCGCCCCTGCCTGTGTCTGCCCAGGGCTCTGTCCCAGAGGCAGGCGAATGGCTCCGCTCCTGGGCCTGTAGCCCCATTCACAGCCCTTCAGCATTCGATGGGGTGGCACCACACAGGTTGTGATACAGGGCCTCTGTCCCAGAACCTCCCTGCCCCAGGAGTGTCTCCCCCTTGGCCACCTCCCTCCGCTGCCCTGGGGGTCTGATGAGTCCAAGCCCAGGAGAGTCCAACGAGGCACGTACCTGGGGCCTGGAGTGGGAGCCCGTCTGCCACCTCCTGGTGCCTCTAAGGAGCTGGCTGGGTGGCTGCTTCCCCCACAGGTCAGTCACATTGTCCCTCTCGGAGCCGGAGCTCCAGGCTGGGCCTCTGTGCCCTGGACCTTCCCCAGCTCACCCCTCACGGGCTCTGTCTGGCCTCTGTTCCACTAACCCTGGACTTATGCCCACGTACGCCCTGTTTTCCTACAGACATCACAGCTCAGGGTTCTGAGCCCCTTGGAGGAGTCAACCCACATCCAGCTCCCCCCAGTCCCACTTCCAGGGTGTCTCCACGTCCCTCTCCCAGCACCCAGGCTTAGGCCCGTCCCCTTTGGGTCTCTCCATCCGCAGACCGACTGTCCCCAAAGTGATCTGCCCACCGGCCTGCGTGGCACTGCCCCTTTGGCTTCCTGCCCACTACTACAAGGAGAGAGGCAATCCTTGGTTTACTCCTAAATGGAGCACAAGATCAGGTCCAAGGGGTGAATGGAGCTGGACCACTTGGTAATAGTGACCATAATGTAATTAAATTTAACATCCCTGTGGCAGGAAAAACACCACAGCAACCCAACACTGTAGTATTTAATTTCAGAAAGGGGAGCTAAACAAAAATGAGGAGGTTAGTTAACCAGAAATTAAAAGCTACAGCACCAAAAGTGAAATCCCTCCAAGCCGCATGGAAACTTTTTAGAGGCTCAACTTAAATATATTAAAAAACATAGTGAGAGAACCAAAAAAGTGCCACCGTGGCTAAACAACAAAGTAAAAGAAGCAGTGAGAGGCAAAAAGGCCTCCTTTAAAACGGGAAAGTTAAATCCTAGTGAGCAAAGTAGAAAGGAGCATGAACTCTGGCAAATGAAGTGTAAAAATATAATCAGGGAGGCCAAAAAACAATTTGAAGAACAGTTAGCCAAAGACTCAAAAAATAATAGCAAACAAATCTTTAAGTACATCAGAAGCAAGAAGCTGCTAAACAATCAGAGGGGCCTTTGGACGATCAAGAGGCTACAGGAGCACTCAAGGACAACAAGGCCATTGCGGAGAAACTAAATGAATTGGTCTTCATGGCTGAGGATGTGAGGGAGATTCCCAAACCTGAGCCATTCTTTTTAGGTGAGAAATCTGAGGAACTATCCCAGACTGAGGTGTCATTAGAGGAGGTTTTGGAACAAATTAATAAACTGAACAGTAATAAGTCACCAGGACCAGATGGTATCACCCAAGAGCTCTGAAGGAACTCAGATGTGAAATTGCAAGACTACTAACTGTAGTCTGTGACCTATCATTTAAATCAGCTTCTGTACCAAATGGCTGGAGGATAGCTAATTTGACGCCGATTTTTAAAAAGGGTTCCAGAGGTGATTCTGACAATTACAGGCCAGTAAGCCTGACTTCAGTACCAGGCAAACTGGTTGAAACTATAGTAAAGAACAAAATTGTCAGACACAGAGATGAACATAATTTGTTGGGGAAGAGTCAACGTGGTTTTTGTAAAGGGAAATCATGCCTCACCAATCTACTAGAATTCTTGGAGGGGGTCAACAAGCATGTGGACAAGGGGGATCCAGTGGATATAGTGTACTTAGATTTCCAGAAAGCCTTTGATGAGGTCCCTCACCAAAGGCTCTTAAGCAAAGTAAGCTGTCATGGGATAAGAGGGGAGATCGTCTCATGGATTGGTAACTGGTTAAAAGACAGGAAACAAAGGGTAGGAATAAATGGTCAGTTTTCAGAATGGAGAGCAGTAAATAGTGGTGTCCCCCAGGGCCCAGCGCTGTTCAACATATTCATAAATGATCTGGAAAACGGGGTAAACAGTGAGGTGGCAAAGTTTGCAGATGATACAAAACACCTCAAGATAGTTAAGTCCAAAGCAGACTGCGAAGAGCTACAAAAGGATCTCACAAAACTGGGTGACTGGGCAACAAAATGGCAGATGAAATTCAAGGCTGGTAAATGCAAAGTGATGCACATTGGAAAACATAATCCCAACCAGACAGATAAAATGTTGGGATCTAAATTAGCTGTTACCACTCAAGAAAGACACCTTGGAGTCATTGTGGATAGTTCTCTGGAAACATCCACTCAATGTGCCGCGGCAGCCAAAAAAGCAAAGAGAATGTTGGGCATCATTAAGAAAGGGATAGATAACGAGACAGAAAATATCATATTGCCTCTATATAAATCTCTGTCTGTCTGTTTGGTTGTTTGGTTGTTTGGAGGACCGTGTGCTGTGGCTGGCAGTTGGAAGCTGTAAGCTTCAAAGGAAAGTTTGAAAGCTAGAAGCCTCTGTTAATTGGCTGAGCCTTAGTCAGTGAGCGGGGCTATCAAGCAGCCCAGGCTTTATAAAGCAGTGCGCAAGCAACCGGGGCTGCTCACAGGGAGTTTCGCAGGGGAGTTGGGAAGAGGGCAAGGTTCACTTGCCATCCTTTAAAACCTGTAAACTAAACTACATTCAAAACTTCTTGATTTAAACAAAACCCTTCATTAACTAAGCAGCTGCAGGAGACAATGAAGGCAGAAGCCCAGCAGCAGACTGGGGGCTATCCAGTTTATTGCGCTGACTGCAGCATGTATGATTCCCTGCCCTGTGGGCGGATGGCGTGTGTGTGCAGTCGATGCAAGGAGCTCCTCACCCTCAGAGACTGCGTACGGGCTTCGGAGGCCAGGGTGGCAGAACTGGAGGAGCTAAGAGAGGCAGAGAGGTATGTTGATGAGGCTTTCCGGGACACTGTAGAATTGTCCCACCACCGGTCAGACAGCCCCTGCACTGTTGAGGAGGATGAAAGGCCCAGGGAAGCAGAGCAGTCAACGGGAGCAGAGGGAAACGTTCCCATAGTTGGGACCCTCCTTCCAGATGGTGCTGGGGTTGCCTCTAGCACTGAAGATACCTCTCCGGGAACTCCAGTTGCTAGGAAAAGGCAGGTGTTAGTAATGGGAGATTCGGTCATTAGAAACGTAGATAGCTGGGTTTGTGATGACCGGGAGAACCGTATGGTGACTTGCCTGCCTGGTGCGAAGGTTGCGGATCTCTCGAGGCATCTAGACTGACTTACGTGTAGTGCTGGGGAGGAGCCGGTGGTCGTCGTACATGTAGGGACCAATGACATAGGGAAGGGTAGGAGAGATGTCCTGGAAGCCAAATTTAAGCTGCTAGGGAAGAGACTGAAATCCAGGACCTCTATGGTGGCATTCTCAGAAATGCTCCCAGCTCCACGCGCAGGGCCAGGTAGGCACGCAGAGCTTCAGAGTCTCAATGTGTAGATGAGACGATGGTGTAGAGAGGAGGGGTTTTCGTTCATTAGGAATTGGGCAATTTGGGGATAGGGGGAGCCTATACAGGAAAGATGGGCTCCACCTAAACCAAGTGGAACCAGACTGCTGGCACTAAACATTAAAAAGGTTGCAGAGCAGTTTTTAAACTAGGAGATGGGGGAAAGCCGACTGCTGCAGAGGAGCATGTGGATCGGACACAGAGTTCTCTTAGGGGAGAGTCTATTGATGGAGATTCTGCAGGTTTTAGTCAGGAGCAGAGGATGGAAGAGGATAATGTAAGGGCCAGATAAGATGAGAAACATTCACATAAAGAATCTGACACATCAGAAAAGGGCAAGCAAATAAACAGGGACAAGTTTTTAAAGTGCTTGTACACAAATGCTAGAAGTCAAAATAATAAGCTGGGTGAACTAGAATGCCTTGTGATAAAGGAGGATATTGATATAACAGGCATCACAGAAACCTGGTGGACTGAGGACAATCAATGGGACACAATCATTCCGGGGTACAAAATATATAGGAAGGACAGAACAGGTCGGGGGCGGGGAGTGGCACTATATGTGAAAGAAAATGTAGAATCAAATGAAGTAAAAATCTTAAATGAATCTGCACGTTCCATAGAATCGCTATGGATAGTAATTTCATGCTCTAATAAAAATATAACAGTAGGAATCTATTATCATCAACTTGACCAGGACAGTGATAGTGAGGATGAAATGCTGACGGAAATTAGAGAGGCTATCAAAATTAAGAACTCAGTAATAGTGAGGGATTTCAATTATCCCCATATTGACTGGGAACACGTCTCATAGACTCATAGACTCTAGGACTGGAAGGGACCTCGAGAGGTCATCGAGTCCAGTCCCCTGCCCTCATGGCAGGACCAAATACTGTCTAGACCATCCCTGATAGACATTTATCTAACCTACTCTTAAATATCTCCAGAGATGGAGATTCCACAACTTCCCTAGGCAATCTATTCCAGTGTTTAACTACCCTGACAGTTAGGAACTTTTTCCTAATGTCCAACCTAAATCTCCCTTGCTGCAGTTTAAGCCCATTGCTTCTTGTTCTATCATTGGAGGCTAAGGTGAACAAGTTTTCTCCCTCCTCCTGATGACACCCTTTTAGATACCTGAAAACTGCTATCATGTCCCCTCTCAGTCTTCTCTTTTCCAAACTAAACAAACCCAATTCCTTCAGCCTTCCTTCATAGCTCATGTTCTCAAGACCTTTAATCATTCTTGTTGCTCTTCTCTGGACCCTCTCCAATTTCTCCACATCTTTCTTGAAATGTCATGCCCAGAACTGGACACAATACTCCAGTTGAGGCCTAACCAGCGCAGAGTAAAGCGGAAGAATGACTTCTCGTGTCTTGTTTACAACACACCTGTTAATGCATCCCAGAATCTCGTTTGCTTTTTTTGCAACAGTATCACACTGTTGACTCATATTAAGCTTGTGGTCTACTATGACCCCTAGATCTCTTTCTGCCATACTCCTTCCTAGACAGTCTCTTCCCATTCTGTATGTGTGAAACTGATTGTTCCTTCCTAAGTGGAGCACTTTGCATTTATCTTTATTGAACTTCATCCTGTTTACCTCAGACCATTTCTCCAATTTGTCCAGATCATTTTGAATTTTGACCCTGTCCTCCAAAGCAGTTGCAATCCCTCCCAGTTTGGTATCATCTGCAAACTTAATAAGCGTACTTTCTATGCCAACATCTAAATCGTTGATGAAGATATTGAACAGAGCCGGTCCCAAAACAGACCCCTGCGGAACCCCACTTGTTATACCTTTCCAGCAGGATTGGGAGCCATTAATAACTACTCTCTGAGTACGGTTATCCAGCCAGTTATGCACCCACCTTATAGTAGCCCCATCTAAATTGTACTTTCCTAGTTTATCTATAAGAATATCATGCGAGACCATATCAAATGCCTTACTAAAGTCTAGGTATATCACATCCACCGCTTCTCCCTTATCCACAAGGCTCGTTATCCTATCAAAGAATGTTATCAGATTAGTTTGACACGATTTGTTCTTTACAAATCCATGCTGGCTATTCCCTATCACCTTACCACCTTCCAAGTGTTTGCAGATGATTTCTTTAATTACCTGCTCCATTATCTTCCCTGGCACAGAAGTTAAACTAACTGGTCTGTAGTTTCCTGGGTTGTTTTTATTTCCCTTTTTATAGATGGGCACTATATTTGCCCCCTTCCAGTCTTCTGGAATCTCCCCCGTCTCCCATGATTTCCCAAAGATAATAGCTAGAGGCTCAGATACCTCCTCTATGAACTCTTTGAGTATTCTAGGAAGCATTTCATCAGGCCCTGGTGACTTGCAGGCATCTAACTTTTCCAAGTGATTTTTTACTTGCTCTTTTTTTATTTTATCTTCTAAACCTACCCTCTTCCCGTAAGCATTCACTATACTAGACATTCCTTCAGACTTCTCAGTGAAGACCGAAACAAAGAAGTCATTAAGCATCTCTGCCATTTCCAAGTCTCCCGTTACTGTTTCCCCCTCCTTACTGAGCCGTGGGCCTACCCTGTCCTTAGTCTTCCTCTTGCTTCTAATGTATTGATAAAAAGTCTTCTTGTTTCCCTTTATTCCCATAGCTAGTTTGAGCTCATTTTGTGCCTTTGCCTTTCTAATCTTGCCTCGGCATTCCTGTGTTATTTGCCTATATTCGTCCTTTGTGATCTGACCTAGTTTCCATTTTTTATATGACGCCTTTTTATTTTGTAGGTCACGCAAGATCTCGTGGTTAAGCCAAGGTGGCCTTTTGCCACATTTTCTATCTTTCCTAACCATCGGAATAGCTTACTTTTGGGCCCTTAATAGCGTCCCTTTGAAAAACTGCCAACTCTCCTCAGTTGTTTTTCCCCTCAGTCTTGATTCCCATGGGACCTTACCTATCAGCTCTCTGAGCTTACCAAAATCCGCCTTCCTTAAATCCATTGTCTCTATTTTGCTGTACTCCCTTCTACCCTTCCTTAGAATTGCAAACTCTATGATTTCATGATCACTTTCACCCAAGCTTCCTTCTACTTTCAAATTCTCAACGAGTTCCTCCCTATTTGTTAAAATCAAGTCTAGAACAGCTTCCCCCCAGTAGCTTTTTCAACTTTCTGAAATAAAAAGTTGTCTGCAATGCAGTCCAGGAACTTATTGGATAGTCTGTGCCCCGCGGTGTTATTTTCCCAACATATATCTGGATAGTTGAAGTCCCCCATCACCACCAAATCTTGGGCTTTGGATGATTTTGTTAGTTGTTTGAAAAAAGCCTCATCCACCTCTTCCACCTGATTAGGTGGCCTGGTAGTAGACTCCCAGCACAACATCACCCCCCATGTTTTTTACCCCTTTTAGCCTAACCCAGAGACTCTCAACACTTCCATCTCCTATGTCCATCTCCACCTCAGTCCAAGTGTGTACATTTTTAATATATAAGGCAACACCTCCTCCCTTTTTCCCCTGTCTATCCTTCCTGAGCAAACTATACCCATCCACACCAGCATTCCAGTCGTGTGTATTATCCCACCAAGTTTCAGTAATGCCAACAATGTCATAGTTGTATTTATTTATTAGCACTTCCAGTTCTTCCTGCTTATTACCCATACTTCTTGCATTTGTATATAGGCATCTAAGATACTGGTTTGATCTTGCCTCCCAGCTTTGCCCTGACCCTCCTTTCTCTCTGCATTATAGCCCGTGCTCCCTCCTGTTTCCAACCCATCTCTCAGGTCTTGTTCCCCACTTAGCTGTGGGCTTTGCTCACCTGTCCCCATCAAACTTAGTTCAAAGCCCTCCTTTTAAAGTCTTGTCAGGATGAAATGCAAAGCCAAAATTTTTCAATACTTTAAATGACTGCTTCTTGGAGCAGCTGGTACAGGAACCCACAAGGGGAGAGGCAACTCTAGATTTAGTCCTGAATGGAGCACAGGAGCTGGTCCAAGAGGTAACTATAACAGGGCCACTTGGAAATAGTGACCATAATATAATAACATTTAACATCCCTGTGGTGGGAAGGACATCTCAACAGCCCAACACTGTGGCATTTAATTTCAAAAAGGGGAACTATGCAAAAATGAGGGGGTTAGTTAAACAAAAGTTAAAAGGTACAGTGACTAGAGTGAAATCCCTGCAAGCTGCATGGGCCCTTTTTAAAGACACTGTAATAGAGGTCCAACTTCAATGTATCCCCCAAATAAAGAAACACACTAAAAGAACTAAAAAAGAACCATGTGGCTTAACAGTCATGTAAAAGAAACAGTGAGAGATAAAAAGGCATCTTTTAAAAAGTGGACATCAAATCCTAGTGAGGTAAATAGAAAGGAGCATAAACACTGCCAAATTAAGTGTAAAAATGTAATAAGAAAAGCCAAAGAGGAGTTTGAAGAACGGCTAGCCAAAAACTCCAAAGGTAATAACAATGTTTTTTAAGTACATCAGAAGCAGGAAGCCTGCTAAGCAACCAGTGGGGCCCCTTGATGATCGAGATACAAAAGGAGCGCTTAAAGACGATAAAGTCATTGTGGAGAAACTAAATGGATTCTTTGCTTCAGTCTTCATGGCTGAGGATGTTAGGGAGATTCCCAAACTTGAGCCAGCTTTTGTAGGTGACAAATCTGAGGAACTGTCACAGATTGAAGTGTCACTAGAGGAGATTTTGGAATTAACTGATAAACTCAACATTAACAAGTCACCGGGACCAGATGGCATTCACCCAAGAGTTCTGAAATAACTCAAATGTGAAGTTGCGGAACTATTAACTATGGTTTGTAACCTGTCCTTTAAATCGGCCTCTAAAGGGAAATCGTGTCTTACTAATCTATTAGAGTTCTTTGAAGGGGTCAACAAACATGTGGACAAGGGGGATCCAGTGGACATAGTGTACTTAGATTTCCAGAAAGCCTTTGACAAGGTCACTCATCAAAGGCTCTTTCGTAAATTAAGCTGTCATGGGATAAAAGGGAAGGTCCTTTCATGGATTGAGAACTGGTTAAAAGACAGGGAACAAAGGGTAGGAATTAATGGTAAATTCTCAGAATGGAGAGGGGTAACTAGTGGTGTTCCCCAAGGGTCAGTCCTAGGACCAATCCTATTCAATTTATTCATAAATGATCTGGAGAAAGGGGTAAACAGTGAGGTGGCAAAGTTCACAGATGATGCTAAACTGCTCAAGATAGTTAAGACAAAAGCAGATTGTGAAGAACTTCAAAAAGATCTCACAAAACTAAGTG
Organism: Gopherus flavomarginatus; assembly: GCF_025201925.1. Lineage (NCBI taxonomy): Eukaryota > Metazoa > Chordata > Testudines > Testudinidae > Gopherus > Gopherus flavomarginatus. The sequence goes on along the minus strand of NC_066620.1, from coordinate 216,992,129 downwards.
ATTGGGCAACAAAATGGCAAATGAAATATAATGTGGATAAATGTAAAGTAATGCACATTGGAAAAAATAACCCCAACTATACATACAATACGATAGGGGCTAATTTAGCTACAACAAAACAGGAAAAAGATCTTGGAGTCATCGTGGACAGTTCTCTGAAGATGTCCATGCAGTGTGCAGAGGCGGTCAAAAAAGCAAACAGGATGTTAGGAATCATTAAAAAGAGGACAGAGAATAAGACTGAGAATATATTATTGCCCTTATATAAATTGATGGTACGCCCACATCTCGAATACTGTGTACAGATGTGGTCTCCTCACCTCAAAAAAGATATACTGGCACTAGAAAAGGTTCAGAGAAGGGCAACTAAAATGATTAGGGGTTTGGAGAGGGTCCCATATGAGGGGATATTAAAGAGGCTAGGACTCTTCAGCTTGGAAAAGAGGAGACTAAGGGAGGATATGATAGAGGTATATAAAATCATGAGTGGTGTGGAGAAAGTGGATAAGGAAAAGTTATTTACTTATTCCCATAATACAACTACTAGGGGTCATCAAATGAAATTAATAGGCAGTAGGTTTAAAACAAATAAAGGGAAGTTCTTCTTCACGCAGCGCACAGTCAACTTGTGGAACTTCTTGCCTGAGGAGGTTGTGAAGGATAGGACTATAACAGTGTTAAAAGAGAACTGGATAAATTCGTGGAGGTTAAGTCCATTAATGGCTATTAGCCAGGATGGTAAGGAATGGTGTCCGTAGCCTCTGTTTGTCAGGCAGGAGAGAGATCACTTGATCATTGCCTGTTAGGTACATTCCCTCTGGGGCACCTGGCATTGGCCACTGTTGGTAGACAGGATACTGGGCTGGATGGACCTTTGGTCTGACCCAGTATGGCTGTTCTTATGTTCTATGGTATGTCCACAGCTTGAATACTGCATGCAGATGTGGTCCCCACATCTGAAAAAAGATGTATTGGAATTGGAAAAGATTCAGAAAGGGGCAACAAAAATGATTAGGGGTCTGGAACGGCTTCCATATGAGGAGAGATTAATAAGACGGGGACTTTTCAGCTTGGCAAAGAGATGACTAAGGATGGATATGACAGAGGTCTATAATCTCATGACTGGTGTGGAGACAGTAAATAAGGAAGTGTTCTTTACTCCTTCTCATACCACAAGAACTAGGGGTCACCACATGAAATGAATAGGCAGAAGGTTGAAAAGAAACAAAAGGCAATATTTCTTCACATACTGCACAGTCAACCCAGGGAGCTCTTTGCCAGGGGATGTTGTGAAGGCCCAGACTAGAACAGGCTTCAAACAAGAACTAGATAAGTTCCTGGAGGTCAGGTCCATCAATGGCTATTAGCCAGGCTGGGCAGGGCTGGTGTCCCAGCCTCTGTTTGCCAGAAGCTGGGAATGGGTGACAGGGAATGGATCACTGGATGATTCCCTGTTCTGTTCATTCCCTCTGGGGCACCTTCTCAGAAAACCGGATACTGTGTTAGACGGACCTTTGGTTTGGCCCACTGTGGCCATTCTTATGTTCTTATACAAATCTTCCAGTGCAGTGACCCCTCCCTCCACCCCATTTGTGGGGAGCTCCTCCCAGCAGGGGGGGGCTTCCATGTAGGTCACCCCTGGGATCTTCTGCACACCCCAAAACCTGTTCCCATAAGCCTCAGATGCCCATTCAGACTTGAGCAGTGGAGCCTGGTTGAACTGTTCCTAGTCCCCAGTATTGGCTCGGCCCATCTGGCTGGGCTCCCCTATGGCTCCGGGACCGAGCAAGGGGGTGAGACGTGGAGCCGGCCCGCGGGGTCAGCCTGGTTCAATCACAGGCCTCCTCAAAGGCAGTGAAGTGGGAACCGATATCCCACCCCTCCTCCAACTGGGTGTGACGATGCGGTTCTGGCGGGACCCAACTGAAAGTGCCAATTCAGGACCAATTGCTTAACACAGGGCAGTTACAGCCCTAGGCTGGGGTTTTTCCACCTCTAAGGCAAACCAAACCAGCCAGACAAAGAGGACTTTGGTCTCACCCCACTGGCTAACCACAAGTCACACAAGCAATTTCCTTAGACACTCCAGTCTCCCAGTATCACCACCAGTGCCACCCGTCCTGGGGATGAATGGTTATGAAAACCAGCGCCCCAGTAAAAGAAAAGGTTCTCTCGATCCCAACGGACCAAGCCCCAGACCCAGGTCAATATACACATCAGATCTCACCCAGAAATCACGCTGTTGCCAATCCTTTAGAATCTAAAACCTAAAGGTTTATTCATAAAGGGAAAAAGGTAGAGCTGAGAGCTAGAATTGGTTAAATGGAATCAATTCCATACAGTAATGGCAAAGTTCTTAGTTCAGGCTTGTAGCAGTGATGGAGTAAACTGCAGGTTCAAATCAAGTCTCTGGAGAACATCCCCCGCTGGGATGGGTCAACAGTCCCTTATGTAGAGCTTCAGTTTGTAGCAAAGTCCCTCCAGAGGTAGGAAGCAGGACTGAAGACAAGATGGAGATGAGGCATCAGCCTTAGATAGGCTCTTCCAGGTGTAAGAACACTTCTTTGTTCTTACTGTGGAAAATTACAGCAAAATGGAGTTTGCAGTCACATGGGCCAGTTCCTGCACACCCTGCTGGGTTAGAAGGCGTATCTGCCTCCTCTCAATGGGTCAATTGTGTAGCTGATGGTCCTTAATGGGCCATGAAGCAGGCTAGGCAGAGCTAACACCCACTTGTCTGGGGTATCACCCAGAACTGCAGCACCAATTTGAAATACAGACAGTATACAGCCAATACTCATAACTTCAACTACAAAATGATACAGACATACAGACAGCATAATCATAACCAGCAACCCATAACCTGGTTTTAGACACCTTATATGACCCCCTTTACATAAGATTTGGTGCCACTACAGGACCTTGGTTGCAAACCATGTTCTGTATGGTCCCAGAGTATATCAATAACGTCACACTGGGCAACAAGTTGGGATCTAGGCTCCCCTAGAACTGGCATCCTGGGGCCTCTCCCCACTTTCCCCTCAGTGGGTCCTGTCGCCCTCGGCTTCTCCAGCCCCCGTTCTCACTCTCGCTGCCTCTCCTGCTTGCTCATGTTTTCACTGCATCTCTCGGGCTGCTAGCCTCTGTTCCTCCAGCCAAAGCTCCGTCGCTCTCAGCTCCAACTCCCAGCACTTCAAAACCATTGATGGGGAACCAGGTCGCGAGGACTCCCTGCTGGACAGGGAGCCAGGTCATGGGAGGAGCCAGGTTGTGAGGATGCCCTGCTGCCGCTGGAACACTTTTAGAGTGGGGGTGCTGCAGATGCACCTCCCCTTACCCCTGTGATGGTGCTGCCAGTGGGAGCCAGCTGAGGTCACTTAGGGTGAACTGCAAACAAAATGGGGCAGACAAACCCTAGAAGCTGGTGGATATTTGAATACTTGGATTTACCAAACAGCACAAAACAGCTTCTATATTATCATACAGGTTATTCAGAAGTCCAAACAAAGCAGTTCCGTTAAAGTACCCAGTCTCAGGCTTCCATCCAGGCACACACGTCAGATATGATGATGATTCCTGCAAATCTGATCTCAGCATATAAAAGAAAAGGTTCTTCCAATCCCAAAGGATCAACCACACACCCAGGTTCAATTATAACTTAGATCTTACCCAAATTACATGCTATAGTTAATTCTTATTAACTAAAATTTATTAAAAAAGAAAAGAGAGAGAGTGTTGGTTAAAAGATCAATATACAGACAGACTTGAATTCAATTCTTGAGGTTCAGACACAGCAGAGATGAGCTTTTAGTTGCCAAAAGTCCTTTTAGAAATAGTCCATAGGTTATGTCCAATGTCCATATTCAGGGTGACTCCAGTCAGTGACTGGGGATCTCAATCCTTATGGCTTAAGGTTTCCCCCTCTTGAAACCCAAAGCAGATCTGAGATGAAGCAGGATTGTGTCCCAGGGTTTTTATACATTTACAGCAGCCTTTCGGCCTGAGAAAAAATAGGCTTAACTCCTTCTCCCAAACATCCTGGCAATTAGCACAGGGCAATTTATCCATTAACTAGTTCAGATACAGGTTACCACAGTCTTCAAGGAGACACATAGACAATAATACTATTTCCCTCAAGTGTCTTCCTAAATGTTAATATTCCTTTTTTGATCTTTGAATCAAAGCTATAGTGATAGACAAGACTTGTTTGTTACATCCCAATCCCTGAGCAAACACCTACCCTTGAGATTTCTAACCAGTCCTTAAGGTTCAGCCCTGGGCAGGGGCGGATCTGGGGATTTTGCTGCCCCAAGCGCGGCAGGCAGGCAGGCTGCCTCCAGCGGTTTGCCTGCGGAGGCTCCGCTGGTCCCATGGCTTCGGCGGTCCTCCCGCAGGCATGCCACTGAAGGCAGCCTGTCTGCTGCCCTCGTGGTGCTGGCAGAGCGCCCCCCTAAGCACGCGCTTGGTGTGCTGGGGCCTGGAGCTGCCCCTGGCCCTGGGTCAGGTCAGTCTGGGAGGTAATTAACTCTTTCTGGCCCTGTCACCTTTCAATGTGATATTATATTACACTTATAACGTCACAGCCCCCCACTGTCCCCTAGAGCTGGAGCTGTGAGCTGGGCCATGGCTCGGGGTGTGGGGGGCACAGATGGGGTAAAGGGGCTGAGGCTGGGGCCACAGCTGGGGACGGATGCGAAACCCCGGCATGGGAACAGGAGGCGGGCCTGGGAGGAGAGCCCTGCGTAATACCTGGGGTGCTGCACCCCTAGTTCCCACGCCTGTGGCTGCCTCCATCACTCTCATATCCTTCTGGAACCCCACTTGGGCCTGGGTCACGTTGGCAGCGGGTGCCGGTTCCCTGGGCTGGGTGCCATTGGCAGCGGGTGCCGGTCCCCGGGCTGGATCCCGTTGGCAGCGGGTGCCGGTCCCCGGGCTGGGTCCGACTGGCAGCGGGTGCCGGTCCCCGGGCTGGGTCCGACTGGCAGCGGGTGCCGGTCCCCGGGCTGGGTCCCACTGGCAGCGGGTGCCGGTCCCCGGGCTGGATCCCACTGGCAGCGGGTGCCGGTCACCGGGCTGGGTCCCGTTGGCAGCGGGTGCCGGTCCCCGGGCTGGGTCCCACTGGCAGCGGGTGCTGGTCCCCGGGCTGGGTCCCGCTGGCAGCGGGTGCCGGTCCCTGGGCTGGGTCCTGTTGGCAGCAGGTGCCGGTCCTCAGGCTGGATGCCAGGCGGGCGAGCATGCTGACATGACCCCGCTCTTCTCCCCAGGGCGCCATCACTGCAGGGCCTGGTGGACACTCAGCTCTCCAAGCTGCTGGACTCCATGGAGGAGGTAGGAGCTGGGATCTGTGCAGTCCCACGGGCCCCACGGGCTCCCTCGCCTTCAGGGATGGGGCTGCCCCGTGGCACTGAGAGCGCCTCTCTGCCCTGGGAGCAGCACATGGGAGACTGCACTGGTTCCCTGCTGGGCCCTGGGGCTGGCGACACACCTAGGCACAGGGGGCACAGGTCTAGGACCCCATGCCCTGGCCCAGGGCTGGGTGAATCTCTGGGTGCATCTCCCAGGGTCTTCAGGGCATCTGACCTGCCTTGTGGTGTCCGTCCCGCCGGGCCTGGGCTGTCCACATGTCCGTCCCGCGGAGCCGGGCCTGTCCATGTGTCCCTCCTGCGGGGCCAGCTCCATTGGTGTGGAGCTCGACCTGTCTGCGTGTCCGTCCTGTGGGGCCAGGCCTGTCTGCATGTCCGTCCCGCGGACCTGGGCTGTCCATGTGTCTGTCCCGCGGGGCCAGACCTGTCCGCGTGTCACTCCCGCGGGGCCAGCCCTGTCCGCATGTCACTCCCGCGGGGCCAGCCCCATTGGTATGGAGCTTGACCTGTCCTGGTGTCCGTTCCCTCCGGGACCAGGCCTGTCCGCGTGTCCATCCCACGGGGCCAGGCCAGTCCACGTGTCCATCCCGCGGGGCCAGACCTGTACGCGTGTCCCTTCCGTGGGGCCGGGCCTGTCTGCCTGTCCATCCCGCGGGGCCTGGGCTGTCCATATGTTCCCCCGTGGGGTCAGCCCCATCCATATGGAGCTCGGCCTGTCAGTGCGTCTGTCCCACGAGGTTCGGCCTTTGTGTCTGTCCCGCGGGTCTGGGCCTGTCTGTGCGTCTGTCCCGCGGGGCTGGGCCTGTCTGTGCGTCTGTCCCGCGGGGCTGGGCCTGTCTGTGCGTCTGTCCCGCAGGTCTGGGCTTGTCTGTGTGTCTGTCCCGCAGGTCTGGGCCTGTCTGTGTGTCTGTCCCGCGGGGCTGGGCCTGTCGGTGCGTCTGTCCCGCGGGGCTGGGCCTGTCTGTGTGTCTGTCCCGCAGGTCTGGGCCTGTCTGTGTGTCTGTCCCACGGGACTGGGCCTGTCTGTGTGTCTGTTCCGCGGGGCTGGGCCTGTCGGTGCGTCTGTCCCGCGGGGCTCGGCCTGTCTGTGCGTCTGTCCCGCAGGTCTGGGCCTGTCGGTGCGTCTGTCCCACGGGGCTGGGCCTGTCTGTGCGTCTGTCCCACAGGGCTGGGCCTGTCTGTGCGTCTGTCCCGCGGGGCTGGGCCTGTCTGTGCGTCTGTCCCGCGGGGCTCGGCCTGTCTCTGTGTCTGTCCCGCGGGGCTGGGCCTGTCTGTGCGTCTGTCCCGCGGGGCTCGGCCTGTCTCTGTGTCTGTCCCGCGGGGCTCGGCCTGTCTGTGCGTCTGTCCCGCGGGGCTCGGCCTGTCTCTGTGTCTGTCCCGCGGGGCTCGGCCTGTCTGTGTGTCTGACCCGCGGGTCTGGGCCTGTCTGTGCGTCTGTCCCGTGGGGCTGGGCCTGTCTGTGCGTCTGTCCCGCGGGTCTGGGCCTGTCTGGGCCTGTCTGTGCGTCTGTCCCGCGGGGCTGGGCCTGTCTCTGTGTCTGTCCCGCGGGGCTGGGCCTGTCTCTGTGTCTGTCCCGCGGGGCTCGGCCTGTCTGTGTGTCTGTCCCGTGGGGCTGGGCCTGTCTGTGCGTCTGTCCCGTGGGGCTGGGCCTGTCTGTGCGTCTGTCCCACGGGTCTGGGCCTGTCTGTGCCTGTCTGTGTGTCTGTCCCGCAGGTCTGGGCCTGTCTGTGCGTCTGTCCCACGGGGCTGGGCCTGTCGGTGCGTCTGTCCCGCGGGGCTCGGCCTGTCTCTGTGTCTGTCCCGTGGGGCTGGGCCTGTCTGTGCATCTGTCCCGTGGGGCTGGGCCTGTCTCTGTGTCTGTCCCGCGGGGCTCGGCCTGTCTCTGTGTCTGTCCCGCGGGGCTCGGCCTGTCTGTGTGTCTGACCCGCGGGTCTGGGCCTGTCTGTGCGTCTGTCCCGTGGGGCTGGGCCTGTCTGTGCGTCTGTCCCGCGGGTCTGGGCCTGTCTGGGCCTGTCTGTGCGTCTGTCCCGCGGGGCTGGGCCTGTCTCTGTGTCTGTCCCGCGGGGCTCGGCCTGTCTGTGTGTCTGTCCCGTGGGGCTGGGCCTGTCTGTGCGTCTGTCCCGTGGGGCTGGGCCTGTCTGTGCGTCTGTCCCACGGGTCTGGGCCTGTCTGTGCCTGTCTGTGTGTCTGTCCCGCAGGTCTGGGCCTGTCTGTGCGTCTGTCCCGCGGGGCTGGGCCTGTCGGTGCGTCTGTCCCGCGGGGCTCGGCCTGTCTCTGTGTCTGTCCCGCGGGGCTGGGCCTGTCTGTGCATCTGTCCCACGGGGCTGGGCCTGTCTCTGTGTCTGTCCCGCGGGGCTCGGCCTGTCTGTGCGTCTGTCCCACGGGTCTGGGCCTGTCTCTATGTCTGTCCCACGGGGCTGGGCCTGTCTGTGCGTCTGTCCCGCGGGGCTCGGCCTGTCTCTATGTCTGTCCCACGGGGCTGGGCCTGTCTCTGTGTCTGTCCCGTGGGGCTCGGCCTGTCTCTGTGTCTGTCCCGCGGGGCTGGGCCTGTCTGTGTGTCTGTCCCACGCGGATGGGCCTGTCTGTGTGTCTGTCCCGCGGGGCTGGGCCTGTCGGTGCGTCTGTCCCGCGGGGCTGGGCCTGTCTGTGTGTCTGTCCCGCGGGGCTGGGCCTGTTTGTGTGTCTGTCCCGCGGGGCTGGGCCTGTCTGTGTGTCTGTCCCGCGGGGCTGGGCCTGTCTGTGCGTCTGTCCCACGGGGCTGGGCCTGTTTGTGTGTCTGTCCCACGGGGCTGGGCCTGTCTGTGCGTCTGTCCCGCGGGGCTCGGCCTGTCTCTATGTCTGTCCCACGGGGCTGGGCCTGTCTCTGTGTCTGTCCCGCGGGGCTGGGCCTGTCTCTGTGTCTGTCCCGCGGGGCTCGGCCTGTCTCTGTGTCTGTCCCGCGGGGCTGGGCCTGTCTGTGTGTCTGTCCCGCGGGGCTCGGCCTGTCTGTGTGTCTGTCCCGCGGGGCTGGGCCTGTCGGTGCGTCTGTCCCGCGGGGCTGGGCCTGTCGGTGCGTCTGTCCCGCGGGGCTCGGCCTGTCTGTGTGTCTGTCCCGCGGGGCTGGGCCTGTCTCTGTGTCTGTCCCGCGGGGCTCGGCCTGTCTGTGCGTCTGTCCCGCGGGGCTCGGCCTGTCGGTGCGTCTGTCCCGCGGGGCTGGGCCTGTTTGTGTGTCTGTCCCGCGCGGATGGGCCTGTCTGTGTGTCTGTCCCGCGGGGCTGGGCCTGTCTGTGTGTCTGTCCCATGGGGCTGGGCCTGTCTGTGTGTCCCTCCGTGTAGGTAGGGATGCCAGGTGCCCAGGTTTCGACTGGAACGTCCGGTGGAAAAGGGAGCCCGGCGGCTCTGGTTAGTGGCACAACAGGGCTAAGGCAGCTCCCTGCCTGCTCGGGCTCTGTGTTGCTCCCGGATGCGGCCGTCATGTCCCCCCTCCAGCTCCTAGGCACAGGGGCGATCAGGGAAGCTCCGTGTGCGGCCCCCGCCCCGAGCACCAGCGCCGCAGCTCCCATTGGCCAGGAACTGGGGCCAGTGGGAGCTGCCGAGGCGGCGCCTGTGAGCAGAGTCAGCGGGCAGAGCTGCCTGGCCACGCCTGCGCTGAGGAGCTGGATATGCCAGGCCGCTTTCGGGACCCCTGCGGAGCCCAGGCAGGCAGGGACCCTCCCAGAGCCCCACTGTGCAGTGGATCGGGAGCCGCCTAAGGTCAGCACTGCCCGGTTGGAGCCTGAACCCCCCCCAACCCCTGCCCCGGGTCGGAACCCCATCCTGGAGCCCACACCCCCTCCCACATGCCACCCCCAGGCCTGAGCCGCTGCCTGCACCCAAACTCCCTTCCGGAGATCCCCCCCTCCCCAGCCCTGAGCCCCCTCCCACATCCCACCCTCAGCCCTGAGCCCCCGCCGGCACCCAAACTCCCTGGGTCTGTCCATGCGTCCATCCTGCGATGACAGCTCTGTCCGTGTGTCCATCCTGCAGTGCACATTCGCTCATGACGAGGTGATCGTTCGCGAAGGGGACGAGGGGAATAACTTCTACATCATCCTGAGAGGAGAGGTGGGTCCAGCCCAGCCTGGGGCCCGACCCCTCCCTTCCCCCGCCCTGCCGAGGCACTATCCCTCCCCTGCCTGGGGCACAAGCCCTCCCCCTGCCTGGGGTACTACCTCTCCCCTCCCCTGCCGGAGCACTATCCCTCCCCTGCTGGGGCATGAGCCCTCCCCTGCCTGGGGCACTACCCCTCCCCTCTCCCCTCCTGGCCCGGGGCCGGACCCCTCCCTTCCCCCGCCCTGCCGGAGCACTATCCCTCCCCTGCCTGGGGCACTACCCCTCCCCTCCCCGTGCCTGGCCTGGGGCATGACCCCTCCGCTTCCCTGCTGGGGCATGACCCCTCCGCTTCCCTGCTGGAGCATGAGCCCTCCCCTCTCCCGCCCTGTTGGGACAACAGTTCACCCCCCCTTCCAGGCATTCTTGGGAAGCTAGGCGGGGCTGCAGCCCCCACCTGGCACTCAGGACGCCTGGGTTTGATTCCCTGCTCAGCTGAGCTAAGGAGCCCAGGTCCTTGTCTCCCAGCAGCCCCTCAATGCAGCCAGCCTGGGCAGATCACGCTCACACCTTCCTCTGGGGGAGTCCCCTTGCCCGCTCCCCTCCTCAACCGCCCAGAGCCCACCCCCGGCTCTGCTGCCACAGGGGAACAGGGGCAGTTCGGGGGTGGGTAGGTGACTCTGGGGAGCCTGGGGGTTGGGGTGCTGCTCCCCTCAGAGAGCCCAGGTGTAAACACTCCCAGTCCCCTGCCCTGGGCCCCCTGCCTCCACCCCTCCAGCCCCCCAGAACTGGGCTCCTCTGCCAGCCCAGGGGTCCCCTGCTCCCACCCCTCCAGCCCCCCAAAACTGGGTTCCTCTGCCCCTGGGCCCCCTGCCCCCATCCCTCCAGCGCTCCCAAACTGGGCTCCTCTGCCAGCCCAGAACCCCCTGCCCCCACCCCTCCAACCCCCCCGAACTGGGCTCTTCTGCCAGCCCAGAACCCCCTGCCCCCACCCCTCCAACCCCCCCGAACTGGGCTCCTCTGCCGGCCCAGAGGCCCCTGCCCCCCAACCCTCCAGCCCCCCCAGGAGCGATGCCCCAGCCCCCGTCTCCCTGCAGGTTCGGGTCAGCAGGCGTGTGCAGGGGCGGGAGGAGCCGATCCGGGTGCTACGAGCCGGTGAGCACTTCGGGGAGCTGTCGCTGCTGCGGTAGGTGCCACCCTGGAGTCCCTTGTCCCCGTCCAGCCGGCCCTGGCAGCCGCACATCAGGGGCCCATGCGGGCGCTCGAAACCGGACGTCCAACGCACACAACATTGGGTCTGGCACATGCACATGCACACACCGTGGGGCCTGGCACACACACACAGACACACATACACACATACACACACGCGCCCCGCAGGGCCTGGCACACACACACACCACACATCCCATGGGTCCTGGCACACACACACACCACACACACACACCTCGCGGGACCTGGCACACACACACACATACACACACACACGCGCGCGCCCCGCAGGGCCTGGCACACACACACACCACACACACACACCCCGCAGGGCCTGGCACATACAGACACCACACACACACACATCCCGTGGGGCCTGGCACACACACACACACACCACACACACACACACACACCGCAGGGCCCGGCGCACACACACATGTGCGCGCGCACGCACACACTGTGGGGCCTGGCACACAACAGACACGCACGCACACACAGACACACACCCCGCGGGGCCTGGTGCACGCACACACACACACACACACACTCCCCACGGGGCCTGGCACACACACACCACACACGCACACACACACCCCGCGGGGCCTGGCGCACACACACACGCACGCACACACCATGGGGCCCAGCACACACACGCACACACACACATGCACGCACACGTGTGCGCACACACACCGCTAGGCCCAGCACATGTGCACACACTGTGGGGCCCGGCACACACACACACATGCACGCACACAGCAGGACCTAGCACACACACATGCACACACACACATGTACACCGGGGGGCCCAACACAGGCACACACCACGGGGCCTGGGACACGTGCATACACCGCGGGGCCCAGCACACATACACGCACACGCTGCAGGGCCCAGCACACACACACACGCACACCTCGAGGGGCCCGGCACACACACATGCATACACACCACAGGGCCCAGCACACACACATGCGCACACACCACAGGGCCTGGCACACACATGCACGCACACCCCGCAGGGCCAGGCACACACACACAGTGCGGGGCATGTACACACACACACGCACAGACCGCGGGGCCTGGCACATGCGCGCACACACACACACACCCCCCTGGGGCCTGGCGCGCGCACACACACAGACACACATGCACACCCCGCAGGGCCCAGCACACACACCCATCGTGGGGCCCGGCACGCACACACATGCACACCCTGCGGGGCCTGGCACACAGGCACACCCCGTGGGGCCTGGCACACACACATCCACAGACCGCGGGGCCCGGCACACACACGCACACACACAGACCGCGGGACCCAGCACATACACACACACACACCACGGGACCTGGCACACACACACACACACCACGGGGCCCACATGGGCACTCACAGCCGGATGTGTGCACGCCCTGTGCACACGCATGCACGCTCCCTGGCGCTCTCCCCATCCCTGTCACCCCTGGCACAGGTGGGCTCCCTGGTACTTGCCCCCCAGTGTCTCCGCTCCCCTCCCACACATGGACACTCCCAGCCCACACCGTCCCCAGCTCCCCATCCCAGTAGAGACGCCAAGTCTCCTGTCCCCACCCCGCACAGCCTCCCCCACCCCCCGCCAACCTCACGGCCTCTCTCTTCTCTGCAGCAACATCCGCCGGACGGCCACCTGCCGGGCGCACGGGGAGGTCGCCTGCATCACCATCACCAAGGAGTGAGTCGGGAGCCCCATGCTAAGGGGCACCATGGTGCCGAGGGGACTTGACCTCAAGCCCTGCCCGATGGTGCCACGGACATGGCATGTGGTGCCCAGGGCGGGCTTTGCCCCCCTTCCTCCACAGGCCTGCCAGCCAGAGTAACTGGAGCCAGGACTCCTGGGTTCTCTCCCCAGCGCTGGGAGGGGAGTGGGGGCTGGTGGGTTAGATCTGGGGGGGACTGGGAGCCAGGACTCCTGGGTTCTCTCCCCAGCGCTGCCACTGATTGGCTATGTGCACCTGGCTGAGTGCCTTCGTCTCTGCTCCTCCCTCCTCTGTCTCTGGGTCAGGGGCTGCGCTGTGCCTTGGCTCCTGGGGGCAGAGGCTGTTCTAGTGGGCTGGGTCCCTCCACCGGTCCTGCCAATGCCTCCTGTCTTCTCTCTCCCCACAGAGACTTCCAGGAGATCTGCCCCTTCTGCCCCACGCCCAGGCAGCTCTCAGAGCCGTGAGTGTCTCCCTGGGGATGGGGACAGGTGGTCCTGCTAACACTGCCCCTCCATGGGGCCAGGGCATCCCTGTGTGGCAAGGCACAGCCAGGACCATGGGGGGCGGCTACCATGGGGGGCAGGTGCCATGGGAAGGTAGGAGAGAGGGGGACCATGGGGGCAGGTGGCAGGGGTGGATGCTATGGGGAGGTAGGCAGGAGGGGGACCATGAGGCAGGTGCTACACAGTGGCAGGGTGGCAGGGGATGCCAAGGGATGGGTGCCACGCAGGGGCAGGGGGCTATGAGGCTGGTGTCATGGGGCGGTGGGTGGCAGGGGATGCCAGGGGGCAGGTGCCACACAGTGGCAGGGGGCTATGAGGCGGGTGTCATGGGGTGGTAGGTGGCAGGGGCTGCCAGGGGGCAGGTGCCACGCAGTGGCAGGGGGCTATGAGGCGGGTGTCATGGGGTGGTGGGTGGCAGGGGATGCCAGGGGGCAGGTGCCCCGCAGTGGCAGGGGGCCATGAGGCGAGTGTCATGGGGCGGTGGGTGGCAGGGGCTGCCAGGGGGCAGGTGCCCTGCAGTGGCAGGGGGCCATGAGGCGAGTGTCATAGGGTAGTGGGTGGCAGGGGCTGCCAGGGGCAGGTGCCACGCAGTGGCAGGGTGGCAGGGGGCTGTAAGGTGGGTGCCATGCAGTGGCAGGGGGCCATGAGGCGAGTGTCATAGGGTGGTAGGTGGCAGGGGCTGCCAGGGGGCAGGTGCCACGCAGTGGCAGGGGGCTATGAGGCGGGTGTCATGGGGTGGTGGGTGGCAGGGGATGCCAGGGGGCAGGTGCCCCGCAGTGGCAGGGGGCCATGAGGCGAGTGTCATGGGGCGGTGGGTGGCAGGGGCTGCCAGGGGGCAGGTGCCCTGCAGTGGCAGGGGGCCATGAGGCGAGTGTCATAGGGTAGTGGGTGGCAGGGGCTGCCAGGGGCAGGTGCCACGCAGTGGCAGGGTGGCAGGGGGCTGTAAGGTGGGTGCCATGCAGTGGCAGGGGGCCATGAGGCGAGTGTCATAGGGTGGTGGGTGGCAGGGGGTGCCAGGGGGCAGGTGCCACGCAGTGGCAGAGGGCTATGAGGCGGGTGTCATGGGGTGGTGGGTGGCAGGAGATGCCAGGGGGCAGGTGCCACGCAGTGGCAGAGGGCTATGAGGCGGGTGTCATGGGGTGGTGGGTGGCAGGGGCTGCCAGGGGGCAGGTGCCCCGCAGTGGCAGGGGGCCATGAGGCGAGTGTCATAGGGTAGTGGGTGGCAGGGGCTGCCAGGGGGCAGGTGCCACGCAGTGGCAGGGTGGCAGGGGGCTGTAAGGTGGGTGCCATGCAGTGGCAGAGGGGCTCCTGTCCTGGTCCCAGGGGACTGACCTCATGTTTGGTTTGTTCTCGCCCTGTCAGAGATGTGGCCATGCTGGAGGTTCCCTCCCTTCCTGAGCCCGGATGGTGAGTCCCAGCCCCGGGGCCCCGCATAGACCCAGCTGGCCCTCGAGGGATCCTTCCCCTCCGCCAGGGTCTCCCTGGCTCTGTGTCTCAGAGTCAGAAGGATGGGGCTGGAAGGGACCTTGCGTGGGCACCACGTCCAGCCCCCGGCTCTGAGGCAGGGCCGGGTGAACCTGGACCAGCCCTGACAGCTTTGTCCAATGTGTCCTTAAACCTCCAGTGGTGGGATCCCACAGCCTCCCTGGGGAGCGGGTCCCCACCGTCACTCCCCAGCCGTTGGACAGGTCTTCCTAGGCGCCAGCCTCAGCACAGGCAGGGCCACCCCCAGCTGCAGCCCCGCTTGGGGCAGACTCCGCTTCGGGGACTTGCTGCAGCGCTCTGGTGCTCACTCCTTTTAAGGGGGACAAACCCAAAGTTTTGCTGAAATGCGCCCGTCCCTCAGTGTGGAGAGAGCAGTGCACACTCTCCCCCACCCCTGCCCTCCATTAGAATTTACAGAAACAAATGGTGTTAACTGTAAGGGTCGGATCTGAGGTGGGAAAAGGGGTAACACACAGAACAAAGCAGATGAAAACAAACCCGCACAGGAAGCTGGTCTCACTAGACGTTGGTTACAGAGCATTGCTCCCCTCACGTGTTGCTGGGGTTCAGAGTTCCAGTGATTGCTTTGCAGACCGGACGCGTCTCAGTGTGGACTCCCCCTGCCTTCCCTTCAGCAGTCTGTCTTCTTGGGCAGAGCCACGGTGCCCCGTGCCTTCCTCCCCACCCTCAATAGGATTGACATAAGGCTGGAACCCTTGACCCCCCTTCCAGGGGAAGTTACAAGAAGTCCCAGGTAACGCTTAGGGTCAGGTGACAAGACGACCTGCCGGTAGGATCACAGCGTCCGTGAGGCAGGGGCAGTATGGAGCGGCTGCAGGAAGGCCTGGCTTTTCACAGCTCGCTGTCCTCACTGATGGGCCATCCGTCCCGTCTTCCTTTTCCATTCTTGTACCTGAAGGCTTGGCAGCGGGGGTCACCCGAAGTAGCACGGTTGAAATACAGACACAGGTCGATATTCCTGACTCCAGATACAGAAATGACACCGGCACACACATTGGATAATTGTAAATCAGAATCGGGCCAATGATCCCTTACAGGAGCCATCTCCATAGTGTGCTCTCCCCTCCCCTCCCCTCTGCCCAGCCCCGATCCCCCGTGCCCCCAAACCCACCTCTGCCCAGCTCCAATCCCCCCAGCCCTGATCCCCCCCATACACCCATCCTCATCTCTGCCCCACCCCAATTCCCCCAGCCCTGATCCCACCCGTGCCCCCATCCCAATGTCTGCCCAGCCCCGATCCCCCCCGTGCCCCCAAACCCACCTCTGCCCAGCCCCGATCCCCCCCGTGCCCCCATCCCAATGTCTGCCCAGCCCCGATCCCCCCCGTGCCCCCAAACCCACCTCTGCCCAGCCCCGATCCCCCCTGTCCCCCATCCCCACCTCTGCCCCCCAGCAGGCTCTCAGGCATGTCCTTTCTTTCTGTTCCAACACAGTGCGAGGTGCAGGTGCCTTCTGACAAACCCGCTGCCTCCAGCTGTGGCACCCGGGCCCTTCCCAGGGGCTTCCCGGGGCCCTGCCCATAAACGGTGGGGCTGCCCCAGCACTGGCTCAGCTGTGGCCAGGGGCGGAGGGGATCAGACTGGGCTGGCAGCGCTGGGGCAGGTGGGGACAGTATCTGCCCCCAGGAGCAGGAATGGGGAAGCAACCCAGCCAGAACCCTGCGGGAGGCTTCCCAGGTGAGGGGGAGTGATGGGGGGGCTACCAATGGGGAGCTGGGGAGGAGAGCTGGGCAGGGGGGGTTGGAGCTGGAGGGAAGGCTGGCTGGGTGTGGGACCCATACGGTCCAGGGCCTGGGAAGGGGGCTGTGGGAGGAGAGCTGCACAGAGGGGGTTGGAGCTGGAGGGAAGGCTGGCTGGGTGTGAGGACCATGCAGTCCGGGGGGACAGGGAGGCTGGGAAGGGGGCTGAGGGAGGAGAGCTGCGCGGGGGGGTTGAAGCTGGAGGGAAGGCTGGCTGGGTATGGGACCCATACGGTTCAGGGCCTGGGAAGGGGGCTGGGGGAGGAGAGCTGCGCAGAGGGGGTTGGAGCTGGAGGGAAGGCTGGCTGGGTGTGGGGACCATGCAGTCCGGGGGGGCGGGGGGGCTGGGAAGGGGGCTGAGGGAGGAGAGCTGCGCGGGGGGGTTGAAGCTGGAGGGAAGGCTGGCTGGGTATGGGACCCATACGGTCCAGGGCCTGGGAAGGGGGCTGAGGGAGGAGAGCTGCGCAGAGGGGGTTGGAGCTGGAGGGAAGGCTGGCTGGGTGTGGGGACCATGCAGTCCGGGAGGGCGGGGGGGCTGGGAAGGGGGCTGAGGGAGGAGAGCTGCGCGGGGGGGTTGAAGCTGGAGGGAAGGCTGGCTGGGTATGGGACCCATACGGTCCAGGGCCTGGGAAGGGGGCTGAGGGAGGAGAGCTGCGCAGAGGGGTTTGGAGCTGGAGGGAAGGCTGGCTGGGTGTGGGGACCATGCAGTCCGGGGGTGCGGGGGGGCTGGGAAGGGGGCTGAGGGAGGAGAGCTGCGCAGGGGGGGGTTGAGCTGGAGGGAAGGCTGGCTGGGTGTGGGGATCATGAAGTCCGGGGGGCGGGGGGGCTGGGAAGGGGGCTGAGGGAGGAGAGCTGCGCAGGGGGGGTTGGAGCTGGAGGGAAGGCTGGCTGGGTGTGGTGCCCATGCGGTCCGGGGTTTGAGGGGGGCTGGGAAGGGGGGGCTGGCTGGCTTTGGGATCTTGCCCCTAGAGCTTCCACATATGTAAGACCCAGTGGCCTATGGACCCTGCCTGGTTCTTAGACCTATGGAGTGTCTGCTTGGGGGGTCCTTACCTTCCCCAGCCCCACAGCTGTCCTGCCTTCCCCCTGCACCCTCATCCCGATGCCCCACCACGTCCTCCCTTCCCACATGCCCGGCCCCCACCTTGTCCTCCTCCACCTCCCCCAGCTCCTGCCAGACAAACCCCTGCGACATGGGGGCCCCATTGTGCCAAAGATTCACTGGAGGGTAGGGATAGGATACAGAGCGACCTAGACAAATTAGAGGATTTGGCCAAAAGAAACCTGATGAGGTTCAACAAGGATAAGTGCAGAGTCCTGCACTTAGGACGGAAGAATCCCATTCGCTGTTACAGATTAGGGACCGAGTGGCTAGGCAGCAGTTCTGCAGAAAAGGACCTAGGGGTTACAGAGGATGAGAAGCTGGAGATGAGTCAACAGTGTGCCCTTGTTGCCAAGAAGGCTAACGGCATTTTGGGCTGTATAAGTAGGGGCATTGCCAGCAGATCGAGGGACAAGATCATTCCCCTCTATTCGGCATTGGTGAGGCCTCATCTGCAGTACTGTGTCCAGTTTTGGTCCCCACACTACAAGAAGGATGTGGAAAAATTGGAAAGAGTCCAGCGGAGGGCAACAAAAATGATTAGGGGGCTGGAGAACATGACTTATGAGGAGAGGCTGAGGGAACTGGGATTGTTTAGTCTGCAGAAGAGAAGAATGAGGGGGGATTTGATAGCTACTTTCAACTACCTGAAAGGGGGTTCCAAAGAGGATGGATCTAGACTGTTCTCAGTGGTACCAGATGACAGAACAAGGAGTAATGGTCTCCAGTTGCAGTGGGGGAGGTCTAGATTGGATATTAGGAAAAACTTTTTCACTAGGAGGGTGGTGAAGCACTGGAATGGGTTACCTAGGGAGGGGGTGGAATCTCCTTCCTTAGAGGTTTTTCAGGCCTGGCTTGACAAAGCCCTGGCTGGGATGATTTAGTTGGGGACTGGTCCTGCTTTGAGCAGGGAGTTGGACTAGATACCTCCTGAGGTCCCTTCCAACCCTGATATTCTATGATGCTATGAAGGGTGGGCCTGTGGGCTCAGCCCCCCTGAGAACAAGGGGGCACCTTTCACAGGGCAAGACCAAGAACCCCAGACTCCCTTAAGCTGTTTCCCTCTGATGAGCAGGAAGGGGTCTGTGACTCAGGGCCACAGCTGTGTGTGTGGGGCAGGTTGGGGTCACAACCTGGGGAGCACACTGGGGTTGGGGGGTCACAACCATGGGGGAGAGGTAGTGGCTGGGGGGGGGTCACCGCCAGTGGGAGGTTGGGGTTGGGGGTTGTCAAGGAGTCCCTGGGCAATGCTCTGGAACTGCTCCCCACCAAGCCAGTCAGGACTTTGGGGAGCCTCCTCTCCCTTGGAGCAGACTTGTCCAGGGCAAGAAGCTCACACGTCTTCACCTCCTGGGTCTCTCCTTGGAGCATTCAGCATCCTCTGCCCCTCCGTGCGCTTCCCACAGCGAGCCCACCCAGCGGGGTCCTGGGGAAGCCACAGGGTCCTGCACCCCCACTTCGCAGTCAGACGTGACTCTCAGCCAGCCAGTAACACAGAGGTTTATTCGATGACAGGAACAGGGTCTAAAACAGCTTGTAGGTACAGCGAACCGGACCCCTCAGCCGGGTCCATTCTGGGGGCAGTGAGCCAGACCCCCCACGTCTGCACTTCCCTCCTGGTCCCCAGCCAGCTCCAGATTAACCACCCCCTCCAGCCCCTCCTCTCTGCTCAGCCCCTTTCCCAGGCCAGGAGGTCACCTGATCCCTTTGTCTCCAACACCTTCAGCTGGCACCTTTGCAGAGGGGGGGCCCAGGCCATCAGTTGCTAGGAGACAGAGTGTCAGGCATTTAGGTGCACTGGCCCTTTGCTCTGTTGCAATCACACACCCTCATTCCACCACCTAGATACTTAAGAACTGCAGAGGGGACACTGAGGCACCAACACAGTATTCAGAGGGAACATTAAGAACATTCCCAGTTCGTTAGAGGGGGTCACAGCCATGGGGGGAGGTAGTGGCTGGGAGGGGTCACAGCCGGGGTGGGGGGCTGGAGTTGGAGGCGGTCACAGCCATGGGGGGGAGGAGCCGGGGCAGCTCCAGGCCCCAGCACGTCAAGCGCGTGCTTGGGTCAGCAAGCCGCGGGGGGGCTCTGCCGGCGCCGCGGTTTGCCTGCAGAGGGTCCGCTGGTCCCGCGGCTTCGGAGAACCTCCCACAGGCAAACCGCTGGAGGCAGCCTGCCTGCCATGCTTGGCGTGGCAAAATCTCTAGACCCACCCCTGGGAGGAGTTTGAGCTCCCAGAGACCCCCCAGCTGCTGTTCCCCACGGCTGGGCAGACTGGAGGTGGGGCCTGGCTGGGCCCGGCGCTGAGCACGTTGCGCGTCAGGCCCATGGGGACAGCTGGGGGCCGGTTCTGGATCTCATCGGGCCCTAGTGCCCTTTGCCTGGGGGCGGCAGGCGGGGTCTCTCTTCAAACCCTGGGGCAGGGGGTGTGTGTGAGCAGGACCCCCCGGGCCAGGCTGGGGTGGGGTCATGGCGGGGCGGGTGCCGTCCGTGTGTCCGGACTCTCACCGTGGGTCGCTCCCCCACAGCGCCCCAGGCCCCGAGACGGGCCCAGCTCCGCTGCAGCTCCAGGACCTGGCAGCCGTGCGCTACGAGGACGGGCAGCACCAGGGGCTCCCCGTGGTCCTGGGCACCGGCGGCTTTGGCAGAGTTGAGCTGGTGAGATCAAGCAGCCCCTCCCGCCAAGTGCCAGTCCTGGGGGGTGCCAAGCCCCCCTCCCCCGGAGGTGAGAGCCCCGGGCCCTGCCTGGCGCCCTGATGCCCTGCTCCCCCCAGGTGCGTGGGCGGGGGCAGCTCTTCGCCCTCAAGCGGATCTGCAAGCAGCACGTGGTGCTGAGGCGGCAGCAGAACCATGTGCGCACGGAGAAGCGGGTGCTGGAGCGGAGTCACTGCCCCTTCATCGTGGGGTAGGCGCTGCCCCGGGGCCCTGGGCTGGGGGCAGAGCACAGGGGGCAGTGGGTGCAGTGATGCCCCCGGGAGGAGGGGCAGTGGTGGGGGTGCTCGGGGGAGCTGTCCCTGGGAGTGCGGGGCACTGCTGGGGAGCTGCTCCCAGGAGTGGGGGGCACTGATGGAGTTTTTTGGGGAGGGCTGCCCCCAGGTAGGGGGGCAATGGTGTGGTTGCTTGGGGGGGCCTGCCTCTTGGAGAAGGGGGCACTGGTGGGGTCCTGGGCACACTAGTGGGGTTGCTCAGGGGGGCTGCCCCCGGGAGTGGGGGGCACTGGTGGGATTGCTCGGGGGGCTGCCCCTGGGAGGGAGAGGACTGGTGGGGTTGCTAGGGGGCATTAGCAGGGATGCTGTGGCGGGGAGGGGGTCAGAAGCTCCAGTTAACCCCTTCTCAACCTCTCCCCCAGGCTCTTTGGCACCTTCAGGGACAGCCAGTATGTCTACATGCTGCTGGAGTTCTGCCCGGGGGGCGAGCTGTGGACCAAGCTGCGTGAGGTGTATGGAGCTGGGGACACGCGGAGTGGGGGGCGGCGTGGGGCCGGGGGCTGGCAGACGGAGCAGGCATGCTGGTGGCAGCGCGCATGAGGCTGTGGCAGATGGGGACTGCGGGCAGCAGTTGGCAGGTGGTGCGGGTGGGGCTGTGGTGGGATTGCTGGGGATGGGTGGGGCCATAGTGGGATTGCTGGGAGTGGGCGGGGCTGTGGTGGGATTGCTGGGAGTGGGCGGGGCCGTGACGGAATTGCTGGAGGGTGGGGGCAGGGGTGGCTCCAGGCACCAGCACGCTAAGTGCGTGCTTGGGGCGGCAAGCCACTGGGGGCGCTCTGCCGAAGGCAGCCTGCCTGCCGTGCTTGGGGGGGCAAAATGCCTAGAGCTGCCCATGGGTCGGGGGCAGTGTTAACTGGCGGCACAGGTAGGGTTGCCGTTTGCCAGGCTTGCAGGTGGTGCAGGCGGGGCCGTAGCGGGATTGCTGGAGGGTGGGGGTGTCACAGAGTCCCTGGGCGATGCTCTGGAACTGCTCCCCACCAAGCCAGGCAGGACTCTGGGGAGCCTCCTCTCCCTTGGAACAGACTGTCTGCAGGGCAAGAAGCTCCCACGGCTTCACCTCCTGGGTCTCTCCTTGGAGCATTCAGCATCCTCTGCCCCTCCGTGCGCTTCCCACAGCGAGTCCACCCAGCAGGGTCCTGGGGAAGCCACAGGGTCCTGCACCCCCACTTTGCAGTCAGATGTGACTCTCAGCCAGCCAGTAACACAGAGGTTTATTCGATGACAGGAACAGGGTCTATAACAGAGCTTGTAGGTACAGCGAACCGGACCCCTCAGCCGGGTCCATTCTGGGGGGCAGCGAGCCAGACCCCCCCGTCTTCCCTCACTTCCCGTCCCCAGCCAGCTCCAAACTGAACCCCCCTCCAGCCCCTCCTCTCTGGGCTTTGTCTCTGTCCCGGGCCAGGAGGTCACCTGAGCTCTTTGTTCACCTTTAGCATCCCTTTGCAGGGGGGAAGGGCCCCGGCCATTAGTTGCCTGGAGACAGACGTGTCAGCTATTGATGCACACTGGAGACTTAAGAACGGCATAGGGGAAACTGAGGCACCCACACAGTATTCAGAGAAAACATTAAGAACAGTCCCACTTCGTCACAGGGGGGTGATGTTCGCAGCTGGTGTGGGCAGGGCAGTAGTGGGGCGGCTGGGGTATAGGAAGGGGTCAGGCCAGGGGCTGTGCCTGCGGGGGCTCTGCCATCCGTGGGCCCAGGGCGGACGTGTGGGCACTGAGCCGTCGTGCCCCCCAGGCGCTGCTTTGAGGAGGAAGTGGCCGTGTTCTGCTCAGCCTGCGTGGTGGAGGCACTTGACTACCTGCACGGCAACGGGATCGTGTACCGGGACCTCAAGCCCGAGAACCTGATGCTGGACAAACAGGGCTACATCAAAATGGTACCTGGGGGCAGGGCCGGCAGGCCCCGGAGCAGCCAGTGGGGCACTAGGGAGGAGCTGCCTGGGTCGGCCCCACTCTTCCTGGCACTGGGGAGAGGCCTGGGGCATGACCCCTCCTGGAGGCTCTCGATGAAAGGCAGCCAGCCTGGTGGGGTGAAGGGCAGGACTTGGAGTGCAGGGAGGACCCGTTCGCAAACGGGTGGGTGCCAGGAAGGGCTGGAGGCTGCCAAAGCAGAGGTGGGGCTCTTGAGCCAGTCACGCCCTCCATGCCCCCAGGGCCTGCCCTGTGCCCTCCTGCTGGTGTGCGGGGAGGAGCTGGGTGGCGCTGTGCCAGTGCCGTGGGACCTCGGCTCCCTGTGCGGTGGCCGGAGCAGCAAACAGGTGCCAGGCCGCACATGGACCAGGAGCAACAGGAACAGTCCCCAAGTGCTGCCCAGCCCCATAGGGCTCTCACCAGGCTCTGGCTGGGCACCTGGTGCCAGGGCAGAAAGCAGGACGGGGCGTCTAGGCTGGGCAGGAGGAAGACAAGAGGCAGGAGAGGGGACCAGGTCTGCAGCTGTTGAGCATGAGGAAGAGATGGGATGGGGGGGCAATCGGGGGCTATTGGTCACCTGGCGCACGGCCCAGACAGCCCAGAGACCTGACTGATGGTTACAGCCCAGCCCAGCTGCAGTGACCCCCATGGTTCACACTCTGGCTGGCTCCCTTCCTCAGTCAGCTCCTGGGTGAAAGCCCCCAGCTTCCTGCAGAGAGCCCCAGGCCCCCTCCCAGGCCTTGCTCTCTGGGAGGGTCCCTTCCCAGCCCCCAGGGGGGAGGGAAAGCCCCAAGTCAGGGAGCTGGCATGGCCTGTATCTGCCCCCTTGCTGAGCTGGGTCTGTTTCAAGCACTCCCTTAACGCCTCCTTGCCCCACCCAGCCAGGGCAGCAACCCCCAGCCCAGGTCTCCAGGCCTGGCTGGCCCAGGGGGGTGGGGCACTGCTGGCTCACAGCCTGCTGCTTGGCAGGTGGATTTCGGCTTTGCCAAGGAGCTGGAGCGGGGGGAGAAGACCTACTCATTCTGTGGCACGCCCGAGTACCTGGCACCTGAGATCCTGCGGCACGAGGGCCATGACTTCGCTGTCGACTTCTGGATGATGGGCATCCTCATCTTCGAGATGCTGGTGGGCCGGTGAGGGACCCCACGAGCCGTTCCCCCCCGCCTGGGACCCCCACGGTACCCCCTGGGATCAGCCCCTGCCCGCACCTGTGTCTGGGACACCCACAGCCCCCTGGGATCAGCCCCTGCCCCAATCTGTGCCTGGGACACCCACAGCCCCCCGGGATCAGCCCCTGCCCCCATCTGTGCCTGGGACACCGGCAGCCCCCCAGGATCAGCCCCTGCCCCCATCTGTGCCTGGGACACCGGCAGCCCCCCAGGATCAGCCCCTGCCCCCATCTGTGCCTCAGACAGCCACAGCCCCCTGGGATCAGCCCCTGCCCCCATCTGTGCCTGAGACACCCGCAGCCCCCCAGGATCACCTCCTGCCCCCACCTGTGCCTGGGACCCCCACAGCCCCCTGGGATCAGCCCCTGCCCCCACCTGTGTCTGGGACCCCCACAGCCCCCTGGGATCAGCCCCTGCTCCCACCTGTGTCTGGGACCCCCACAACCCCCTGGGATCAGCCCCTGCCCCCATCTGTGCCTGGGACACCTGCAGCTCCCCGGGATCAGCCCCTGCTCCCACCTGTGTCTACGACCCCCACACCCCCCGGGATCAGCCCCTGCCCCCACCTGTGCCTGGGACCCCCACAGCCCCCTGGGATCAGCCCCTGCCCCCATCTGTGCCTGGGACACCTGCAGCCCCCTGGGATCAGCCCCTGTCCCCACCTGTGTCTGAGACCCGCACAGCCCCCCTGTGATCAGCCCCTGCCCCCACCTGTGCCTGGGACTCCCACAGCCCCCTGTGATCAGCCCCTGCCCCCACCTGTGCCTGGGACACCCGCAGCGCCCCTTGGGGGGTCAGACATGGAGCCCGGGACCCCCAAGGTGCCCCCTGGGGGTCACCTCCTGCCCCTCTGTAACAATGCTGCCTTCGGTAGGACCCAATTGAGAGTGCCAGTTCAGGACAAATTGCTTAACCCAGGGCAGTTACAGCCCAAGGCTGGGGTTTTTCCACCTCTAAGGCAAACCAAACCAGCAGACAAAAAGGACTTCGGTTTCACCCCGCTGGCTAACCACAAGTCACACAAGCAATTTCCTTAGACACTCCAGTCTCCCAGTATCACCACCAGTGCCACCCGTCCTTGGGATGAATCAATGGTTATGAAAACCAACACCTCAGTAAGAGAAAAACGGTTCTCCTGATCCTAAAGGACCCAGGTCAAATGATAACTTAGATCTAACCCAAATACCCGCTTAGAGCCAATTCTTATTAACTAAATTAAAATTTATTACAAAAGAAAAGAGAGAGTGTTGGTTAAAAGATCAATATGCAGACAGACTTGAATTCAATTCTTGAGGTTCAGACACAGCAGAGATGAATTTGTAGTTGTCAAAATTCCTTTTAGAAATAGTCCATAGGTTACAGTCCAATGTCCATATTCAGGGTGACTCCAGTCAGTGACTGGGGATCTCAATCCTTATGGCTTAAGGTTTCCCCCTCTTGAAACCCAAAGCAGATCTGAGATGAAGCAGGATTGTGTCCCAGGGTTTTTATACATTTCCAGCAGCCTTTTGGCCTGAGAAAACAATGGGCTTAACTCCTTCTCCCAAATATCCTGGCAATTAGCACAGGGTAATTTATCCATTGAACAGTTCAGATACAGGTTACCACAACCTTCAAAGAGACACAGAGACAATAATACTATTTCCCTCAAGTGTCTTCCTAAATGTTAATATTCGTTTTTTGAGCTTTGAATCAAAGCTATAGTGATAGACAAGACTTGTTTGCTGACATCCCAAGACTTGAGCAAACACCTCCCCTTCTATAAGAACATAAGAGTGGCCATGCTGGGTCAGACCAAAGGTCCATCAAGACCAGTATCCTGTCTGCCGACAGTGGCCAGTGCCAGGTGCCCCAGAGGGAATGAACTGAACAGGGAATCATCAAGTGATCCATCCCCTGTCGCTCATTCCCAGCTTCTGGCAAACAGAGGCTGGGGCACCATCCCTGCCCAGCCTGGCTAATAGCCATTGATGGACCTGTCCTCCAGGAACTTATCTAGCTCCCTTTTGAACCCAGTTATAGTCCTGGCCTTCACAACACCCTCCGGCAAGGAGTTCCACAGGTTGACAGTATGTTGCATGAAATAATACTTTCTTGTGTTTGTTTTAAACCTGCTGCCTATTCATTTCATTTGGTGACCCCCTTGTTCTTGTGTTATGAGAAGGAATAAAGAACACTTCCTTATTTACTATCTCCACACCAGGCATGATTTTCTAGACCTCTGTCATATTCTCCCCTTAGTCGTCTCTTTCCAAGCTGAAAAGTCCCAGTCTTATTAATCTCTCCTCATACGGAAGCTGTTCCAGACCCCTGATAATTTTTGTTGCCCTTTTCTGAACCTTTTCCAATTGCAATATAACGTTTTTGAGATGGGGCAACCACATCTGCACCCAGTATTCAAGGTGTGGACGTGCCATGGATTTATATAGAGGCAAGATGATATTTTCTGTCTCATTATCTATCCCTTTCCTAATGATTCCCAATATTCTGTTCGCTTTTTTGTCTGCCGCTGCACATTGTGGATAGTTCTCTGAAAACATCCACTCAATGACTCCAAGATCTTTCTTGAGTGGTAACAGCTAATTTAGCCCCCACCATTGTATCTGTCTGATTGTTATTATGTTTTCCAATGTGCATCACTTTCCATTTACCAGCCTTGAATTTCATCAGCCATTTTGTTGCTCAGTCCCCCAGTTTTGTGAGATCCCTTTACAGCTCTTCTCAGGCTGCCTGGGACTTAACTAGCTTGAGTCGTTTTCCATCATCTGCCAATTTTGCCACCTCACTGTTTACCCCTTTTCCAGGTGGTTTATGAATTTGTTGAATAGGGCTGGTCCCAGCACAGACTCCTGGGGGACACCACTATTTACCTCTCTCCATTCTGAAAACTGACAGTTTATTCCTACCCTTCGTTTCCTGTCTTTTAACCCAGGAGTAGGCAAACTTCCTGCCGGCCCCTGAGCTCCTGGCCTGGGAGGCTCTCCCCCCAGCCCCTCCCCTGCTGTTCTCCCTCCCCCGTAGCCTCAGCTCGCTCGCTCTGCCGACGGTGCAATGCTCTGGGCGCCGGGGCTGTGAGCTTTCTGGGGCAGCACAGCTGCTGAGCCCAGCCTGACCCAGTCTCTGCTGCGCGGTGGCGTGGCTGGCTCCAGTCGGGCGGTGTGTCTGCCTGTCCTGGTGCTCTGGGCAGCGCGACAGTAGTGCTGCCAGCCACCGGTGCTCCAGGCAGCGCGGTAAGGGGGCAGGGAACAGGGGGTCGGATAGAGGGCAGGGGAATTCGGGGGGGTGTGTGGATAGGGCTTGGGTCGGTCAGAGGGTGGGGAACAGGGGGTTGAATAGGGGCAGGAGTCCCGAGGGGCAGTCAGGAAGGAGAGGAGGGGTTGGATGGGGCAGCGGGGGGCAGTTAGAGATGGGGGTTTCAGGGGTGGTCAGAGGATAG
Organism: Gopherus flavomarginatus; assembly: GCF_025201925.1. Taxonomy (NCBI): domain Eukaryota; kingdom Metazoa; phylum Chordata; order Testudines; family Testudinidae; genus Gopherus; species Gopherus flavomarginatus. The sequence goes on along the minus strand of NC_066620.1, from coordinate 216,965,390 downwards.
GGAGAAGGGGTGGTTGGATGGGGTTGGGGGTCAGTCAGGAACAGGGGGTTGGATGGGGTGGCAGGGGGCAGTCAGGGGCAGGGATTTCAGGGGGCAGTCAGGGGACAGGGAGTGGGGAGGTAGACGGGGCAGAGGTCTAGGGGGAGCTGTCAGGGAATGGGAAGGTTGGATAGGGCTGGAGTCCCGGGGAGGTGGATAGGAGGTGGGGGCCAGGCCATGGCTCCATCCCCTAACCAGCTCTCCATACAATTTCTGAAACCCAATGCAGCCCTCAGGCCAAAAAGTTTGCCGGCCCCTGTTTTAACCAGTTACCAGTCCATGAGAGAACCTTCCCTTTTATCCCATGACAGCTTACTCTGCTCAAGCTGGCAAGGGACGTTGCCAAACGCTTTCTGAAAATCTAAGTTCACTATAACCACTGGATCACCCTTGTCCTCATGTTTGTTGACCACCTCAAAGAATTCTAGTAGATTGGTGAGGTATGATTTCCCTTTACAAAAGCCATGTTGACTCTTCCCTAACAAATTATGTTCATCCATGTGTCTGATAATTCTGTTCTTTATGATAGTTTCAACCAATTTTCCCAGTACTGAAGTCAGGCTTACTGCCTGTAGTTGCCAGGGTCACCTCTGGAGCCCTTTTTAAAAATTGGCATCACATTAGCTATCCTCCAGTCATTTGGTACAGAAGCTGATTTAAATGATAGCTTACATACCACAGATAGGAGTTCTGCAATTTCACATTTGAGCTTCTTCAGAACCCTTGGGTGATACCATCAGGTCCTGGAGACTTATTACTGTTTAGTTTATCAATTAGTTCCAAAACCTCCTCTAATGACACCTCAATTTGGGACAGTTCCTCAGATCTGTCACCCAGAAGGAATGTCTCAGGTTTGAGAATCTCTCTAACATCCTCAGCCGTGAAGACTGATGCAAAGAATTCATTTAGTTTCTCTGCAATGGCCTTATCATCCTTGAGTGCTCCTTTAACATCTCAGTGATCCAGTGGCCCCACTGGTTACTTAGCAGCTTCCTGCTTCTTATGTATTTAAAAAAAATTGCTATTATATTTGGAGTTTTTGGCTAACTGTGCCCCAAATTCTTTTTTGGTCTTTCTAATTATATTTTACACTTCATTTGCCAGGGTTTATGCTCTTTTCTATTTTTCTCATTAGGATTTAACTTCCACTTTTTAAAGGAGGCCTTTGTGTCTCTGCTTCTCTATCTCTAACAACGCTGGCTGCATTTCAAAGCTCTGTTCGTTTACAGATCTTCCTAACAAGTCTTTAAAGTTCGGCCATGGGTCAGGTCAGCCTGTGAGGTAATTAACTCTTTCTGGCCCTGTCATCTTCCAAAGAGATATTATATCACACTCATAACGTCACACTCCCAACGCAAAATTGATGCAGGAATAGATGACAAAAACACCACTGACTGCATCCCAAGAGCTCCCCATCCTTGGGTCTGTCTCACTACAGCTTGTACTGGGTTAGCAGCTGTAACCCTGGGAGAATAACATGAGGGGGAAAGGAGTCCAGGAGAGCTGGCTGCATTTTAAAAAATCCTTATTGAGGTTGCAGGAACAAACCATCCCGATGCGTAGGAAGAATAGTAAATACGGCAGGCAACCAGCTTGGCTTAACAGTGAAATCCTTGCTGATCTTAAACACTAAAAAGAAGCTTACAGGAAGTGGAAGATTGGAAAAATGACCAGGGAGGAGTATAAAAATATTGCTCAGGCATGCAGGAGTGAAATCAGGAAGGCCAAATCACACTTGGAGTTGAAGCTAGCGAGAGATGTTAAGAGTGACAAGAAGGGTTTCTTCAGGTATGTTAGCAACAAGAAGAAAGTCAAGGAAAGTGTGGGCCCCTCACTGAATGAGGGAGGCAACCTAGTGATGTGGAAAAAGCTAATGTACTCAATGATTTTTTGCCTCTGTCTTCACAAACAAGGTCAGCTCCCAGACTGCTGCACTGGGCAGCACAGCATGGGGAGAAGGTGACCAGCCCCCTGTGGAGAAAGAAGTGGTTCAGGGCTATTTAGGAAAAATGGACGAGCACAAGTCCATGGGGCTGGATGCCCTGCATCCAAGTGTGCTAAAGGAGTTGGCGGATGTGATTGCAGAGCCATTGGCCATTATCTCTGAAAACTCATGGCGATCGGGGGAGGTCCTAGATGACTGGAAAAAAGCTACTGTAGTGCCCATCTTTAAAAAAGGGAAGGAGGAGGATCCGGGGAACTACAGTTCAGTCCGCCTCACCTCAGTCCCTGGAAAAATCATGGGGCAGGTCCTCAAGGAATCAATTCCGAAGCACTTAGAGGAGAGGAAGGTGATCAGGAACAGTCAGCATGGATTCACCAAGGGCAAGTCATGCCTGACCAACCTAATTGCTTTCTGTGGGGAGATCACTGGGTCTGTGGATGAGGGGAAAGCAGTGGATGTGTTATTCCTTGACCTTAGCAAAGCTTTTGACATGGTCTCCCACAGTATTCTTGCCAGCAAGTTAAAGAAGTATGGGCTGGGTGAATGGACTATAAGGTGGATAGAAAGCTGGTTAGATCGTCGGGCTCAACAGGTAGTGATCAATGGCTCCATGTCTAGTTGGCAGCCGGTATCAAGCGGAGTGCCCCAAGGGTCAGTCCTGGGGCCAGTTTTGTTCAATATCTTCATTAATGATCTGGAGGATGGCGTGGACTGCACCCTCAGCAAGTTTGCAGATGGCACTAAACTGGGAGGAGTGGTAGATACTCTGGAGGGTAGGGATAGGATACAGAGGGACCTAGACAAATTAGAGGATTGGGCCAAAAGAAACCTGATGAGGTTCAACAAGGACAAGTGCAGAGTCCTGCACTTAGGATGGAAGAATCCCATTCACTGTGACAGTATGACTGTAATATAATATCTCATTGAAAGGTGACAGGGCCAGAAAGAGTTAGTTAACTCACCAAGGGACCTGACCCATGGGCAAACTTTGAAGACTTGTTAGGAAGATCTGTAAATGAACAGAGCTTCGAAAGGCAGCAGGCATTGTTAGAGGTAGAAGGGGAGGTGTTTGCTCAGGTCATGGGATGTCAGCAAACAAGTCTTGTCTATCACTATAGCTTTGATTCAAAGCTCCAAAAAAGAATATTAACATTTAGGAAGACACTTGAGGGAAATAGTATTATTGTCAATGTGTTTCTTTGAAGGTTGTGGTCACCTGTATCTGAACTGTTTAATGGATAAATTACTCTGTGCTAATTGCCAGGATGTTTGGGAGAAGGAGAGTAAAGCCTATTGTTTTCTCAGGCTGAAAGGCTGCTGGAAATGTGTAAAAACCCTGGGACATGATCCTGCTTCCTCTCAGATCTGCTTTGGGTTTCAAGAGGTGAAACCTTAAGCTGTAAGGATTGAGATCCCCAGTCACTGACTGGAGTCACCCTGAATATGGACATTGGACTATAACCTATGGACTCTTTCTAAAAGGACTTTTGGCAACTACAAATTCATCTCTGCTATGTCTGAACCTCAAGAACTGAATTCAAGTCTGTCTGTATATTGATCTTTCAACCAACTCTCTCTCTCTTTTCTTTTGTAATAAATTTTAGTTTAGTTAATAAGAATTGGCTATAGCGTGTATTTTCGGTAAGATCTAAGTTATAATTGGACCTGGGTGTGTGGCTGATCCTTTGGGATTGGAAGAACCTTTTCTTTATATGACGAGATAAGATTTTCAGGAATCATCATCATATCTGACGTGTGTCTGGATGGAGGCCTGAGGCTGGCCACTTTAAGGGAACTGCGTTGTTTGGATTTCTGAGTAACCAGTGAAGTACTATCGAAGCTATTTTGTGCAGGCTTGGGAAATCTAAGTATTGGAATATGCACTAGCTTGTGGGGTTTGTCTGCCCCGTTTTGTTTGCAGTTCAGCACTGTCATACTGTTACAGACTAGGGACTGAGTGGCTAGGCAGCAGTTCTGTAGAAAAGGACCTAGGGGTTACTGTGGACCGGAAGCTGGATATGAGTCGACAGTGTGTCCTTGTTGCCAGGAAGGCTAACGGCATTTTGGGCTGTATAAGTGGGAGCATTGCCAGCAGATCTAGGGATGTGATCATTCCCCTCTATTTGACTTTGGTGAGGCCTCATCTGCAGTACTGTGTCCAGTTTTGGGCCCCACACTACAAGGAGGATGTGGAAAAATTGGAAAGAGTCCAGCGGATGGCAACAAAAATGGTTAGGGGGCTGGAGCACATGACTTATGAGGAGAGGCTGAGGGTGTCATAACCTTAGTCCCAGATTTGGACCTTAGCGTCCAAAATATGGGGGTTAGCATGAAAACCTCCAAGCTTAGCTACCAGCTTGGACCTGGTACTTGCTGCCACCACCCAAAAAATTAGAGTGTTTTGGGGCACTCTGGTCCCCCTGAAAAACCTTCCCTGGGGACCCCAAGACCCAAATCCCTTGAGTCTTACAACAAAGGGAAATAATCCTTTTTCCCTTCCCCCCTCCAGGTGCTCCTGGAGAGATACACAGACACAAGCTCTGTGAAACTACACAGAGTGACTCCCCCTCTCTGTTCCCAATCCTGGAAACCAAAAGCACTTCCCTATTCCCCCAGAGGGAATGCAAAATCAGGCTAGCAAATCCAACACACAGATCTCCCCGATTTCTTCCTCCCACCAATTCCCTGGTGAGTACAGACTCAATTTCCCTGAAATTTCCCAGTAAAGAAAACTTCAACAGGTCTTAAAAGAAAGCTTTATATAAAAAAGAAAGGAAAAATACATACAAATGGTCTCTCTGTATTAAGGTGATAAAATACAGGGTCGATTGCTTAAAAGAATATTGAATAAACAGCCTTATTCAAAAAGAATACAAATCAAAGCACTCCAGCACACAGAAGACTAGAAAGTAGAAACTACTTCTCCAAAGCTCAGAGAAAGCAGGCAGACAGACAAAAGACTCAGACACAAACTTCCCTCCACCCAGAGTTGAAAAAATCCGGTTTTCTGATTGGTCCTCTGGTCAGGTGCTTCAGGTGAAAGAGTCATTAACCCTTAGCTATCTGTTTATGACACGCCCCCCAAATTGCAGACAGTGGGGAAGCTCACTGGCGGCGATTTCCTTCTAGAACTTGAAAATAAACAGATTAATACAACACATGCACCTTTACATATACCACTAAGTATATAACTAACAGACTTCTACAGTTTAAGAACACTTTTTAACTACTGAATTCTGGGAAACTCTCACGGGAGAGTGCATCAGCTACTTTGTTAGAAGCTCCTGTGATGTGTTGAATTTCAAAATCAAAATCTTGGAGAGCTAAACTCCAACGAAGAAGTTTCTTGTTGTTCCCCTTGGCAGTATGAAGCCACTTTAGTGCAGCATGGTCAGTTTGTAGTTGGAACCGCCGTCCCCAAACATATGGGCGTAGCTTTTCCAGGGCGTACACAATGGCATAGCATTCCTTTTCACTGACTGACCAGTGACTTTCCCTCTCAGACAGTTTCTTGCTGAGAAACACGACAGGATGGAAGTTGTGATCTGTTGCTTCCTGCATGAGCACTGCTCCTATACCACGCTCAGATGCATCTGTGGTTACTAGGAATGGCTTGTCAAAGTCCGGGGCCCTGAGCACAGGGTCAGACATGAGCGTTGCCTTAAGTTGGGTAAAGGCCTTTTGACACTCATCAGTCCACTTAACTGCATTTGGCTGGGTCTTTTTGGTCAGGTCGGTCAGTGGGGCAGCGATTTGGCTGTAGTGTGGTACAAATCGCCTGTAAAAGCAGCAAAGAATCCTGTGGCACCTTATAGACTAACAGACGTTTTGGAGCATGAGCTTTCGTGGATGAATACCCACTTCCTCAGATGCATGCATCTGAGGAAGTGGGTATTCATCCACGAAAGCTCATGCTCCAAAACGTCTGTTAGTCTATAAGGTGCCACAGGATTCTTTGCTGCTTTTACAGATCCAGACTAACACGGCTACCCTCTGATACAAATCGCCTGTAGTATCCGGCCAAGCCTAAGAAGGATTGGACCTGTTTTTTTGACCTTGGGACAGGCCACTTTTGGATAGCATCCACCTTGGCCTGTAGGGGGTTTATGGTTCCTCGACCCACCTGGTGCCCCAGGTAAGTCACTCTGTTTTGGCCTATTTGACACTTTTTGGCCTTAACAGTTAGTCCGGCCTGCCTGATGCGCTCAAAGACCTTTTCCAGGTGTAGTAGGTGTTCGGGCCAGGAGTCTGAAAAAATGGCCACATCATCGAGGTAGGCAACTGCAAATTCTCCCAGTCCAGCTAGTAGACCATCTACCAGCCTCTGGAAGGTGGCGGGTGCATTTCGAAGGCCGAAAGGAAGGACATTGAATTCATACACCCCCGCATGGGTGACGAATGCCGACCTCTCCTTGGCAGGTTCATCTAGCGGTACTTGCCAGTACCCCTTGGTTAAGTCTATAGTAGAGATGAACTGGGCACGTCCCAACTTCTCCAATAGCTCATCAGTGCGTGGCATTGGATAGTTGTCCGGACGAGTTACCGCATTTAGCTTACGGTAGTCCACGCAAAAGCGTATTTCCCCATCTGGTTTGGGTACCAGAACCACTGGAGATGCCCATGCACTGGTAGATGGGCGGATTATACCCATCTGTAGCATGTTCTGGATCTCCCGTTCTATAGCAGCTTGGGCATGAGGAGACACCCGGTAGGGTGGGGTTCTGATTGGGTGAGCATTACCTGTGTCAATGGAGTGGTATGCCCGTTCAGTCCATCCTGGGGTGGCTGAGAACAATGGGGCGAAGCTAGTGCACAGCTCCTTGATTTGTCGCCGCTGCAGACGTTCCAGGGTGGTTGAGAGGTTCACCTCTTCCACGTCACCGTCTTTTTTCCCGTCGTAGTAGACACCGTCAGGCCACTCAGCATCATCTCCCTGGACTGTAAACTGACAAACCTGTAAGTCTCTGGAATAGAAAGGCTTGAGAGAATTAACATGGTACACTTTAGGCTTTAGTGAGGAATTGGGAAATGCTATGAGGTAGTTTACAGCTCCCAGGCGCTCTTGGACTGTGAATGGCCCTTCCCATGATGCTTCCATCTTATGGGCCTGTTGCGCCTTCAAGACCATAACCTGGTCTCCTACCTTGAAGGAACGTTCTCTGGCATGTCTGTCATACCAGGCCTTTTGCTCTTCCTGAGCATCCTTTAGGTTCTCTCTAGCAAGGGCTAAAGAGTGTTGGAGGGTGCTTTGTAGGTTGCTTACAAAGTCCAGAATGTTAGTTCCTGGAGAAGGCGTAAACCCCTCCCATTGCTGCTTCACCAACTGTAATGGCCCCTTAACCTCGTGACCATACACAAGTTCAAATGGTGAAAACCCTAAACTGGGATGTGGTACAGCCCTGTAGGCAAACAGCAACTGCTGCAACACTAGGTCCCAATTATTGGAGAATTCGTTGATGAATTTTCGTATCATGGCCCCCAAAGTTCCATTGAACCTTTCCACCAGGCCATTGGTTTGATGGTGGTACGGGGTGGCAATCAAGTGATTCACCCCATGAGTTTCCCACAGTTTTTCCATGGTCCCTGCCAGGAAATTAGACCCTGAATCTGTAAGGATGTCGGAGGGCCAACCTACCCTGGCAAAGATGTCTGTTAGGGCCAGGCACACAGTGTTAGCCCTGGTGTTGCCTAGAGCGACTGCTTCTGGCCATCGGGTAGCAAAGTCCACTAAAGTCAGTACGTACTGCTTTCCTCTGGGCATCTTTTTTGGGAAAGGGCCCAGAATATCCACAGCTACTCGCTGAAATGGGACCTCAATTATGGGGAGTGGCTGGAGAGGGGCCTTGACCTGGTCTTGAGGCTTTCCCACTCTTTGGCATACCTCACAAGACCGGACATACTTGGCAACGTCCTTGCCCATCCCCTCCCAGTGGAAGGACTTCCCCAACCGGTCCTTGGTTCTGTTCACCCCAGCATGGCCACTGGGATGATCATGGGCTAAGCTTAAGAGCTTCCCCCGGTACTTAGTTGGAACCACCAACTGTTTTTGCGGCTGCCATTCTTCCCGGTGTCCACCAGAAAGAATTTCCTTGTATAAAAGTCCTTGGTCTATAACAAACCGGGATCGATTAGAAGAGCTGAGAGGCGGTGGGGTGCTCCTTGCCGCCACCCAAGCTTTCTGAAGGCTGTCATCCGCTTCCTGCTCAGTCTGGAACTGTTCCCTTGAGGCTGGGGTCACCAGTTCTTCCTCAGACTGTGGACTTGGGCTTGGTCCCTCTGGAAGCGATGTAGGTGATGGGGTTGTTTCCGTTGCTGGTGAACCGCTCTCCGCTGGTGCACCTGAGGGTATTTCAGGCTCTGGCTGAGCCTTTTGGGTATGGCTGTCTTTTGCTTCTGCCAGTTCTGGCTCGCTGGCGCCCTCTGGCGTTGAGTTTGAAGATGGGGTTGCAATTGCTGGTGCTGGTTGCTGTTCCAGTTCCGGGCCTGGGACTGGAGGTGTCGTGGCTGTTTCAGTGGTAGGCATGGAATCCGGGTCCACTACCTCTGTCTGGGTCTCTGGTAACACAGACGGGGCGTCTGTGGACGGCTCAGGAACAGGAATGGGTCTGGAAGCTTGCCTGGTTTGGCTACGTGTAACCATTCCCACTCTCTTGGCCTGCTTCACCTGGTTGGCCAAGTCTTCCCCCAGTAGCATGGGGATAGGATAATTGTCATAGACTGCAAAAGTCCACATTCCTGACCAGCCTTTGTACTGGACAGGCAGTTGAGCTGTAGGCAAGTCTACAGCTTGGGACATGAAGGGGTAAATTGTAACTTTGGCCTTTGGGTTGATGAATTTGGGGTCAACGAAGGATTGGTGGATAGCTGACACTTGTGCCCCCGTGTCTCTCCACGCAGTAACCTTCTTTCCGCCCACTCTCAAATTTTCCCTTCGCTCCAAGGGTATTTGAGAGGCATCTGGGCCTGGGGATCTTTGGTGTGATGGTGGTGTAATGAATTGCACTCGCATGGTGTTCTTTGGACAGTTGGCCTTGATATGTCCCAGTTCATTACACTTAAAGCATCTTCCATCTGATGGGTCACTGGGCCGAGGTGAGTTACTGGAGACTGGTGAGGTGGAAGAGTAGGGTGTCTGTGGCTTTACTTGGGTGGTATGTGGGGTCTTTGGCTGTCCTCGGTTGTAGGGTTTATGGTCTGTGTGCCCCCTGGGGTAATCGTTCCCCTTGACAGTAGCTTTCTTGCTTTCTGCCAGTTCCATCCATTTGGCTCCAATCTCCCCCGCCTCAGCGAGATCTTTGGGTTTTCCATCTTGTATGTACCGTGTGATGTCTTCAGGAACACCATCCAAGAACTGCTCCATTTGTAGGAGGAGGTGCAGTTCTTCCAAGGTTTGAACGTTGTTTCCTGTTATCCAGGCCTCATAGTTTTTTGCAATGTAGTAGGCGTGTTTGGGAAATGACACCTCTGGTTTCCACTTTTGGGTTCTGAAGCGCCGACGGGCATGATCTGGGGTTATCCCCATTCTGTATCTGGCCTTGGTTTGAAAAAGTTTATAGTCATTCATTTGCTGCTTAGGCATTTCAGCTGCCACCTCTGCTAAAGGTCCACTGAGCTGTGACCTTAATTCTACCATGTACTGGTCTTCGGGGATGTTGTACCCAAGACAGGCTCTTTCAAAATTTTCCAAGAAGGCCTCGGTGTCATCACCTGCCTTGTAGGTGGGAAATTTCCTGTGCTGTGGAGCAATAATTGGTGCCGGGTTGTTAGGGTTGGCTGGCACATGCAGCCCAGCTTTTGCCAACTCCAGTTCATGTTTTCTCTGTTTTTCCTTCTCTTCATTCTCTTTTTGTTGTTTTTCCATTTCTTTTTGTTGTTTTTCCATTTCTCGGCGGTGGGCCAACTCTTCTTCTGCTTGTTTCCTTCGGTGGGCCACCTCTTCTTCTTCTAGTTTTCTTTTGTGTGCTGCCTCTTTGGCTGCCTGTTCTCTTTGGTAGGCTGCCTCTCTGATCTGTTCTTCTCTTTCTTTCATCTCCATCTCTTTTTGTTTTATTTCCAGTTGTCGCCTGTGTTCAGCTTCTCTGAATTGCTCCTCGGCCTCAATTTTTGCCTTAGAAGTCATGATTCCTGTTTTCTTGTGTTGGGGTGCCCTCCGGTGTTTATCTTCTGAACTGCAGGTTCTCTGTTGTCTCCTGAAGTCTGCCTAGCAACAGTGCCTTTAGCTAATCTTCAATGTTAAGTAAACCTGAAAAACCACTTTATTTGCATGCATATAGTGCTGGTACTTGCCTCCTAATGGGAGGGCTATTGTGTGACAAAAGACCCTTAACAGTCTCTTAATGGCTTCTTGCTTATTATGCAAGCTACAAACTGCCAGAGAGAGCAGAAAAAAAAAATTCTCTCTGGTTCCCTTTTAAAACCAAACTGTTTCTCTCTGCTAAAAAGCCCTTAGCAGAGAAAAGAAAAATATAATATTCCTACTGGCTTCTGGATTCTGTCTGTATCCCAACCGCTGCTACACCATGTCATAACCTTAGTCCCAGATTTGGACCTTAGCGTCCAAAATATGAGGGTTAGCATGAAAACCTCCAAGCTTAGCTACCAGCTTGGACCTGGTACTTGCTGCCACCACCCAAAAAATTAGAGTGTTTTGGGGCACTCTGGTCCCCCTGAAAAACCTTCCCTGGGGACCCCAAGACCCAAATCCCTTGAGACTCACAACAAAGGGAAATAATCCTTTTTCCCTTCCCCCCTCCAGGTGCTCCTGGAGAGATACACAGACACAAGCTCTGTGAAACTACACAGAGTGACTCCCCCTCTCTGTTCCCAGTCCTGGAAACCAAAAGCACTTCCCTATTCCCCCAGAGGGAATGCAAAATCAGGCTAGCAAATCCAACACACAGATCTCCCCGATTTCTTCCTCCCACCAATTCCCTGGTGAGTACAGACTCAATTTCCCTGAAATTTCCCAGTAAAGAAAACTTCAACAGGTCTTAAAAGAAAGCTTTATATAAAAAGAAAGGAAAAATACATACAAATGGTCTCTCTGTATTAAGGTGATAAAATACAGGGTCGATTGCTTAAAAGAATATTGAATAAACAGCCTTATTCAAAAAGAATACAAATCAAAGCCCTCCAGCACTTATATTCATGCAAATACCAAAGAAAAGAAACCATATAACTTACTATCTGATCTCTTTGTCCTTACACTTAGAAACAGAAGACTAGAAAGTAGAAACTACTTCTCCAAAGCTCAGAGAAAGCAGGCAGACAGACAAAAGACTCAGACACAAACTTCCCTCCACCCAGAGTTGAAAAAATCCGGTTTTCTGATTGGTCCTCTGGTCAGGTGCTTCAGGTGAAAGAGTCATTAACCCTTAGCTATCTGTTTATGACAGAGGGAACTGGGATTGTTTAGTCTGCAGAAGAGAAGAATGAGGGGCGATTTGATAGCTGCTTTCAACTACGTGAAAGGGGGTTCCAAAGAGGATGGATCTAGACTGTTCTCAGTGGTAGCAGAGAACAGAACAAGGAGCAATGGTCTCAAGTTGCAGTGGGGGAGGTCTAGGTTGGATATTAGGAAACACTATTTCACTAGGAGGGTGGTGATGCACTGGAATGGGTTCCCTAGGGAGGTGGTGGAATCTCCTTCCTTAGAGGTTTTTAAGTCCCCGCTTGACAAAGCCCTGGCTTGGATGATTTAGTTGGGAATTGGTCCTGCTTTGAGCAGGGGGTTGGAATAGACACCTCCTGAGGTCCCTTCCAACCCTGATATTCTAGGATTCTATAATAGAAATGGTTTACCAAACTCATGTTCAATAACATGATTGAATAATTTTACAAATTCAAGGCAAAACTTGGTTATAACAATAGTGGATTGGATCTGCTCTTGTCTCGTGATCTTGCCAAGAGCTAAAGAAAACAGCTACTTTATCCATTCAAGCTCTGGCAAATGTTTGGGACCCAATTAACATCGTCAATGTAGAGATTAATGTTGTTCATAGGACAGGAATCTTGGCATTTGGCCATGAAAGCAATTTTGTAGTGTGCCTCAGTTTCCCTTCTTATACAGCACATCAGGTCTGGAATGTCTTTTCCCCAGTGAAAAGTTCCAGCACTGTTTACAGGCACTAACTATGACATATCAGTATCACAAGATCTTTTAACATAAAGTGTGTTCGTATGCATCATTCTAGATGTGTTCAAGGGATTTTCCAAAAGATCAGGCACATTGTACATTTTTACAATTCTTGGTATTAGCAACACATTGGTTACAACAATTACCATTAGCAATAACAACAAATCCATTGCAAGTTTCCATCTACAATCATGTTTGTCATGCCACACCTTTGGCCCAATACCATTGGGGTTTGGGCCTTTTAGGGTTAACCTGCGGCTTCCCTTTGCAGAATTCAGTTCTTTCTTTCCTCCTTGTCCTGCAGGATCCAACCCTGATTTCTCTTGCTTAACAGAATTCACTGGCTGATGGGGTGGGCTCCCTGTGCTAACAGCTATTAGCAAGTCTTTCTTCTCCCACAAGCCAGGTCATTTACATCAACACAAACAGGAGCCCCTCTACCACTTTTCAGATCCTTAACTGTCACCAATTCCAAGGCTGGACTCTGTCTTAAAGATATACCGTCCATTCTTACTAGCATGTTAGATGCAATGTTCTGTTATCCTTTCATTGTCAACCTCTGCTTACACATACAATCAGATGTTAAGTCCGCAGAGAGACTACATGTCATATTTAAAGTGTCTAGAGATGAGATCATACCTGCCTTCCCTGGCCTACTCCAGAGATTAGCCACACAGCTGTTCTGCTCCGCAGACTCAGCTACCCAGTCTTGCCTCTGAACCTCAGACGCCGACTGTTCACTCACAGAATCTCACGGAGATATTCCTGTCCCGACACCATTGTCTTCCCAACAAACTGGCCAAGCACAGCCACTTGATTAATGGGCTGTCCAAATTTCCTAACAATTTTCCTCTCATCTGAAGCCTTCTCGGAGCTATCCACACTGGATCTTTCCAAAGCAAAGTCAATGAATTCATTCTCAGCAGAAAATTTCTGGCCATCAGGAACTGAAAATTCCTTGATCAAATCACTTTCACACCCTTCAGCTTCAGCAAACTGCTTGCACAGATTACCATGAGGATTCCTTTCCCCAGGAGCTTCTCTAAGCAACAATTCCCCCCTCACAGAAATTCTCTAGGGCTTGCTCTGAAGGAACACTTTCCTGAGCAGCAACAGACTCTTTCTGGGTCTCACTTACATCCAGGATTACCTTTGGCCCATCAGGCGGATTCCTACACAATCCCCTTTCAGGCAAACTCATAGACTCACTAGATAAAGGGTTAGAAGCCTTCTCCTTCCCTTTGTCACACACAAGTTCAGGAATCTTTTCCTTCTTGCTAGAAGTTGTCAAACTGTCAGTAGGTAACACAATTAAATCACTTTCCTGCTCTCCTTGTGCCCTGGCTAGGGTATTACCCTGAGCAGAAAGAGCTGCTACACCTTTTTCCAACCACACATTAGAAACTGGCAAACTACAAGCACCAGAATTGTCTGGTCTCTGGCATTTTGCTACGACACTAACTGGATGCAACCTAGTTACAGGGCCATTCTCCCCAGCAGACACAAACTTAGGACCATTCCCTTCCTGGGCTTTAGCTGAATCCAGAACCAACTCTGAGACAACTGCACTATTCTCAACCCTCCCAGGCTGAAAGGCACCTTCTGTCTGCACCACAGACAAGAGCCGGAGACACCTTCTCCTTCATCTGACACCCAGCTTGGGATCTCATTTCCCTGGTCCCAGCACACAGGGCTGTTCACAGACAACTGCTCGTAGACCCAGGTAGCTCCCTCCATAGGCAAGTCAATACCCCCGACAGACACAGGCATGTTCCCTTCACTGTCACAATTCTCCACATAGGAAACGGATAAGGGATAGGGACACTCATCTTCCACTATCCTTGTCTTCCCACACTGCTGACTAGACAAAGCCATCAGCTCACAAAGCTCATCCAAACTTTCCTGGCCTCCCTCTCCCTGTGCTTGATCTAACTCCAGAATCACTTCTGAGACATCAGACAGACATTCAGACACTTCATACACAGCCAAACAGCTACTTTCCAAAGACAAACTTTTGCAGAAACCCTCCATAGATACAACCTCAGGATTAAGCCTCTCCTATGCCTGGTTTGTGTTAACTTGACTGATCATCGCTTTAATATCATTCCCAATCATAAGATCCTCAGAGATTGTATTTTTTACTCTCACAACCATGATGCCCTCAAATCCCTTCAATTTCAGGTGGATTTTAGCCAAAGGCACCCGGACAAAATACTCAGATAGGGCTACAACAGTTACACTTTCATCTGGCCAGGAATCTTCCTCCCTGACAAGACTCGCTTTAACCAGAGTAATATCTGCTGCAATGTCCCTCCCTGCCACACACCTCACTCCAGTCACTGCTGCACTGCTAATAAACTCTGCAGTGTCCCTCCCTGCCACACACCTCACTCCGGTCACTGCTGCGCTGCTAATAAACTCTGCAGTGTCCCTCCCTGCCACAAACCTCACTCCGGTCACTGCTGCGCTGCTAATAAACTCTGCAGTGTCCCTCCCTGCCACACACCTCACTCCGGTCACTGCTGCGCTGCTAATAAACTCTGCAGTGTCCCTCCCTGCCACACACCTCACTCCGGTCACTGCTAATAAACTCTGCAGTGTCCCTCCCTGCCACACACCTCACTCCGGTCACTGCTGCGCTGCTAATAAACTCTGCAGTGTCCCTCCCTGCCACAAACTTCACTCCGGTCACTGCTGCACTGCTAATAAACTCTGCAGTGTCCCTCCCTGCCACACACCTCACTCCGGTCACTGCTGCGCTGCCAATAAACTCTGCAGTGTCCCTCCCTGCCACACACCTCACTCCGGTCACTGCTGCGCTGCTAATAAACTCTGCAGTGTCCCTCCCTGCCACACACCTCACTCCGGTCACTGCTGCGCTGCTAATAAACTCTGCAGTGTCCCTCCCTGCCACACACCTCACTCCAGTCACTGCTGCGCTGCTAATAAACTCTGCAGTGTCCCTCCCTGCCACAAACTTCACTCCGGTCACTGCTGCGCTGCTAATAAACTCTGCAGTGTCCCTCCCTGCCACACACCTCACTCCGGTCACTGCTGCGCTGCTAATAAACTGCAGTGTCCCTCCCTGCCACACACCTCACTCCGGTCACTGCTGCGCTGCTAATAAACTCTGCAGTGTCCCTCCCTGCCACACACCTCACTCCAGTCATTGCTGCGCTGCTAATAAACTCTGCAGTGTCCCTCCCTGCCACAAACCTCACTCCGGTCACTGCTGCGCTGCTAATAAACTCTGCAGTGTCCCTCCCTGCCACAAACCTCACTCCGGTCACTGCTGCGCTGCTAATAAACTCTGCAGTGTCCCTCCCTGCCACAAACCTCACTCCGGTCACTGCTGCGCTGCTAATAAACTCTGCAGTGTCCCTCCCTGCCACAAACTTCACTCCGGTCACTGCTGCACTGCTAATAAACTCTGCAGTGTCCCTCCCTGCCACACACCTCACTCCGGTCACTGCTGCGCTGCCAATAAACTCTGCAGTGTCCCTCCCTGCCACACACCTCACTCCGGTCACTGCTGCGCTGCCAATAAACTCTGCAGTGTCCCTCCCTGCCACACACCTCACTCCAGTCACTGCTGCGCTGCTAATAAACTCTGCAGTGTCCCTCCCTGCCACACACCTCACTCCGGTCACTGCTGCGCTGCCAATAAACTCAGCAGTGTCCCTCCCTGCCACACACCTCACTCCGGTCACTGCTGCGCTGCTAATAAACTCTGCAGTGTCCCTCCCTGCCACACACCTCACTCCGGTCACTGCTGCGCTGCTAATAAACTGCAGTGTCCCTCCCTGCCACACACCTCACTCCGGTCACTGCTGCGCTGCTAATAAACTGCAGTGTCCCTCCCTGCCACACACCTCACTCCGGTCACTGCTGCGCTGCTAATAAACTCTGCAGTGTCCCTCCCTGCCACACACCTCACTCCAGTCATTGCTGCGCTGCTAATAAACTCTGCAGTGTCCCTCCCTGCCACAAACCTCACTCCGGTCACTGCTGCGCTGCTAATAAACTCTGCAGTGTCCCTCCCTGCCACAAACCTCACTCCGGTCACTGCTGCGCTGCTAATAAACTCTGCAGTGTCCCTCCCTGCCACAAACCTCACTCCGGTCACTGCTGCGCTGCTAATAAACTCTGCAGTGTCCCTCCCTGCCACAAACCTCACTACGGTCACTGCTGCACTGCTAATAAACTCTGCAGTGTCCCTCCCTGCCACACACCTCACTCCGGTCACTGCTGCGCTGCCAATAAACTCTGCAGTGTCCCTCCCTGCCACACACCTCACTCCGGTCACTGCTGCGCTGCTAATAAACTCTGCAGTGTCCCTCCCTGCCACAAACCTCACTCCGGTCACTGCTGCGCTGCTAATAAACTCTGCAGTGTCCCTCCCTGCCACAAACCTCACTCCGGTCACCGCTGCACTGCCAATAAACTCTGCAGTGTCCCTCCCTACCACACACCTCACTCCGGTCACTGCTGCACTGCCACTAAACTGCAGTGTCCCTCCCTGCCACACACCTCACTCCGGTCACTGCTGCACTGCCAATAAACTCTGCAGTGTCCCTACCTGCCAGACACCTCACTCCGGTCACTGCTGCACTGCCACTAAACTGCAGTGTCCCTCCCTGCCACACACCTCACTCTGGTCACTGCTGCACTGCCACTAAACTCTGCAGTGTCCCTCCCTGCCACACACCTCACTCCGGTCACTGCTGCGCTGCCAATAAACTCAGCAGTGTCCCTCCCTGCCACACACCTCACTCTAGTCATTGCTGCACTGCCAATAAACTCTGCAGTGTCCCTTCCTGCACACACGTCACTCCAGTCACTGCTGCACTGCCAATAAACTCTGCAGTGTCCCTTCCTGCCATACACCTCACTACGGTCACTGCTGCACTGCCACTAAACTCTGCTGTGTCCCTCCCTGCACACACGTCACTCCAGTCACTGCTGCACTGCCAATAAACTCTGCAGTGTCCCTTCCTGCCATACACCTCACTGCGGTCACTGCTGCACTGCTAATAAACTCTGCAGTGTCCCTCCCTGCCACACACCTCACTCCAGTCATTGCTGCACTGCTAATAAACTCTGCAGTGTCCCTCCCTGCCACACACCTCACTCCAGTCATTGCTGCACTGCTAATAAACTCTGCAGTGTCCCTCCCTGCACACACCTCACTCCGGTCACTGCTGCACTGCCACTAAACTCTGCAGTGTCCCTCCCTGCACACACCTCACTCCGGTCACCTCTGCACTGCCAATAAACTCTGCAGTGTCCCTCCCTGCCACACACCTCACTCCGGTCACTGCTGCACTGCCACTAAACTCTGCAGTGTCCCTCCCTGCCACACACCTCACTCTGGTCACTGCTGCACTGCCACTAAACTCTGCAGTGTCCCTCCCTGCACACACGTCACTCCAGTCACTGCTGCACTGCCAATAAACTCTGCAGTGTCCCTCCCTGCCATACACCTCACTGCGGTCACTGCTGCACTGCTAATAAACTCTGCAGTGTCCCTCCCTGCCACACACCTCACTCCGGTCACCTCTGCACTGCCAATAAACTCTGCAGTGTCCCTCCCTGCCACACACCTCACTCCGGTCACTGCTGCACTGCCAATAAACTCTGCAGTGTCCCTCTGTCATGGAGTGTGGGGGAGTCCGGCCCTGCACCCCTCTTCCTAGGACTCACAGTGACTCTCAGCCAGCCAGTAAAACAGAAAGTTTATTGGACAACAGGAGTGCAGGTTACAGCAGAGCTTGTAGGCACAGCCAGGACCCCTTAATGGAGTCCTTCTGGGGGTTCAGGAAGCTTAGTCCCAAGCTAGGGATTCCCTGATTTCCAACCACGCAGCCCAAAACCGAAACTGAACTAACTCCCTCCAGCCGGCCCCTTCCTTTGTCCAGCTTCCCGGGCCAAGGTGCTGACACACCTCCCTGCTCCCTGGCTCAGGTTACAGGCCTAAGTCCTGTCCCTCACCTAAAGTCCTCCCCGGCTCTCACCCCCACACAGATAGTCCCTACTCCATCACATCTCTCCCCCCTTCGAGACTGAACTGAGCAGGGTCACTCTGCCCAGTGACCTGGGGAAGTTCAGGGCCCCCTCTCCGGGACGCATCCGCTGTCAGGTTGGCACTTCCCTTCCCATGGACCAAGTCCATGTCATGGTCCTGCAGGAGCAGGCTCCACCTCAGGAGCTTGGCGTTGGCTCCTTTCATCTGGTGCAGCCAGGTCAGGGGAGAGTGGTTGGTGTACACGGTGAAGTGTCGCCCAAAGAGATATGGCTCCAGTTTCTTAAGGGCCCACACCATGGCCAGGCATTCCTTCTCGATGGCCGCGTAGTTCTGCTCCCGGGGTAGCAACTTCTTGCTCAGGTACACGATGGGGTGTCTCCCCCTTTTCATCCTCCTGCATCAACACCGCCCCCAGTCCCGTGTCTGAGGCATCGGTGAACACCATAAAGGGCTTGTCAAAATCTGGGTTTGCCAGAACTGAGCCTGTTCCTTTGGGACTCCTCCCTGCCACCCCCCGACCGGCTCTTCACAAACTCATCAGCCAGCCACCCTGCGTGTCGCGGGTTCTCTGGCTTTTGGTCCCTCAACCAGAGCCTCAGGTCGGATGGGCACCGCTCATACAGTTGCTCCAGTACCAGCAGTTTAACCAGGTCCCCCTTCGTCTCCGCGCAGTCCTGGGCCCCCCTCACTGCTCGCAGCCGGGAGTCTGCTGCTCCTCAGCCTCACCAGCTCCAGCTCATGATGACGCTGTCGTTCTTCATGTTTCCCGTCTCTCCTCATGTTCTCTCTGTCTTTCATGATCCTCCAGCTCTCTCAGTTTTAGCTCTCTCTCCCATTCGAGCTGCTTCTGCTCCACGGATGCTGAGCGTCGCCGGGAGGATCCCCTGCTGGCCGGGGGGGTCACGGTGCCCTCGGCATTCGCTGGGCTCCTCCCCGCCCTTCCCCAGGCATAGGAAGGGGGGGGGTCTCAGGAAGCCCTCAGCCGCCAGCTGACCACTCCCAGCGGGGACAGACACTGGTGCCTGCGCTGCATCTGCCCGGCTGCTTCCCTCAGAGACAGGGCTCCGTTCATTCATGCGGTCTCCCTGCTCCAGCTGGGCAATCAGCTGGTCCTTGCTGAGCCTCCCCGGGCGCAGCCCCCTCTGCTTGCACAGCTCCAGCAGGTCACACTTGCGCCGCTTGGCATACATCTTCCTGCTGGCCACAAGCAGGTCGGGGTGCTTGCTGCTCCCCACAGTTTCCAGGGAGTCCCCTAATGTGCCAGTCCTTCTTGAGGTCTCCACCTCTTTGCCAGGGTCGAGCTGCAGCCTCCTCCGCCCCTGGGACCGCTCGCTGCAATCCCCCGGGGGACTCTGTTACTGCAAAGAGCTTCTCACTGGGCACACACTCCCAGGGGTTAACCACCCCTTCGTCTTACTGCTCCCCAGTCACTCACTGCAGGAAGCGCCGTCCACAGGGTGCAGTATATCCCAGCGCTGCCACCAGTTGTCGCAGAGTGTGGGGGAGTCCGGCCCTGCACCCCTCTTCCTGGGACCCACAGTGACTCTCAGCCAGCCAGTAAAACAGAAGGTTTATTGGACAACAGGAATGCAGGTTACAGCAGAGCTTGTAGGCACAGCCAGGACCCCTCAATCGAGTCCTTCTGGGGTTCAGGAAGCTTAGTCCCCTGAATTCCAACCACCCAGCCCAAAACCGAAACTAAACTTCACTCCCTCCAGCTGGCCCCTTCCTTTGTCCAGCTTCCAGGGCAAAGGTGCTGACCCCCTACCCCCCACCTGGCTCAGGTTACAGGCCTAGGTCCTGTCCCTCACCTAAATTCCTCCCTGGCTCTCCCATCCCCCACACAGACAGTCCCTACTCCATCACACCCTCCCTGCCACACAGGACCAGCGCTAGTGTTTTTAGCGCCCTAGGTGCATGGCCATTTCACCGCTCCGCGCGCTGGTCCTGCAGCTCCAGTGGAGCTGCCGCAGTCGTGCCTGCAGGAGGTCCACCCGAGCCGCGGGAGCAGCGGACCGTCTGCAGGAATGCCTGCGGCAGCTCCATTGGAGCCACGGGACCAGGGGACCCTCTGCAGGCACCACTGCGGCAGCTCCACCGGAGGCATCTGCCACCGCCCCCCGGAAATGCCGCCCCCCAATAATCCTGGTGCCCTAGGCGATTGCCTAGGCCGCCTAAGTGGAAGCGTCAGCCCTGCTGCCACACACCTCACTCCAGTCGCTGCTGCACTGCCAATAAACTCTGCAGTGTTTTCACCTATTTAGCTTTAATACGAGTTTTAAGGTCAAGTTCTTCAGAGACCACGGAAACAGCATTTGCACGCGGCCCCAGTGCCGGGCTCTGTGGGGCTTGCCTGGGAGTTTCTAACAGCATGGTTAGCATTTGCTGGGTCTGGGCGGGTATTTGTTACAGTTGGACACACTGGTTTGATGTGCCCAGGTGTACCACGTGAATGACAGACCACTTGTTCTCCCTTGAAGTGTGCTCTGGGCCTCAGGAGCTTTTCTCACAGAAGTGGGGCTGCTCCCACTTTTAAATCCTTCCCTCCTCTTGAGCTGGGGAGAATGGTGATCAGCTTTCCCCGGAGGTTCACACCCTTCCTGAGCCCTGTTTTGAGTATGTGCATCCACAATCTCTGCCGTCCATAGGACTGACTCACGGTCCCTAGCACACACAGCTGCTCTCACATGGGCAGGCACAATGTCTAGGAACTGTTCCAAAGTGACTAAATCCAGCAGTTTTTCAAAACTCCCATGTGCCTTTGCTCCCATAACCCACTTTTTAACAAAACTCATCAGCTTATGAGCACATTCTACAAAAGTACAGTCATGAGACATCTTAAACTTTCTAAACTTAGCTCTGTAAGATTCAGGAGTAGCCTTGAACCGCCTTAACACCGAATCTTTAAACCGCCCAGAATCCAAGGCTTCTTGTTCCCCCAATTCATTAAATACCTCCCTGGCTTTTCCAGTCAGTCTGGTCAGCAGGACGGGCATTCACTGGTCATCTGGGATCCCATGTAGAGCACATCGAGGTACAAAGATAGTCAAAACCTCCTCTGTGTCTTCACTATCTTTGTAAATTGGACAGATCCATGTGCCTTTTATGAGCCCTTTCCTCTCTGTAGTGGCTTCCTTCCTTTCAGCAGCTTCTCTTTCCCATTCAGCCATTCGCTCTTTGGGTTCTCACTCTACCTTGGCCATCTTTTGCTTGTCCAGCAATCGAAGATCTGCTGGTTCTCCTTCGAGTGATTGCTCATATCCATTCCAGGTAGGTGTGTGCGCCGCGCGTGCACGTTTGCCGGAAACTTTTTTACCCTAGCAACTCCAGTGGGCCGGCAGGTCGCCCCCTAGAGTGGCGCCACTATGGCACTTGATATATACCCCTGCCGGCCCGCCCGCTCCTCAGTTCCTTCTTACCGCCGTGTCGGTTGCTGGAACTGTGGAGTGCGGCTTGCTGTCCCCCATGTCCCTAGCTCTCCTTTGTATACCGTTAGTAGTTGTAGTTGTAAATAGTTTCAAAAACAGTTTAAGGTAGTATAGTAGTTAGTTGTCTATTGTATATAGTTATAGAACTTATTCGCGGGGTGGGCCGTTGCCCTTCCCGGTGCCCGGCTCCGGGCTCATGCCTGGCTCGCCGGGCTTCAAGCAGTGCTCCGCATGGAAGAGGCCGATGCCGACTAGCGTTCCCCACTACGCGTGCCTCAAGTGCCTGGGGGAATCGCACACATTGAGAAGTGTCATATTTGCAAAGCCTTTAAGCCTTGCACAAAGAAGGAGAGGGATCAAAGACTCCGCGCTCTCCTAATGGAAGCGGCACTGACTCCGGCACTGGCAGTGCAACCGGCCTCTTCTACTCCGGCACCAGACCGCGCCGGCACCGGCAAGACACCCCGGCACCGTCCATCCCCGGCACCGGGAGCAGATCCAAGACCCTCGACATCTGCAACACCATCTAGGCAGGCTCGAGTGGAACGCCCAGCACCTACCTTGGCCGCGGCACCGCCTGCAGGGCTGCTGTCGACTCCGGGTCCGGAAGGTCCGTCGAGTCCGGCCCCTCCTAGCTCCCCCTTGAGATCAGGGGTCGAGCTGTTAGTCCCATCTACGCCGGAGACCTTTGCCTCGGCATGGGACTTGATAGCGCTCACGGAGCCATTGCAGCCTCAAACCACGGCACCCCCGGGACGGGTAACCTCCAGAGGCAAACCAATGCTGAGAGCGCCGTCTCCGGAGTCCAGACAGGTCCAGCCACCAGGACCCAGAGCTCCCTCCAGAGACGGAGGTGCAGCCCCAGACAGACCCCCCCGTGGACGCTCTGTTGCCAGGGGTTTCCTCGTCGTCTTCCCCTGATGAGGCAGTGGCGGGTACCTCGTCCTCCAGCCCTCCCCATCTAGATCTTAGGGCACACCAGGACCTCCTCCGACGCGTGGCACAGAACCTGGACATTCAAGCAGAGGAGGTCTCTGAAATCGAGGACCCTGTGGTGAGCATCCTCTCTGCCGATGCGCCCACCAGAGTGGCCCTGCCTTTCATCAAGACTATTCAGGCCAACGCCGCTACTATCTGGCAGTCACCGGCCTCCATCCCTCCGACCGCTCGAGAAGTGGAAAGGAAGTACATGGCCCCCTCAAAGGGCTATGAATACCTGCACGTTCACCCGACACCCTGCTCCCTTGTGGTCCAGTCGGTGAACGACAGGGAGCGCCATGGTCAAGAGGCCCCGGCGCCCAAGTCTAAGGAGGCGAGGCGGATGGACCTCCTGGGCCACAAGGTCTATTCAGTGGGGGCGCTACAGCTCAGGGTCTCGAACCAGCAGGCCCTCCTTAGCCGCTACTCCTTTAACTCTTGGGTGGCGGCGGGCAAATTTGCAGAGCTGTTACCGCAGGACGCCCGTCAGGAATTTACCACCATTCTTGACGAGGGCAAAAAGGTAGCGAGGACCTCGCTACAAGCCTCCTTAGATGCTGCGGACTCGGCCGCTCGGACCCTTGCCTCGGGGCTTACGATGCGCCGCATTTCCTGGCTTCAGGTCTCTGGCCTTCCGCCAGAGCTCCAGCATACTATCCAGGACCTCCCCTTCGAAGGCCAGGGCCTGTTTTCCGATAAGACAGACCCCAGACTAAAGGGCCTTAAAGACAATCGAGTCATCATACGGTCTTTGGGGATGCATACGCCTGCGACACAGCGCAGGCCATTCCGGCAGCAGAACCAACAACAGCAGCGTCGGCCGTATCTTCAGTTCTGTCCGCGGCAGGACCTTAATAGGCGCCGCGGCAGGAACAACCGATGCAGACAGTCGGGTGGCCAAACGGGGCAAAACCAAGGCTCCGCCAAGGCCCCACCCGGACCCAAGCCTTCATTTTGAAGGTGCACCCGAGGGCGCAGTACCAGTTTCCCCTCCGGATCCTTCCCCGCAGTTTTCCAACCGTCTTTCATTTTTCCTCACGGCGTGGACCCGAATAACATCGGACCGTTGGGTCTTGCGCACTGTGCAGGCCGGTTATCACCTGCAGTTTTCATCGCCTCCCCCTCCCACCCACCACCCTCGTCCCTCTTCAGGGACCCCTCTCACGAGCAATTCCTCCGTCAGGAGGTGCAGACGCTCCTCGTCAAGGGAGCCATAGAGGAGGTTCCAGAGAGCGAGAAGGGCAAGGGGTTTTATTCCCGCTACTTTCTGATCCCCAAGCCCAGGGGGGCCTCAGGCCTATCCTCGACCTGCGAGAACTCAACAAGTATATGGTGAAGTTGAAGTTCCATATGGTATCCCTTGGAACCATCATCCCATCCCTGGATCCCGGAGACTGGTACGCCGCCCTCGACATGCAGGACGCTTACTTCCATATCGCCATATCCCCCCAGCACAGGCGTTTCCTTCGCTTTGTGGTCGACCGCCAACATTATCAATTTGCGGTCCTCCCGTTTGGCCTCTCTACGGCCCCGAGGGTGTTCACGAAATGCATGGCAGTCGTCGTTGCATACCTTCGGCGCAGCTGCATTCATGTGTTCCCCTACCTCGACGACTGGCTGATCCGGGGCACATCGGAGCTGCAGGTCCGCGACCACGTCCGCAGGATCAGCAGCCTCTTTGCTGCCCTAGGCCTCGTGATCAACATGGACAAGTCTACTCTGCTCCCCACGCAGAGGATAGAGTTCATCGGGGCCGTTCTGGACTCTACCCTGGCCAGGGCCTTGCTACCCTTGCCCAGGTTCCAGTCGCTGTCGGCCATCATTCTGCGCTTGCAGGCGGCCCCGCTGACCTCTCTAAGAACATGTCTGGCCCTCCTGGGACATATGGCGGCCTGTACGTTCGTGACAGCGTATGCCCGACTCCGCATGAGGCCTCTTCAATCTTGGCTCATCGCGCAGTACCGGCCGGCCAGACATTCGTTGGACACAGTTGTCACCGTTCCCCAAAGGGTACTGGACTCCCTTCGGTGGTGGCTGGACCAGTCTGTAGTCTGTGCGGGGCTCCCGTTCCATCCGCCCCAGCCCTTGGCATCCCTGATGACGGACGCCTCAGATCTGGGCTGGGGGGCGCACTGCGGTGCTCAGAGAACTCAGGGCCTGTGGATCCCTCAGGATCTGGACCTCCACATCAACATACGGGAGTTGAGAGCGGTCCGTCTTGCTTGTCAAGCGTTCGTCCATCACCTTCAAGGTCGTTGTGTCGCGGTGTTCACCGACAACACGACGACCATGTTCTACATCAACAAGCAGGGCGGCACCAGGTCCTCTCCCCTATGTCTCGAGGCGATGCGTCTCTGGGAGTTTTGTATAGCCCATGCCGTTCACCTTTCCGCCTCCTATCTCCCAGGAGTACGAAACACTCTAGCGGATCGACTGAGCAGGTCCTTCCGCTCGCACGAGTGGTCCCTCCGCCCAGACATCGCCCTCTCACTCTTCCAGAGGTGGGGTCGTCCCCGGATGGACCTCTTCGCGTCCAGGGAGAACAGGAAATGTCGAACATTCTGCTCCTTTCAGGGTCGGGAGCCCGGGTCTATAGCGGATGCCTTCCTGATCCCATGGGCGACCCATCTGTTTTACGCGTTCCCTCCCTTTCCGCTGATACACAGGGTCCTCCTCAAGGTGCGCAGAGACAGAGCTCATGTGATTCTGATAGCTCCAGCGTGGGCCAGACAACATTGGTACCCCATGTTGCTGTACCTCTCAGTAGCCAACCCAGTTGCCCTGCCCCTTCATCCGGACCTGATCACCCAGGACCACGGCAGGCTCTGTCACCCGGACCTTCGGTCTCTGCACCTTATGGCATGGCTCCTGCATGGTTGACCGGCTCCGAGTTACGCTGCTCTACCCCGGTTCGGGAGGTTCTCCTGGGCAGTAGAAAGCCTTCCACCAGGGCTACTTACTCGGCTAAGTGGAAGCGTTTCTCCTGTTGGTGTTCGGAGAAAGGTCTTCTCCCTATGGAGGTTCCCATCACCACTATTCTGGACTACATCTGGTCCCTCAAGGCCCAGGGTCTGGCGTTATCGTCCCTTCGGGTTCACCTAGCGGCTATCTCCACGTTTCATCCTGGAGGGGCTGGACGTTCCGTCTTCTCCCACCCTAGGGTGGCAAGATTCCTGAAGGGACTGGAACGTCTCTATCCACAGATCTGCCCTCCTGCCCCTTCATGGGATCTCAACCTGGTCCTAACTCGGCTCATGGGTCCTCCATTTGAGCCGTTAGCTACTTGCTCCCTGCTCTACCTCTCTTGGAAGACCGCCTTCCTAGTGGCCATCACCTCAGCTAGACGGGTGTCGGAACTACGGGCCCTCACAGTAGATCCCCAATATACGGTCTTCCATAAAGACAAGGTGCAACTGAGACCACACCCCGCCTTTCTACCCAAGGTGGTCTCAGCTTTCCACATTAACCAGGAGATCTTCCTCCCCGTCTTTTTCCCAAAGCCCCATTCGTCCCGCAGGGAGCAACAGCTCCACTCGCTAGATGTCCGTCGGGCGCTAGCGTTTTATGTGGACAAGACCAAACCGTTCCGCAAGTCCCCCCAGTTATTCGTGGCGGTAGCGGACCGGGTCAAGGGACTACCAATTTCCTCGCAGAGGATATCTTCCTGGGTTACCTCCTATATCAGGACCTGTTATGACCTGGCCCACGTTCCGACGGGCCGTGTGACTGCTCACTCCACCAGAGCACAGGCGTCATCGCTGGCTTTCCTTGCCCGCGTGCCGATCCAAGACATTTGTAGGGCAGCGACCTGGTCATCGGTCCACACATTCACTTCCCATTACGCCCTGGTTCAGCAGTCCAGAGATGATGCGGCCTTTGGCTCTGCAGTGCTCCAGGCCGCGACTTCTCATTCCGACCCCGCCGCCTAGGTAAGGCTTGGGATTCACCTACCTGGAATGGATATGAGCAAGCACTCGAAGAAGAAAAGACGGTTCCTCACCTTGTAACTGGTGTTCTTCGAGATGTGTTGCTCATATCCATTCCACACCCGCCCTCCTTCCCCACTGTCGGAGTCGCCGGCAAGAAGGAACTGAGAAGCGGGCGGGCCAGCAGGGTTATGTATCAAGTGCCATAGTGGCGCCACTCGAGGGGGCGACCTGCCGGCCCACTGGAGTTGCTAGGGTAAAAAAGTTTCCGGCAAACGTGCACGCACGGCGCGCACACCTACCTGGAATGGATATGAGCAACACATCTCGAAGAACACCAGTTACAAGGTGAGTAACCGTCTTTTTCTGTTCATGCTCCAGTTTATTTGCTGCCTTTTGCATTCCAGTTGCTTCTGCAGTTTCTGTAGTATCAGGTGAGGGCTGTGCTCCTGCCTCCTGATCACTGGTCATTAACAGCTCTCTCAGTTCTTGATTTGTAGCTTTCTTTCTAAAGCTTATCCCCTTTCTGAACACAAATCTTCCAGGGCTTTTTTGCCAAGGCCTCATATGCTCTTTGCTGACCCATTGCAACTGCTCTTTAACCAACCAAACTCCCATTCCCCAATTTCAAATTTGGACGCTGTGGGGTTCTGACCCAAAGCTTAACTGACCTGGTTCTGTGGATCCTGCTGACTGCACCACTGTAACGATGCTGCCTCTGGTGGGACACAACTGAAAATATCAATTCAGGACCAATTGCTCCAAGCAGGGCAGTTACAGCCCCAGGCTGGGGTCCTTTGCACACCAAGGCAACCAGACCAGCCAGACAAAGAGGACTTTGGTCTCACCCCACTGGCTAACCACAAGTCACACAAGCAATTTCCTTAGACACTCCAGTTTCCCAGTATCACCATCAATGCCACTTGCCATGGGGATGAATGGTTATGAAAACCAACACCCCAATAAAAGAAAATGGTTCTCTCGATCCCAAAGAATCAAGCCCCAGCCCCAGGTCAAATGATAGCTTAGATCTTACCCACATACCCGCTTAGAGCCAATTCTTATTAACTAAGCTAAAATGTATTAAAAAAGAAAAGAGAGAGAGAGAGTTGGTTAAAAGATCAATATACAGACAGACTTGAATTCAGTTCTTGAGGTTCAGACACAGCAGAGATGAATTTGTAGTTGCCAAAAGTCCTTTTAGAAAGAGTCCATAGGTTATAGTCCAATGTCCATATTCAGGGTGACTCCAGTCAGTGACTGGGGATCTCAATCCTTATGGCTTAAGGTTTCCCCCTCTTGAAACCCAAAGCAGATCTGAGATGAAGCAGGATCGTGTCCCAGGGTTCTTATCATTTCCAGCAGCCTTTCAGCCTGAGACAACAATAGGCTTAATTCCTTCTCCCAAACATCCTGGCAATTAGCACAGGGTAATTTATCCATTAAACAGTTCAGATACAGGTTACCACAACCTTCAAAGAGACACATAGACAATAATACTATTTCCCTCAAGTGTCTTCCTAAATGTTAATATTCCTTTTTTGAGCTTTGAATCAAAGCTATAGTGATAGACAAGCCTTGTTTGTTACATCCCAAGCCCTGAGCAAACACCTCCCCTTCTACCTCTAACAATGCAGACTAGCATTTCAAAGCTCTGTTCATTTACAGATCTTCCTAACCAGTTTCTAAAGTTGGGCCCTAGGTCAGTCTGGGGGGTAATTAACTCTTTCTGGCCCTGTCACCTTCCAATGAGATACTATATTATGCTCATAACGTCACGTCCCCCACCCCAAGCCTCAGATGCCCCACAGGGGTTAACCCACCTGAGTAGCAGGGGTCAGTTCCCCAGGAGTGGCACA
Organism: Gopherus flavomarginatus; assembly: GCF_025201925.1. Taxonomy (NCBI): domain Eukaryota; kingdom Metazoa; phylum Chordata; order Testudines; family Testudinidae; genus Gopherus; species Gopherus flavomarginatus. The sequence goes on along the minus strand of NC_066620.1, from coordinate 216,937,055 downwards.
TAGGGGGTGAGCAGAGGTAGGATGTTCCTCTGGAGCAGCCCAGCCCATGGGGGAAGGGGAGCAGCCTGCTGGGTGGGGGAGGGGGAGAGCGTAGGGGGGTCCCGGGAGCTGCCTGCTGATTGGGGGAGGGGGAGAGCGTAGGGGGTCCCAGGAGCAGCCGACCGGATGCGTGATGCCCCCCTCTCTTGCCAGGCCCCCATTTCACAGCGCCGAGCCCCAGAAGATTTACAGCAAGATCCTGGATGGGGTGTTCTCGTTCCCGGCCTTCGTGAGCGAGGCTGCCTGCTCCCTGGTCTCCAAGCTGTGCCGGTGCGTGGGCCGGGCATGGGCTGCAGCTCCCTGGCACTGCTGCATGCCCACGGCTGCAGGGTGGGCATGGTGGGTGCTCCAGGGCCTGACCCGGGTGGGTGAGAGGGGGCAGGGGGGCACCGGGCTGGAGACTCCCTGGCCTCCCGGTGAGCCTGTTGCTGAGCTGTGGGCGAAGGGTCCTCTGGGCCCCTGCCGGAGCTGCGCCGTGGCCGGTGCCATGTGAACCTCCCTGGCAGGGGCACAGCTGGGGGAGGCTGTTGGGGGGGGTGGCAATGACAGGGGCTGCCCTGAGCCTATTCTCTGCACCGGCGCAGGCTCCGGCCGGGACAGCGCTTGGGGAACACCAGCACTGGCATCCGCGGCATCAGGAAACACAGGTAGGAGAGGAGCCAAGGGAGACGGGGAGCCCCCCACAGCGCCCCCTGCTGGGGATTCCCTCCTCCAACCCTGCACCCACAGCGCCCCCTGCTGGGGGTTCCCCCCTCCAACCCTGCACCCACAGCGCCCCCTGCTGGGTGTTCCCTCCTCCAGCCCTGCACCCCACAGCGCCCCTGCTGGGGCTTCTGTCCTCCAGCCCCGCACCCCAAAACCAGGGTTCCCCCCGGCCCCACACCCCACAGCACCCCCTGCTGGGGCTTCCGCCCTCTGGCCCCACTCCCCAAACCCAGGGTTCCTCCTACCAGCCCCACACCCCACAGCGCTCCCTGCTGGCGGTTCCCTCCTTCGGCTGGGTGAGGTGGGGCTGGAGCAGCTGGGACCCCCCTGTGGCCGGTGCTCCTGCCCCACTGATGCTATCCTTGGTCCCAGGTGGTTTGGCTCAGTGAAGTGGAAGCGTCTGGCTCTGCGGCAGGTTGATGCTCCTACCCTGGTGCTGATGAAGCAGGTGAGGGGCTGTGGGGGGGGGCACCCCTGGGCTTGGGGGCCGGGTTGAGGGGCGATCGTCTGAGTCCTTGGAGCGGGAGTGGGGGTGGGGCTGCCATGCTCTGCCTCCGTAGGGCACCGCAGCTCCCAGCATGCCATGGTGCATTGCTCTGCCCACGGGATGGGGGGGCACCCTGGCATGGCATCCCCCTCCCCCAAGCACGCCAGCCAGGGGCCCTGCAACACTGGGGCAGGGAGGTCCCTCCGCAGTGGCACAGTCCAGGCCGAGCAGCCCCTGGCTGTGGGGCAGCCTGTGGCTGTGGGAGCCCCAGGCAGGGGCCAGAGCCAGGGGGTGTCACGAGGCGGGTGGGGAACCAGGGAGCGAGGACCCAGGCCAAGCCCCATGGGGGGCAGGAGGGAGCTGGAGGAGACTAAGCCCCATGCCCTCCCTCCACAGGGCCCGCCCTACGCCAACTTCAAGCACTTCTCGGTGGACTGGACGCCGGCCGAGGAGGAGTTCTCGGGCTGGGACGAGGATTTCTGAGCGGCCGTGAGGCCCCGGGCAGCAGCACCCCAAGGACTAGGGGGTGGGGGACGCTCTGCTGGTGGCTGCTGCCCTGGTGCAGAGCTGGGCACGTGCCCGCGGAAGGACAGGGCCCTGGACTGCTCTTAGCCCTGGGCACGGGGCCCCAGCCTGGCAGACCCGCTGGCAGGGAGCGGAGGGCCCTGGGCCTGTTCCTGAATGCGGCTGCATGAGGGTGCAGGGTGCCAGGCTGGCGCTCCAGCCACCCTGGGGCGTGGCCAGCAGGGGCCGGCTGTGGGAGCTTCACCGTGCCAGGCCCCACAGGGCAATAAAGCCGCTGCAGGCCCCTGTGTGACTCCATGCGGCCTGGTGCTGGTCTCTGCAGCGCTGCCTGTGGGCATGGGGGGAGCCCTGGCGTTGCCTGGGCAGGGGACAAGGCTGCAGCTGCTCGCGGGGCCCAGGGGCTTGGGCCCGGGCCAACGTGCAGGTGGCGCTGACATGCGCCTGGCTCTGGCAACGGTGGCTGGTCCCAGCTGCCTCTGCTTGGCGGCGCCTGCCCCGACCCCTGCTGGTGCATGGGTGGGGCGACCCAAGCTGGCTCTGCCTCTGGCAGTACTGAGGGGCAGCCGTCGGGGGGGGGTTCACCCCCAGCTTGGCGCCGGCCTGCCAGTCCTCTCCTGGGGGCTGCATCTGGGCAGAGTCGGGCACCCCCAGGCAGCTCACCCTGCACCTTGCTCTGGTGAGGAGCTGCCCACGGCACCAGGGTCGTTGGGGGGGGAGGGCGCAGCCGGGCTGAGGAACGAGGCGGGGCCACAGGGTACAAAACACGGTGACATTTCTTTATTAATACATGAAATAGATGCCTGGGCAGAGCTGGCCCCTGTGCCAGGGTAGGGCACCAGCACCCGCAGAGCCGTTCCCGGGTCCTTCCCCCCACGGCTCCCTCAGCCAGGCCCAGAGCGGGCAGTGCTGCCCGCCGGCTCGTCTCTGGTGCCGTCGGTGCTGGGAGTGGGCTGGGCACCGCCTCGCCAGTGCTGCGTGCCCCACGGGCGCTCGCCGGGCCTGGCGTGGGGGCGGCTGGGCTCTCTGCCCAGGGGTGGCGAGGGGCTGAGCGGGTGAGCAGGAGCTGTGCAGAAGGGCTGTGGCAGGCGGGTGCCCCTGAGGGTGGGCAGCAGGGCAGGAATGGGCGCGACAGGATGATAAATAACAGGGAGGTGCCCGGTCGATGTGGGTGGGGAGGGGCCTGGCTCCAGGGGAGGGGGATCCCGTGCCCCGGGCATCCCTCCAGGGGTCACAGCCTGGCGTGTCGCTGGAGCCCCCCGTACCCCCCGCAGCAGCCGGCTGGCCTGCAGGAGACGCATCCGCCTGAGGCCCCAGCCCTGGCCGGCCCCTGGGGTGCCCTGGCCACGAGCCCCTGCAGCCGGGGGATAGCTGGGAGCGGTGAGGGACCCAGGGGCCCTCCAGCTCATCCAGGGCAGGGCTGCCCTGCTTTGGGGGTGCTGGGCTCCACAGGGAACTCGCAGCCTCCTGAGCCCGCTGCGGCAGCACGTGGGGGTGGGCTGCCAGCCTGGGCCCCCTTGTGCCCCCCACGCCAGGGAGCCGTGTCTCCTGCAGCTCCTCGGAGAGGCCAGGCGGATGCCCCTGCCCCCCAGCTCTGATGGGTCATGGCCTTTGCACTCCTAGGATGCAGCGCGCCAGGGGCTGGGCGGGGCAGTGCTGGGCCCCTCCCGGGGCCGGGGCCAGGGACTAGCCGGCCTCGCCCCCCTCGTCCGGGTACAGCAGCACCCCGCTGAAGACGGTGAGCGGCTCGTCGGAGGAGTGGGCCAGCCGGCCAGTCACCAGGTCCACGCAGAGCGTCTCGCCCGCCTCCAGCTGCAGCAGCAGGTTGAAGACACCCAGGGAGCCGGGGCTGGGCTGGTTCTCGGCCACGGGCTTGTTCTCCAGGCCCTCGGGCTGGTAGCCCCCCGAGTCGCTGCGGGCGATGCCCTGGTTGGAGCGCGACAGCACGGCCTCCAGCTTCTCGTTCCGGTGCCCCGTCAGCACGGCGCTGACGAAGTAACGCCCGGCCACGGGCACCGTGAAGATACCTGGGGGGGGAGCCCGTCAGCGGGGCGGGAGCGTCCTCCCAGGGGCCCATGGGGGGGTCCGAGCACGCGATGAGCAGCCCCTGCCACCCCAGCCTGGAGCCCCCTCAGCCCTGCCAGTGCCCCCATTCTGCCCCAAAGCCCCCTGCCAGCCCTGAGCTCCCCACACACAGCCCTGCCAGTGCCTCCATCCTGCCCCACAGCCCCCTGCCAGCCCAGCCCTGAGCTCCCCACACACAGCCCTGCCAGTGCCTCCATCCTGCCCCACAGCCTCCTGCCAGCCCTGAGCTCCCCACACACAGCCCTGCCAGTGCCTCATCCTGCCCCACAGCCCCCTGCCAGCCCTGAGCTCCCCACATACAGCCCTGCCAGTGCCCCCATCCTGCCCCACAGCCCCCTGCCAGCCCAGCCCTGAGCTCCCCACACACAGCCCTGCCAGTGCCCCCATCCTGCCCACATCCCCCTGCCAGCCCAGCCCTGAGCTCCCCACACACAGCCCTGCCAGTGCCCCCAACCCCACCACACAGCCCCCTGCCAGCCCAGCCCTGAGCTCCCCGCACACAGCCCTGACAGTGCCCCCATCCTGCCCCACAGCCCCCTGCCAGCCCAGCCCTGAGCTCCCCACACACACCTGCCAGTGCCTCCATCCTGCCCCACAGCCTCCTGCCAGCCCTGAGCTCCCCACACATAGCCCTGCCAGTGCCTCATCCTGCCCCACAGCCCCCTGCCAGCCCTGAGCTCCCCACATACAGCCCTGCCAGTGCCCCATCCTGCCCCACAGCCTCCTGCCAGCCCTGAGCTCCCCACACACAGCCCTGCCAGTGCCTCCATCCTGCCCCACAGCCCCCTGCCAGCCCAGCCCTGAGCTCCCCACACACAGCCCTGCCAGTGCCTCCATCCTGCCCCACAGCCTCCTGCCAGCCCTGAGCTCCCCACACACAGCCCTGCCAGTGCCTCATCCTGCCCCACAGCCCCCTGCCAGCCCTGAGCTCCCCACATACAGCCCTGCCAGTGCCCCATCCTGCCCCACAGCCTCCTGCCAGCCCTGAGCTCCCCACACACAGCCCTGCCAGTGCCTCCATCCTGCCCCACAGCCTCCTGCCAGCCCTGAGCTCCCCACACACAGCCCTGCCAGTGCCTCATCCTGCCCCACAGCCCCCTGCCAGCCCTGAGCTCCCCACATACAGCCCTGCCAGTGCCCCCATCCTGCCCCACAGCCCCCTGCCAGCCCAACCCTGAGCTCCCCACACACAGCCCTGCCAGTGCCCCCATCCTGCCCACATCCCCCTGCCAGCCCAGCCCTGAGCTCCCCACACACAGCCCTGCCAGTGCCCCCAACCCCACCACACAGCCCCCTGCCAGCCCAGCCCTGAGCTCCCCGCACACAGCCCTGACAGTGCCCCCATCCTGCCCCACAGCCCCCTGCCAGCCCTGAGCTCCCCACACACAGACCTGCCAGTGCCCCATCCTCCCCACAGCCCCCTGCCAGCCCAGCCCTGAGCTCCCCACACACAGCCCTGCCAGTGCCCCATCCTGCCCCACAGCCTCCTGTCAGCCCAGCCCTGAGCTCCCTACACACAGCCCTGCCAGTGCCCCATCCTGCCCCACAGCCCCCGGCCAGCCCTGAGCTCCCCACACACAGCCCTGCCAGTGTCCCTAATCCCACCCCACAGCCTCCTGCCAGCCCAGCCCTGAGCTCCCCACACACAGCCCTGCCAGTGCCCCCATCCTGCCCCACAGCCCCTGCCAGCCCAGCCCTGAGCTCCCCACACACACAGCCCAGCCAGTGCCCCCATCCTCCCCACAGCCCCCTGCCAGCCCAGCCCTGAGCTCCCCACACACAGCCCTGCCAGTGCCCCCATCCTGCCCCACAGCCCCTGCCAGCCCAGCCCTGAGCTCCCCACACACACAGCCCAGCCAGTGCCCCCATCCTGCCCACAGCCCCCTGCCAGCCCAGCCCTGAGCTCCCCACACACAGCCCTGCCAGTGCCCCATCCTGCCCCACAGCCTCCTGTCAGCCCAGCCCTGAGCTCCCTACACACAGCCCTGCCAGTGCCCCATCCTGCCCCACAGCCCCCAGCCAGCCCTGAGCTCCCCACACACAGCCCTGCCAGTGTCCCTAATCCCACCCCACAGCCTCCTGCCAGCCCAGCCCTGAGCTCCCCACACACAGCCCTGCCAGTGCCCCCATCCTGCCCCACAGCCCCTGCCAGCCCAGCCCTGAGCTCCCCACACACACAGCCCAGCCAGTGCCCCCATCCTGCCCCACAGCCCCCTGGCAGCCCAGCCCTGAGCTCCCCACACACAGCCCTGCCAGTGCCCCATCCCGCCCCACAGCCCCCGGCCAGCCCTGAGCTCCCCGCACACAGCCCAGCCAGTGCCCCCATCCTGCCCCACAGCCCCCGGCCAGCCCTGAGCTCCCCACACACAGCCCTGCCAGTGCCCCATCCTGCCCCACAGTCCCCTGCCAGCCCTGAGCTCCCCACACACAGCCCTGCCAGTGCCCCCATCCTGCCCCACAGCCTCTTGTCAGTCGTGAGCTCCCCCCACACAGCCCTGACAGTGCCCCCAATCCCACCCCACAGCCTCCTGCCAGCCCAGCCCTGAGCTCCCCACACACAGCCCAGCCAGTGCCCCCATCCCGCCCCACAGCCCCTGCCAGCCCTGAGCTCTCCCCACAGCTCTGCCAGTGCCCCCATCCTACCCCACAGCCCCTGGCCTGGCTAGCCCAGCACTCCCCACGCACAGCGCTGCTCACCGGAGTAGGGGTCGTAGGCGTCCCCGTCGTTCACCAGCAGCCGGTCAAAGGGGATGGTGCCGGGCTCCACGTGCTGGGATGTCAGCGCGGCTGAGAAGGCGATTCTGGGCACCGAGGCCACCGCGCCCACCGGGCCTGGCACAGAGAGATGAGTCAGCACGATGCCTGTAGGACCCCCCTGTCCCAGCCTCCTCCCTGCCCCCCTGGCAGCTCTGTGTCCCCCCACCCTCCAGCTCCTCACCCATCTCCCCTGCACCTGGGCCCCCTCATCCCACCCCCCTGCTCCCGGTCCCCCCGTGCCATCCCCCCCTGTACCTGTGCCCTGTCCCCCCATGCCAACCCCCCCTGCACCCAGGGACCCCCATCTCACCCCCAGCTGCCCCCCAGCCTTCTTGTGCCTGAGTCCCCCATCTCATCACACCCCAGGATGTCTCTGCCCCCTGTGTCTGGGGCCCCATCCCAAAATGTGCCCAGCTCCTCCACAGCCCCCTCCCCCTGCACGGGGGGGCAGCCCCATGCCCCGCCCCAGCCAGGCTGGGCCTATTCTAGCACCAAGAGGCTGAGCCCAGCTCCCCGGGGGCTGCAGGGCAGACCCTGCCAGAGGGCGAGTCCCCCATCCCCTGCCCCACTGCCCCCTCCCTCCCCCAGACAGGCTCACCTTGCTCGCCAGGGAGCCCTGGAAGGGAAGAGAGAGGAGAGGTGAGCACAGGATGCTGGGGCTTGGCAGGGGCAGGGGGGGCAAACTGTGTGGTGGGGTGGGGGGTAGCAGGGCAGTGGGGGAGCTGTGCGGTGGGGTGGGGTGGAGCTGTGCATGGGATGGGCAGTATTAGGGTGGGGGTAGCTGTGCAGGGGGGTGGGCAGCAGTAGGGTGGGGGGGCTGTGCATGGGGTGGGTGGCAGTAGGGTGGAGAGACTGTGCATGGGGTGGGCAGCAGTAGGGCGGGGGGGAGCTGTGGGGTGGGGTGGGGGGGTACCAGGGTTGGGGGGGGCTGTGCATGGGTTGGGTGTCAGTAGGGCGGTGGGGGGGGGCTGTGCATGGGATGGGTGTCAGTAGGGTGGGGGGTAGCGGTGCGGAAGGGGCAGTACAAGGGTGGGAGTAGACGGGGGGGTGGGAGGCAATAGGGCAGGGTAGGCTGTGCATGGGCTGGGCGGCAGTAGGGCGGTGGGGAGGCTGTGTGGTGGGGTAGGGGGTACCAGGGCGGGGGGGGGGGCTGTGCATGGGGTGGGTGGCAGTAGTGTGTGGAGGGGCTTTGCATGGGGTGGGCAGTATTAGGGTCGGGGGGCTGTGCATGGGGTGGGCGGCAGTAGGGCGGGGGGGCTGTGCAAGGGATGGGTGGCAGTAGGGCGGTGGGGGGGCTGTGCATGGGATGGGCGGCAGTAGGGCCAGGGGAGCTGTGTAGGGGGGTGGGGGGTACCGGGGGGGCTGTGCATGGGGTGGGCGGCAGTAGGGCGGTGGGGAGGCCATGTAGTGGGGTAGGGGGGGTGACAGTTATTGATATAAACTGGGACCATACAGAACATAGTTTGCAACCAAGGTCCTGTAGTGGCACCAAATCCTAGGTAAAGGGGGCCATATAAGGTGTCTAAGACCAGGTTATGAGTTACTGATTATGATTATGCTGTCTGTATGTCTGTACCATTTTGTAGTTGAAGTTATGAATATTGGCTGTATGCTGTCTGTATTTCAAACTTGTGCTGTGTTACTGGGAGAGATCCCAGACAGTGGGTGTTAGCTCTGCTTAGCCTGCTTCATGGCCCATTAAGGACCATCAGCTACAACTGACCCATTGAGAGGAGGCAGATACGCCTTGTGACTCAGCAGGGTGTGCAGGGACTGGCCCATGTGACTGCAGACTCCACGTTGCTGTAATTTTCCACAGTAAGAACAAAGAAGTGTTCTTACACCTGGAAGAGCCTATATAAGGCTGATGCCTCATCTCCATCTTGTCTTCAATCCTGCTTCCTACCTCTGGAGGGACTTTGCTACAAACTGAAGCTCTGCACAAAGGACTGAATGACCCATCCCAGCGGGGGATGTTCTCCAGAGACTTGATTTGAACCTGCAGTTTACTCCATCACTGCTACAAGCCTGAACTAAGAACTTTGCCATCACTGTATGGAATTGATTCCATTTAACCAATTCTAGCTCTCATCCTACCTTTTTCCCTTTATGAATAAACCTTTAGATTTTAGATTCTAAAGGATTGGCAACAGCGTGATTTGTGGGTAAGATCTGATGTGTATATTGACCTGGGTCTGGGGCTTGGTCCTTTAGGATCGAGAGAACCTTTTTCTTTTATTGGGGTGTTGGTTTTCATAACCATTCATCCCAGGACGGGTGGCACTGGTGGTGATACTGGGAGACTGGAGTGTCTAAGGAAATTGCTTGTGTGACTTGTGGTTAGCCAGCGGGGTGAAACCGAAGTCCTTTTTGTCTGGCTGGTTTGGTTTGCCTTAGAGGTGGAAAAGCCCCAGCCTAGGGCTGTGACTGCCCTGTTTGAGCAATTGGTCCTGAACTGGCACTCTCAGCTGGGTCCCGCCAGAACTGCATCATCACAGGGGGTACCAGGGTGGGGGGGCTGTGCATGGGGTGGGCGGCAGTAGGGCAGGGGGAGCTGTGGGGGGGGCTGTGCATGGGGTGGGTGGCGGTGGGGGGGGGGCTGTGCCTGCCCCTGGTGGGAGATATACCGGGTGAACACCCAGGGAAGAGGCCCCGGGCCCAGCAGGGGTGTTGGCTCAGGGCCCAGGCCTCCCAGGTCCCCCTGACCTGGCCTGGCCTGGGCTGGGTTCTCCTCTTGGCCCACAGTCCCCAGGCAGCGGCTCAGGCTCTGTGACCCCCTGGGCACTCAGCCCATTGCTGGGGGACATGTGGGGCACCCCCGGAACCCCCCCTAGAAATCAGCTGTGCCAGGCCGGGATCCCGTAGCTCAGGCTGTTCCCTTGGGCGCAGGTGGGTGTGAGGCCGACACCCAGGCAGGGGGGTGCCAAGGCAGGCCGGTGGAACCAGACCCTGCGATGGCTCCAACCACTCTCCTCCCCGTGGGGCAGGGCTGCTTCTCACCTGGGGGTCCCACGGGGCCTTGTTCTCCATTTCTGCCTGCGGGCCCTGGGGGACCTGATCTTCCCATGGGGCCTTCGGGTCCAGGTGGGCCGGGGGGGCCTGCAACAGAATCCAGAGAATCAGAGCTGCACCCCCCCGGCCAGTAAGAGCCCTGGGTCCCCCCCCAGAGTGTTCCCCCCCGGATCAGAGCCCTGAGTCCCCCCCCGAGTGTCCCCACCTGGATCAGAACCCTGGGTCCCTCCCTGAGCGCCCCCCCCGGATCAGAGCCCTGCCCTCCCCCGAGCTTCCCCACCTGGATCGGAGTTCTGGGCCCCCCCAAGATCGGAGCCCCCCAGGCCTGGTGGTGCCTCGATGCCCTGCCCGCCATGCCCAGTGGTGCCCTGGTGCCCTGCGCCCCCAGTGCCTTGCCCCTCATGCCTGGCAGTGCCATAGTGCCCTGCCCCCCATGCCTGGCAGTGCCCCAATGCCTCGCCCCCCATGCCCAGTGGTGCCCCACCCCTCCACGCCCAGTGGCGCCGGGGGCCATACCTGCCAGGTCCTGGCGCGTGAGGTTGTGCAGCTCGCCCTGCAGGCGCAGCAGAGAGGCGTTGAGGGCGCCCAGGCGGGGGTGGACGGTGCCCAGGTGGGTGTCCTGTAGCTTGTCGAGCAGGGCACCGTGGGTGCGCAGGGTGCTGTTCACCTCCTGCAGGCAGCCCCACAGCCCCGTCACGTGCTTGCTCAGCCCTTCCTTGACCTTGCGCAGGCTGCCGGAGACAGCGTCCAGCCGCTCGCAGACGCCCTCCAGCTTGGCCAGCCGCTGCTCCAGGCCGCCGGCCGCGCGCCGGCACTCCCCGGCCTCGCCCCGCAGCGTGCCGCCCAGGTGGTGCAGCTGGCGCGTCACCCCCTCCAGCCGCTCCTCGCTCTCGGCCGCGCGCTCCGTGGCCTCGGCCTGCACCTTGTTGATCTCGGCGATGATGCGGTCCTTGGTGGAGCCCAGCTCGTGGAGGTCGGTCTGGTGCTTGTCCACGGTGCTCTGCAGCCCGCGCAGCGTGTCGTTCAAGGAGCTGAAGCTCAGGATCACCTCGGACAGCTCGCCCTGCAGGGACTTCAGGTCCACGGCCGACGTGCCCCCGAAGACACTGAAGCCGTCCAGGGGCCTGTGGGCCTCCACGGGCTCCCGGCCCTGCTCTGGCTTCCTGGGCAGCAGCGGGCAAGAGCAGGCCGCCACCTCCCCACGCAGCTGGCCCACCTCGTCCTGCAGGGCGGCACAGGCCTGGCTGCAGCCGCGCTGCTCGGCCCGCACCGCGCCGCTCAGCCCCCGCAGGTCGGCCTCCAGCTGGCCCAGCCGTGCCCCCGTGCGGTTGAAGAAGAGCGTCAGGTCCCCGGCGGTAGAGTCGGTGGCGCTGCCCCCCGTGCCCAGCAGCTGGGTCTCCAGCTTGCCGATCTCAGCCGCCAGGCGCACTAGTGACTCCCCATTCACCCCCACCAGCTCCCGCAGCTTCTTCTCCGCGGCCTGCAGGGCCCGCACGGAGCCGGCCAGGCCGGCCCCAGAGCTGCTGAGCTGGTGCAGATTGGAGCCCAGGGTGCGCAGCTGCCCTTCGTTATCCTGCACCCGTCGCTCCAGGTCACTCAGGATGTTGCTGATCTGTGAGTCCTGGCTGCCCAGAGAGGGGTCGTGGGGCGTGGGGCAGGGCTGGCTGCACCCCACACCCTGGCCCTGCAGCTCTGTCACCACAGCCACACTCTGAGCCACGCTGTCCTTCAGCGTCTCCACATCCTGGCTCAGGTTGGCCAGGGCCTGGTGAACGTGGCCCTGGAAGCCGCTCAGCTGGCCGGCCACATTGGCGAGCTCCCCCTCGGCCCCGCTGAGCCGCCTGCTCAGCTCCCCCGCCAGGTGGCTGTGCAGGTGGGGCTGCCGCTGGGTGTAGTGCTGCTCCAGGCTGCGCTGGGTGGCATTCAGGCGCCTCTCCATCTCCACCAGCCGGCCCTCCAGCACCTGCCCGCCCTGCCCCGCCCCCGCCGGCGCCAGACTAGCCAGCTCGTGGTCCAGGCGCTCGTTGAGCATGGTGAAGGAGCCAGAGACGCCGCCCAGCCTCCGCTCCAGCTCTCCCACCTTGCCGCGCAGCTCGTCCAGCTGGGAGCAGCAGTCCTTGGGCAGGCGCCCCGCCAAGCCGCTGACGTGCCGCTGGATGCTCTCCACCGCCTCCCGGTTCCGCTGGTCCACAGAGCTGATCAGTTTCTCCAGGCCCCGCATGCGCTCCCGGTCCTCGGCCTGCTGCCGCCGCAGGCCCTCGCTGCCCGCCAGGCAGCTGGCGCAGGACTCCTGCACCAGCCGCTCCACCTCCTGCAGCAGCAGTGCCCCTCCCTGCGGGGCGCCCGGCCCCTGCCCGTTGCTGAGGTTGGTCAGCTCGGCGTCGTGGCTGGAGATCCGGTTGTCCAGATGCTGCAGATGCCTCTGGATCTTGTTGAGCGTCTCCTTCATCTCGGGCTGGGCGGCTGCGTCGGCCGGCTGCTTCCCACTGAGCGACAGCTCCACCGCCCTGCTCCCCTCCTGAAGCACCTTCTCCGTGGTGGCCTGCAGGTCCTGCAGCTGCTTGCTCAGGGTCTGCACCTTCTCCTCCAGCTGCTTCACCTTCTCCGCATCTCCCCGGCCTGCAGAACAGAGCGCTGAACCGGGCTCCCCGCAGCCGGGCACGGCCCCGCCCAGCCCCCCCCCCCCCACATACCTGGCCTGCAGAGCAGAGCGCTGAGCCGGGCTCCCCCAGACCCCCCTCCACACCCCAGCCTGCAGAGCAGAGCGCTGAGCCAGGCTCCCCCAGACCCCCCTCCACACCCCAGCCTGCAGAGCAGAGCGCTGAGCCAGGCTCCCCCCAGCCCCCACCACAACCCCATCCTGCAGAGCAAAGCGCTGAGCCAGGCTCCCCCAGACCCCCCCCCACACCCCCAGCCTGCAGAGCAGAGCGCTGAACCGGGCTCCCCCAGACCCCCCCCCATCCTGCAGAGCAGAGCGCTGAGCCGGGCTCCCAAAGACCCCCCCACACCCCATCCTGCAGAGCAGAGCGCTGAGCCAGGCTCCCCCAGACTCCCCCCCCCCCCACACCCCCAGCCTGCAGAGCAGAGCGCTGAGCTGGGCTCCCCCAGACCCTCCCACACCCCCAGCCTGCAGAGCAGAGCGCTGAGCCGGGCTCCCCCAGACCCCCCCACACCCCCAGCCTGCAGAGCAGAGCGCTGAGCCGGGCTCCCCCAGACCCCCCCACACCCCCAGCCTGCAGAGCAGAGCGCTGAGCCGGGCTCCCCCAGACCCCCCCACACCCGCAGCCTGCAGAGCAGAGCGCTGAGCCGGGCTCCCCCAGACCCCCCCACACCCGCAGCCTGCAGAGCAGAGCGCTGAGCCGGGCTCCCCCAGACCCCCCCACACCCCCCGCCTGCAGAGCAGAGCGCTGAGCCGGGCTCCCCCAGCCCCCCCCACACCCCCAGCCTGCAGACCAGAGCGCTGAGCCGGGCTCCCCCAGACCCCCCCACACCCGCAGCCTGCAGACCAGAGCGCTGAGCCGGGCTCCCCCAGACCCCCCCACACTCTCGGCCTGCAGAGCAGAGCGCTGAGCCGGGCTCCCCCAGCCCCCCCCCCACACTCTCGGCCTGCAGAGCAGAGCGCTGAGCCGGGCTCCCCCCAGCCCCCCCCCCACACCCCCGGCCTGCAGAGCAGAGTGCTGAGCCAGGCTCCCCCAGCCCCCCCCATACTCCCATCCTGCAGAGCAGAGCGCTGAGCCGGGCTCCCCCAGACCCCTCCACACCCCCAGCCTGCAGACCAGAGCGCTGAGCCGGGCTCCCCCAGACCCCCCCACACTCTCGGCCTGCAGAGCAGAGCGCTGAGCCGGGCTCCCCCCCCCCCCCCCCCACACTCTCGGCCTGCAGAGCAGAGCGCTGAGCCGGGCTCCCCCCAGCCCCCCCCCCACACCCCCAGCCTGCAGAGCAGAGCGCTGAGCCGGGCTCCCCCAGCCCCCCCCATACTCCCATCCTGCAGAGCAGAGCGCTGAGCCGGGCTCCCCCCAGCCCCCCCCCCCACACCCCCGGCCTGCAGAGCAGAGCGCTGAGCCGGGCTCCCCCAGCCCCCCCAACACCCCCATCCTGCAGAGCAGAGCGCTGAGCCGGGCTCCCCCAGACCCTCCCACACCCCCAGCCTGCAGAGCAGAGCGCTGAGCCGGGCTCCCCCAGACCCCCCCACACCCCCAGCCTGCAGAGCAGAGCGCTGAGCCGGGCTCCCCCAGACCCCCCCACACCGCCAGCCTGCAGAGCAGAGCGCTGAGCCGGGCTCCCCCAGCCCCCACCCACACTCCCAGCCTGCAGAGCAGAGCGCTGAGCCGGGCTCCCCCAGACCCCCCCACACCCGCAGCCTGCAGAGCAGAGCGCTGAGCCGGGCTCCCCCAGACCCCCCCACACCCGCAGCCTGCAGAGCAGAGCGCTGAGCCGGGCTCCCCCAGACCCCCCCACACTCCCAGCCTGCAGAGCAGAGCGCTGAGCCGGGCTCCCCCAGACCCCCCCACATTCCCAGCCTGCAGAGCAGAGCGCTGAGCCGGGCTCCCCCAGCCCCTCCCACACCCCCAGCCTGCAGAGCAGAGCGCTGAGCCGGGCTCCCCCAGACCCCCCCACATTCCCAGCCTGCAGAGCAGAGCGCTGAGCCGGGCTCCCCCAGACCCCCCCACACTCCCAGCCTGCAGAGCAGAGCGCTGAGCCGGGCTCCCCCAGACCCCCCCACATTCCCAGCCTGCAGAGCAGAGCGCTGAGCCGGGCTCCCCCAGACCCCCCCACAATCCCATCCTGCAGAGCAGAGCGCTGAGCCGGGCTCCCCCAGACCCCCCCACAATCCCATCCTGCAGAGCAGAGCGCTGAGCCGGGCTCCCCCAGACCCCCCCCCACCCCCAGCCTGCAGAGCAGAGCGCTGAGCCGGGCTCCCCCAGACCCCCCCACACCCCCAGCCTGCAGAGCAGAGCGCTGAGCCGGGCTCCCCCAGACCCCTCCACACCCCCGGCCTGCAGAGCAGAGCGCTGAGCTGGGCTCCCCCAGACCCCCCCACACTCTCGGCCTGCAGAGCAGAGCGCTGAGCCGGGCTCCCCCCAGCCCCCCCCCCACACTCTCGGCCTGCAGAGCAGAGCGCTGAGCCGGGCTCCCCCCGGCCCCCCCCCCCACACCCCCGGCCTGCAGAGCAGAGTGGCTGAGCCAGGCTCCCCCAGCCCCCCCCATACTCCCATCCTGCAGAGCAGAGCGCTGAGCCGGGCTCCCCCCAGCCCCCCCCCCACACCCCCGGCCTGCAGAGCAGAGCGCTGAGCCAGGCTCCCCCAGACCCCCAACACCCCCATCCTGCAGAGCAGAGCGCTGAGCCGGGCTCCCCCAGACCCCCCCACACCCCCAGCCTGCAGAGCAGAGTGCTGAGCCGGGCTCCCCCAGACCCTCCCACACCCCCAGCCTGCAGAGCAGAGCGCTGAGCCGGGCTCCCCCAGACCCCCCCACACCCCCAGCCTGCAGAGCAGAGCGCTGAGCCAGGCTCCCCCAGACCCCCCCACACCGCCAGCCTGCAGAGCAGAGCGCTGAGCCGGGCTCCCCCAGCCCCCCCCCACACTCCCAGCCTGCAGAGCAGAGCGCTGAGCCGGGCTCCCCCAGCCCCTCCCACACCCCCAGCCTGCAGAGCAGAGCGCTGAGCCGGGCTCCCCCAGACCCCCCCACATTCCCAGCCTGCAGAGCAGAGCGCTGAGCTGGGCTCCCCCAGACCCCCCCACACTCCCAGCCTGCAGAGCAGAGCGCTGAGCCGGGCTCCCCCAGACCCCCCCACAATCCCAGCCTGCAGAGCAGAGCGCTGAGCCGGGCTCCCCCAGACCCCCCCCCCACCCCCAGCCTGCAGAGCAGAGCGCTGAGCCGGGCTCCCCCAGACCCCCCCACACCCCCAGCCTGCAGAGCAGAGCGCTGAGCCGGGCTCCCCCAGACCCCCCCCCCACCCCCAGCCTGCAGAGCAGAGCGCTGAGCCGGGCTCCCCCAGACCCCCCCACACCCCCAGCCTGCAGAGCAGAGCGCTGAGCCGGGCTCCCCCAGACCCCTCCACACCCCCGGCCTGCAGAGCAGAGCGCTGAGCCGGGCTCCCCCAGACCCTCCCACACCCCCAGCCTGCAGAGCAGAGCGCTGAGCCGGGCTCCCCCAGACCCCCCCCCACCCCCAGCCTGCAGAGCAGAGCGCTGAGCCGGGCTCCCCCAGACCCCCCCACACCCCCAGCCTGCAGAGCAGAGCGCTGAGCCGGGCTCCCCCAGACCCCCCCACACCCCCAGCCTGCAGAGCAGAGCGCTGAGCCGGACTCCCCCAGACCCCCCCACACCGCCAGCCTGCAGAGCAGAGCGCTGAGCCGGGCTCCCCCAGCCCCCCCCCCACACTCCCAGCCTGCAGAGCAGAGCGCTGAGCCGGGCTCCCCCAGACCCCCCCACACCCGCAGCCTGCAGAGCAGAGCGCTGAGCCGGGCTCCCCCAGACCCCCCCACACTCCCAGCCTGCAGAGCAGAGCGCTGAGCCGGGCTCCCCCAGACCCCCCCACATTCCCAGCCTGCAGAGCAGAGCGCTGAGCCGGGCTCCCCCAGCCCCTCCCACACCCCCGGCCTGCAGAGCAGAGCACTGAGCCAGGCTCCCCCAGACCCCCCCACATTCCCAGCCTGCAGAGCAGAGCGCTGAGCCGGGCTCCCCCAGACCCTCCCACACCCCCCGGCCTGCAGAGCAGAGCGCTGAGCCGGGCTCCCCCAGACCCTCCCACACCCCCGGCCTGCAGAGCAGAGCGCTGAGCCGGGCTCCCCCAGACCCTCCCACACCCCCGGCCTGCAGAGCAGAGCGCTGAGTCGGGCTCCCCCAGACCCCCCCACACCCCCAGCCTGCAGAGCAGAGCGCTGAGCCGGGCTCCCCCAGACCCCCCCACACCCCCGGCCTGCAGAGCAGAGCGCTGAGCCGGGCTCCCCCAGACCCCCCCACACCCCCGGCCTGCAGAGCAGAGCGCTGAGCCGGGCTCCCCCAGACCCCCCCACACCCCCGGCCTGCAGAGCAGAGCGCTGAGCCGGGCTCCCCCAGACCCCCCCCACACTCCCAGCCTGCAGAGCAGAGCGCTGAGCCGGGCTCCCCCAGACCCCCCCAGACCCCCAGCCTGCAGAGCAGAGCGCTGAGCCGGGCTCCCCCAGACCCCCCCACACCCCCAGCCTGCAGAGCAGAGCGCTGAGCCGGGCTCCCCCAGACCCCCCCACACCCCCAGCCTGCAGAGCAGAGCGCTGAGCCGGGCTCCCCCAGACCCCCCCACACCCCCAGCCTGCAGAGCAGAGCGCTGAGCCGGGCTCCCCCAGACCCCCCCCACACCCCCAGCCTGCAGAGCAGAGCGCTGAGCCGGGCTCCCCCAGACCCCCCCACAATCCCAGCCTGCAGAGCAGAGCGCTGAGCCGGGCTCCCCCAGACCCTCCCACACCCCCAGCCTGCAGAGCAGAGCGCTGAGCCGGGCTCCCCCAGACCCCCCCCCCCACCCCCAGCCTGCAGAGCAGAGCGCTGAGCCGGGCTCCCCCAGACCCCCCCACACCCCCAGCCTGCAGAGCAGAGCGCTGAGCCGGGCTCCCCCAGACCCCCCCACACCCCCAGCCTGCAGAGCAGAGCGCTGAGCCGGACTCCCCCAGACCCCCCCACACCGCCAGCCTGCAGAGCAGAGCGCTGAGCCGGGCTCCCCCAGCCCCCCCCCCACACTCCCAGCCTGCAGAGCAGAGCGCTGAGCCGGGCTCCCCCAGACCCCCCCCACACCCGCAGCCTGCAGAGCAGAGCGCTGAGCCGGGCTCCCCCAGACCCCCCCACACTCCCAGCCTGCAGAGCAGAGCGCTGAGCCGGGCTCCCCCAGACCCCCCCACATTCCCAGCCTGCAGAGCAGAGCGCTGAGCCGGGCTCCCCCAGCCCCTCCCACACCCCCGGCCTGCAGAGCAGAGCGCTGAGCCGGGCTCCCCCAGACCCCCCCACATTCCCAGCCTGCAGAGCATAGCGCTGAGCCGGGCTCCCCCAGACCCCCCCACATTCCCAGCCTGCAGAGCAGAGCGCTGAGCCGGGCTCCCCCAGACCCCCCCCCCACCCCCAGCCTGCAGAGCAGAGCGCTGAGCCGGGCTCCCCCAGACCCCCCCACACCCCCAGCCTGCAGAGCAGAGCGCTGAGCCGGGCTCCCCCAGCCCCCCCCACACCCCCAGCCTGCAGAGCAGAGCGCTGAGCCGGGCTCCCCCAGACCCTCCCACACCCCCGGCCTGCAGAGCAGAGCGCTGAGCCGGGCTCCCCCAGACCCTCCCACACCCCCAGCCTGCAGAGCAGAGCGCTGAGCCGGGCTCCCCCAGACCCCCCCACACCCCCGGCCTGCAGAGCAGAGCGCTGAGCCGGGCTCCCCCAGACCCCCCCACACCCCCGGCCTGCAGAGCAGAGCGCTGAGCCGGGCTCCCCCAGACCCCCCCACACCCCCGGCCTGCAGAGCAGAGCGCTGAGCCGGGCTCCCCCAGACCCCCCCACACCCCCGGCCTGCAGAGCAGAGCGCTGAGCCGGGCTCCCCCAGACCCCCCCACACTCCCAGCCTGCAGAGCAGAGCGCTGAGCCGGGCTCCCCCAGACCCCCCCAGACCCCCAGCCTGCAGAGCAGAGCGCTGAGCCGGGCTCCCCCAGACCCCCCCACACCCCCAGCCTGCAGAGCAGAGCGCTGAGCCGGGCTCCCCCAGACCCCCCCACACCCCCAGCCTGCAGAGCAGAGCGCTGAGCCGGGCTCCCCCAGACCCCCCCACACCCCCAGCCTGCAGAGCAGAGCGCTGAGCCGGGCTCCCCCAGACCCCCCCACACTCCCAGCCTGCAGAGCAGAGCGCTGAGCCGGGCTCCCCCAGACCCCCCCACACCCCCAGCCTGCAGAGCAGAGCGCTGAGCCGGGCTCCCCCAGACCCCCCCACACCCCCAGCCTGCAGAGCAAAGCGCTGAGCCGGGCTCCCCCAGACCCCCCCACACCCCCGGCCTGCAGAGCAGAGTGCTGAGCCGGGCTCCCCCAGACCCCCCCCACACCCCCAGCCTGCAGAGCAGAGCGCTGAGCCGGGCTCCCCCAGACCCCCCCACACCCCCAGCCTGCAGAGCAAAGCGCTGAGCCGGGCTCCCCCAGACCCCCCCACACCCCCGGCCTGCAGAGCAGAGCGCTGAGCCGGGCTCCCCCAGACCCCCCCACACCCCCGGCCTGCAGAGCAGAGCGCTGAGCTGGGTTCCCTCCAGCCGGCACAGCCTTGGCCATCAGGCCCAGCTGAAGTGAGGCTGTGGGTCCTGTGTCCTGGGCCCCCCCGCTGGGCCGAGGCCTTTCCCTTCGGGGTGCAGTTGCCCAGGTGGCCACCAGCCGCTCTCAGCTGTGTCCCTTGGAGATGGGGGGTCCCAGCATGCAGTGGGGCCTGGCACTCGGGCAAGAGGGAGCATTGCATGCTGGGAGTGGGGGTTGAGGCCAGTGCCGTCTGGAAGGGCAAAGGGTGGGGAGCAGGGGGAGCCGGGAGACTCCATAACTCTGCCCCCAACGAGCCCCTCCCCACCTTCCCTCTCTGGTCCTCACTCCCAACCCCAGCGCCCCCCCACCTCACCTCTCCCCACACAAACCTGGCACCCGCCCCCCCGTCCCCAAACCATCGGTACCTTCTCCGCCCAGGCCGCTCAGGGAGTTCCCAAAGCCGGAGAGCGTGGGGCGGCTGGGCTTGGGGCGCGGGCGGGTGGTGGTGAGAGGGGGGCCCTGGGCCGGCCCCTCCAGGCAGTCGTCACCCGAGTAGCCGTGGCAGCACTTCCACTCCAGGTCCGACACTGTCTTATAGGCCACCTTGTAGCGGGGCCTCAGGTAACTGCGATACCTGCAGGGAGAGGGAGAATGGGTGAGACGCCAGCGCTGCCCACCGGGGGGCGCTGCCCCTGTCCCATGGTGATAGCGGGTGAAACGCCGGCGCTGCCCACCGGGGGGCGCTGCCCCTGTCCCATGGTGATAGCGGGTGAAACGCCGCTGCCCCGTACTGATAGCGGGTGAGACGCTGGTGCTGCCCACCGGGGGGCGCTGCCCCTGCCCCGTGCTGATAGCGGGTGAGATGCTGGTGCTGCCCACCGGGGGGCGCTGCCCCTGCCCCGTGCTGATAGCGGGTGAGACGCCGGTGCTGCCCCGTACTGATAGCGGGTGAGATGCCGGTTCTGCCCACTGGGGGGCGCCGCCCTTGCCCCGTGCTGATAGCGGGTGAGACGCCGGTGCTGCTCACCGGGGGGCGCTGCCCCGTGCTGATAGCGGGTGAGATGCCGGTGCTGCCCACCGGGGGGCGCCGCCCCTGCCCCGTGCTGATAGCGGGTGAGATGCCGGTGCTGCCCCGTACTGATAGCGGGTGAGACGCCGGTGCTGCCCACCGGGGGGTGCCGCCCCTGCCCCATGCTGATAGCGGGTGAGACGCCGCCCCTGCCCCATGCTGATAGCGGGTGAGACGCCGCCCCTGCCCCGTGCTGATAGCGGGTGAGATGCTGCACTTCATGGCTCCCCAGACCGGAAGGGCCCGTCGTGAGGAGCTGGCCTGACCCCCTGCCTAGCAGGGCCCAGGCCTGTCCCCGGAGCAGAGCTAGTAGAGAAACCGCCGGTGTGCTGGTGATGGAGGAGCCAGCCCAGCCCCGGGAATAGTGACTCGCTGTTAATCATTGATCTCCGCAGCATCAGCTTCTAGCCACTGGCTCTGTTCGACCTGCCTCTGCCAGCCTGACGAGGCCTGCAGGGAGGTGGCTCGGCCGGGAGGCTCCATCTCCCAGAAGCTACTGAAGCCAAACCAGGAGATTTGAGGCTGCTAAAAGTCCGGCATCACAGCAGGGCTAAGGCAGGGCCCTCCCTCCCCTGGCTCCGCGCCGCTCCCAGCATGTCCTGCAGCGGCTCCTAGGCAGCGGCGTGGCCAGGCGGTCTCCGCATGCTGCCCCTGCCCTGAGCACTGACTCTGCAGTTCCCTTTGGCCAGGAACGGGGAACCGCAGTCAGTGGGAGCTGCAGGGGTGGTGCCTGCAGGCAGGGGCAGTGCACGGAGCCACCTGGTCTCCCCTGAGCCTAGGAGCCGCTGCCGGACATGCCGGTCGCTTCAGGGAGCCACCTCAGGTAACCACCATCTGCCAGGAGCCCGCACCCCCTCCTGCACCCCACCCACCTTGCCCTAGGCCCCTCCTGCACCCAGACTCCCTCCCGGAGCCCACACCCCCTCCTGCACCCCAACCCCTGCCCCAGGCTCAGTCAAGCCCCATCCTGCACCCAAACTCCCACCCGGAGCCCACACCCCCTTCTGTACCCCACCCACCCTGCCCTAGGCCCCTCCTGTACCCAGACTCCCTCCCAGAGCCCACACCCCCTCCTGCATCCCACCCACCCTGCCCTAGTCCCCTCCTGCACCCAGACTCCCTCCCAGAGCCCACACCCCCTCCTGCACCCCAACCCCTGCCCCAGGCTCAGCTCGGAGCCCCCTCCCACACTCCAAACCCCTTGGCCCCAGCCCAGAGCCCGTACCCCCTCCTACACCCCCTGCCCCAGCCCAGTGAAAGAGAGAACGAGTGATGGGGGGGCTGGAGTGAGTGGAGGGGGCCTTGGAGAAAGGGCTGGGCAGGGGCAGGGCCTGGGGGAAGGGGGTGGGGCAAATGTGTTTGGGTTTGTGTAATTAGAGTTGGCAACTCTTTGGACTGTAACCTAGGGACTATTGCTAAAAGGACTTTTGGCAACTACAGGCTCATCTCTGCTGTGTGTGAACCTCAAGAACTGAATATTGATCTTTCAACCAACTCTCTCTCTCTTTTCTTTTTAAATACATTTTAGTTTAGTTAATGAGAACTGGCTGTAGTGTGTATTTTGGACCTGGGCGAGTGGCTGATCCTTTGGGATTGGAAGAACCTTTTCTTCTGTATGATGAGATCAGATTATTCAGGAATCATCATCATGTCTGACGGGTGTGTCTGGACGGAAGCCTGAGGCTGGGCACTTTAAGGGAACTGCCTTGTTTGGACTCTGAGTAACCAGTGAGGTGCTACAGAAGCTGTTCTCTGCTGGTTGGTAAATCTAAGTATTGGAATATCCACCAGCTTCTGGGGTTTGTCTGCCTCGGTTTGTTTGTAGTTCACCCTGATTGAGTGACCCCAGCTGGCTCCCCCGGGCAGCACCATCACCCCCCCCCCATAGGTACTTACACCCTGGGGTGAAGTCCCCCCTGAAACTTCCCTTTGAAAAGCTAAGTCCAGCAGAAACTTTCCAGTCACAAAAAACTGAACACACTTGCCCCTCCCTCTGCCCCACCCCTTCCATGAGGCCACACCCCTTCTCCCAGGCCCTGCCCCTCTCACTCCATCCCCCCCTCCCTCTGTAACTCACTCTCCCCCACCCTCACTCATTTTCAGTAGGCTGGGGCAGGGGGTTGGGGTGCAGGAGGGGGCTCAGGGCTGGGGCAGGGGGTTGGGGTGCAGAAGGGGGAGGGGTGTGACGTTATTGAGATAAACTGGGACCATTTAGAACATGGTTTGCAACCAAGGTCCTGTAGTGGCACCAAATCCTAGGTAAAGGGGGTCATATAAGGTGTCTAAGACCAGGTTATGGGTTGCTGGTTATGATCATGGTGTCTATATGTCTGTAGCATTTTGTAGTTGAAGTTATGAGTATTGGCTCTGTACTGTCTGTATTTCAAATTGGTGCTGCAGTTCTGGGTGATACCCCAGACAAGTGGGTGTTAGCTCTGCCTAGCCTGCTTCATGGCCCATTAAGGACCATCAGCTACAACTGACCCATTGAGAGGAGGCAGATACGCCTTGTGACTCAGCAGGGTGTGCAGGGACTGGCCCATGTGACTCCAGACTCCATTTTGCTGTAATTTTCCACAGTAAGAACAAAGAAGTGTTCTTACACCTGGAAGAGCCTATATAAGGCTGATGCCTCATCTCCATCTTGTCTTCAATCCTGCTTCCTACCTCTGGAGGGACTTTGCTACAAACTGAAGCTCTGAACAAAGGACTGAATGACCCATCCCAGCGGGGGATGTTCCAGAGACTTGATTTGAACCTGCAGTTTACTCCATCACTGCTACAAGCCTGAACTAAGAACTTTGCCATTACTGTATGGAATTGATTCCATTTAACCAATTCTAGCTCTCATCTCTATCTTTTTCCCTTTATGAATAAACCTTTAGGTTTTAGATTCTAAAGGATTGGCAACAGCGTGATTTGTGGGTAAGATCTGATATGTATATTGACCTGGGTCTGGGGCTTGGTCCTTTGGGATCCAGAGAACCTTTTTCTTTTATTGGGGTGTTGGTTTTCATAACCATTCATCCCCAGGACGGGTGGCACTGGTGGTGATACTGGGAGACTGGAGTGTCTAAGGAAATTGCTTGTGTGACTTGTGGTTGGCCAGTGGGGTGAAACCAAAGTCATTTTGTTCTGGCTGGTTTGGTTTGCCTTAGAGGTGGAAAAACCCCAGCCTAGGGCGGTAACTGCCCTGTTTGAGCAATTGGTCCTGAACTGGCACTCTCAGCTGGGTCCCGCCAGAACCACATCGTCACAAGGGGTGCAGGCTCTAGGAGGGAGTTTGGGTGCGGGAGGGGGCTCAGGGCTCGGGCAGGGTGTTGGGGTGTGGGAGGGGGCTCAGGGCTCAGGCAGGGGGTTGGGGTGCGGGAGGGGGTGAGGAGTAAAGGCTCTAGGAGGCAGTTTGGATGCGGGAGGGGGCTCAGGGCTCAGGCAGAGTGTTGGGGTGTGGGAGGGGGCTCATGGCTCGGGCAGGGGGTTGGGGTGCAGGAGGGGGCGAGGGGTACAGACTCTAGGAGGGAGTTTGGGTGCAGGAGGGGGCTCAGGGCTGGGGCAGGGGGTTGGTTTGCAGGAGGGGGCTCAGGGCTAGGGCACAGGGTTGGGGTGCAGGAGGGGGCGAGGGGTACAGGCTCCAGGCAGTGCTTACATCAGGTGGCTCCCAAGAAGCGGCACCATGTCCCTCCGGCTCGTCGGTGGCCTGGGAGCAGCTCCGCTGGTGCGGCCCCCCCAGCTCCCTTTGGCCGGGTGCCCCGCGGCCGCCCCTACACCGAGGAGCCGGAGGAATGTGCCGGCTGCTTCTGGAAGCTGCTCAGAGCCGGGTGGGAGCCTGCCAGCCCCACGCCAACTGGACTTTTCACAGCCTGGTGCTGAGCAGAGCTGCCAGAGCCCCTTTTGGACCCCACGTTCCGGTCAAACTGGCCGCCTGGGCCCAGCCCCTCGGGAACGGAGGCTCCGAACGGCGCTGTGGGTCCCCAGCGTTCCCAGCTGAACATTGCCTCAGGGCAGCTTTGGGAAAATGCTGCTTTGAACCAGCTTCTGCCCAATGACCCAAGCCCAGAACCGGGCCCCGCACCCTGGCAAAGCTTTTTTCACGTCCCCTCGGTTAGTTTGGAGTTTGGGTTTCTGCAGCCCTGCTCTGGCTTGGTTCTGGGTCTGCGGCTGTGGCTGCCTGCTGGCACGGTGTGGCCTGGGGCGCTGCGGGGCTGAGCGGTTCTCCTGGAGTCACTCATTCGCAGCCAGGTTTTCTAACCCTCGGCTCCTTCTCCGGGCTCTTCCCTGAGCCTGCGTGAGCAGCGGGCACCAGGCCTGGATCCAGGACCCAGCAGCGGTCGCACTGGTGCCCCATACATAGCGAGGCCGCAGGGCCCACCCTGGGAGAAGGGTGAGACCCCTGGGGGCCCAGCCCATGGGACGGCTCCTCCCAGAGGCCAACCCCGTGGGGCCGTGACGGGCAAACAGAGCCATGGAAATAGGGTAGGTTCTGGTCCCTCTGGGCCGGGCCAGGGCCATTGTCTCTGGAACCGTTCCCAGACATCCCCAGTAGGGGGCGCCCTGCCCCTTCCCTTGCTCCCGCGCAGCTGCTGCCCCTGGTCCCTGCTCTGCCCACTGCGCCCGGGGGCAGGGCGATGCCAGGCCCTATCCCCGCCATAGAGACCAGCCCCAGCCAGGCCCTATCCCCACCATAGAGACCAGCCCCAGCCAGGCCCCATCCCCTCCATAGAGACCAGCCCCAGCCAGGCCCCATCCCCGCCATAGAGACCAGCCCCAGCCAGACCCCATCCCCGCCATGGAGACCGTGAACCCAGCCCCAGCCAGGCCCCATCCCCGCCATAGAGACCAGCCCCAGCCAGGCCCCATCCCCGCTATGGAGACCAGCTCGCCCCCGGCCCCAGCCAGGCCCCATCCCCGCCATGGAGACCATGACCCCAGCTCGCCCCCGCCCCCAGCCAGGCCACATCCCCGCCATGGAGACCGTGACCCCAGCCCCAGCCCGCCCCCAGCCAGGCCACATCCCCGCCATGGAGACCGTGACCCCAGCCCCAGCTCGCCCCCAGCCAGGCCCCATCCCCGCCATAGAGACCAGCCCCAACCAGGCCCCAACCCCGCCATGGAGACCAGCCCCAGCCAGGCCCCATCCCCGCCATGGAGACCAGCCCCAGCCAGGCCCCATCCCCGCCATGGAGATGGTGACCCCAGCCCCAGCTCGCCCCCAGCCAGGCCCCATCCCCGCCATGGAGACCGTGACCCCAGCCCCAGCCAGGCCCCATCCCCGCCGTGGAGACCAGCCCCAGCCAGGCCCCATCCCCGCCGTGGAGACCAGCCCCAGCCAGGCCCCATCCCTGCCATGGAGACCAGCTCGCCCCCGGCCCCAGCCAGGCCCCATCCCCGCCATGGAGACCGTGACCCCAGCCCCAGCCAGGCCCCATCCCCGCTGTGGAGACCAGTCCCAGCCAGGCCCCATCCCCGCCGTGGAGACCAGCTCGCCCCCGGCCCCAGCCAGGCCCCATCCCCGCCATGGAGACCATGACCCCAGCCCCAGCCAGGCCCCATCCCCGCCATGGAGACCATGACCCTGGCCCCAGCCAGGCCCCATCCCCGCCATGGAGACCAGCTCGCCCCCGGCCCCAGCCAGGCCCCATCCCCGCCATGGAGACCAGCTTGCCCCTGGCCCCAGCCAGGCCCCATCCCCGCCATGGAGACCATGACCCCAGCTCGCCCCCGGCCCCAGCCAGGCCCCATCCATGCCATGGAGACCAGCTCGCCCCCGGCCCCAGCCAGGCCCCATCCCCGCCATGGAGACCATGACCCCGGCCCCAGCCAGGCCCCATCCCCGCCATAGAGACCATCTCGCCCCCGGCCCCAGCCAGGCCTCATCCCCGCCACAGAGACCATGACCCCAGCCCCAGCCAGGCCCCATCCCCACCATGGAGATCATGACCCCAGCTCGCCCCCGGTCCCAGCCAGGCCCCATCCCCGCCATGGAGACCATGACCCCAGCTCACCCCCAGCCCCAGCCAGGCCCCATCCCCGCCATGGAGACCATGACCCCAGCCCCAGCCAGGCCCCATCCCTGCCACGGAGACCAGCTCGCCCCCGGCCCCAGCCAGGCCCCATCCCCGCCATGGAGACCAGCTCGCCCCCGGCCCCAGCCAGGCCCCATCCCCGCCACGGAGACCATGACCCCAGCTCGCCCCCGGCCCCAGCCAGGCCCCATCCCCGCCATGGAGACCATGACCCCAGCTCACCCCCAGCCCCAGCCAGGCCCCATCCCCGCCATGGAGACCATGACCCCAGCTCGCCCCCGGCCCCAGCCAGGCCCCATCCCCGCCATGGAGACCATGACCCCAGCTCGCCCCTGGCCCCAGCCAGGCCCCATCCCCACCATGGAGACCATGACCCCAGCCCCAGCCAGGCCCCATCCCCGCCATGGAGACCAGCTCGCCCCCGGCCCCAGCCAGGCCCCATCCCCGCCATGGAGACCATGACCCCAGCTCACCCCCAGCCCCAGCCAGGCCCCATCCCCGCCATGGAGACCATGACCCCAGCTCGCCCCCGGCCCCAGCCAGGCCCCATCCCCGCCATGGAGACCATGACCCCAGCTCGCCCCTGGCCCCAGCCAGGCCCCATCCCCGCCATGGAGACCATGACCCCAGCTCGCCCCTGGCCCCAGCCAGGCCCCATCCCCGCCATGGAGACCATGACCCCAGCCCCAGCCAGGCCCCATCCCCGCCATGGTGACCATGACCCCAGCCCCAGCCAGGCCCCATCCCCGCCATGGAGACCAGCTCGCCCCCGGCCCCAGCCAGGCACCAGCAACGCACCCACCCCTACGCCTCTGCTCTGCACCCACCCCACCGTCCGGCAAGGGCCCCCAGAGCCCCTCTACCCCTCCAATCCCCAGGATTTCACACCCCCACTCCCAGGACCCCCTCCTTTCCCTCCCCAGGGTCGCTCCTCCCACCTCTCACCAGCCCCCCCACGGCACGCAGAGGTCATTGAGCTTCCCTCCGCTGGCAGCTCCCTGCCCCCCAGCCCCTTCCCCCGCCCCACAGAGCAGCACAACGCCCCAGCCCAGAACATATGTATCTTGGCCAGGACAGAGCCAGGCGCAGGGGCTACGCACACAAGGCCCTGTCGGTTCCCAGCCCTGGGCCCCCCCAGCCCTGCCAGCGCCCCTCACTCCCAACCCGCAGCCCCCTGCTAGCCCAGCCCTGGGCCCCCCCAGCCCTGCCAGCGCCCCTCACTCCCAACCCTGCAGCCCCCTGCTAGCCCAGCCCTGGGCCCCCCCAGCCCTGCCAGCGCCCCTCACTCCCAACCCTGCAGCCCCCTGCTAGCCCAGCCCTGAGCCCCCCCAGCCCTGCCAGCGCCCCTCACTCCCAACCCGCAGCACCCTGCTAGCCCAGCCCTGGGCCCCCCCAGCCCTGCCAGCGCCCCTCACTCCCAACCCGCAGCCCCCTGCTAGCCCAGCCCTGGGCCCCCCCAGCCCTGCCAGCATCCCTCACTCCCAACCCGCAGCCCCCTGCTAGCCCAGCCCTGGGCCCCCCCAGCCCTGCCAGCGCCCCTCACTCCCAACCCTGCAGCCCCCTGCTAGCCCAGCCCTGGGCCCCCCCAGCCCTGCCAGCGCCCCTCACTCCCAACCCTGCAGCCCCCTGCTAGCCCAGCCCTGGGCCCCCCCCAGCCCTGCCAGCGCCCCTCACTCCCAACCCTGCAGCCCCCTGCTAGCCCAGCCCTGGGCCCCCCCAGCCCTGCCAGCGCCCCTCACTCCCAACCCGCAGCACCCTGCTAGCCCAGCCCTGGGCCCCTCCAGCCCTGCCAGCGCCCCTCACTCCCAACCCGCAGCCCCCTGCTAGCCCAGCCCTGGGCTCCCCCCAGCCCTGCCAGCATCCCTCACTCCCAACCCTGCAGCCCCCTGCCAGCCCAGCCCTGGGCCCCCCCAGCCCTGCCAGTGCCCCTCACTCCCAACCCGCAGCCCCCTGCTAGCCCAGCCCTGGGCTCCTCCAGCCCTGCCAGCGCCCCTCACTCCCAACCCGCAGCCCCCTGCTAGCCCAGCCCTGGGCTCCCCCCAGCCCTGCCAGCATCCCTCACTCCCAACCCTGCAGCCCCCTGCCAGCCCAGCCCTGGGCCCCCCCAGCCCTGCCAGTGCCCCTCACTCCCAACCCTGCAGCCCCCTGCTAGCCCAGCCCTGGGCCCCCCCAGCCCTGCCAGCGCCCCTCACTCCCAACCCGCAGCCCCCTGCTAGCCCAGCCCTGGGCTCCCCCCAGCCCTGCCAGCATCCCTCACTCCCAACCCTGCAGCCCCCTGCCAGCCCAGCCCTGGGCCCCCCCAGCCCTGCCAGTGCCCCTCACTCCCAACCCGCAGCCCCCGGGGCCCTTGCACCCACACTCACGTCACAATGCGCGGGCACTGGAGCTGGCCCCACCCGCAGGGCTGGTAATCGGGTTTGACGAAGGTGTCCACGCCGTCCTCCACCACGCAGCTCACCGTGCGCGTCACCACATAGGCGCACCAATTCCTGCAGCAGGCGTCAGTGTCAGGTCCAGTAGGCACAAGGTGCATCCCCTGCCCCCTACATGCAGCAAGCCCCCCGCTGGGTGCAGTGAGTCCCCCCCCGGCCCCCTGTGCATCGAGGGCTCCCCTGCCCTGGTGCAGCAAGAGCCCCTCCCTCCCACCATGGTGCAGTGAGGCGCCCCCCCCGGTGCAGTGAGCCCCGTGAGCTGGTGCAGTGAGCCCCCTCCCCCCAGTGCAGTGAGTCCCCCACCTGGTGCAGCAAGTCCCCCGTCCCCCAGTGCAGCGAGAGCCCCCCCCCAGTGCAGCGAGGGGCTCCCCACCTCCCTGGTGCAGTGAGCTTCCACCCCCCCGGGAGCTGCTGGTCACAGCTCACTGCAGATGGGACAATGATCCTGTTACGGGCCCCCCCCCAACTCCCTTTGATCTCTGCCCTGCCCTGTGCCCCTGGCAGCAGCCAGCCCCTTTGATCACAGAGGGGAACCAGCAGGGTCACGAGCAGGATGACGCAGGGGAGGGGGGCAGGAGGAGCCATGCCCCCCCCCAAGCCTCCCAGGAACTTGGGGCAAAGATCAGTTCTGCCCCCCCTGCCCCCCCAGCCTCTCCAGCCCAGAGTCACTGCCAGACCCCCAACTGACTGTGGGGTGGCAGCAGGACTGTCTGCCCATTGCAGGGACCCCACTGGCTGGGAGGCTGGGGCAGGTCTAGCCTTGGCACCAGGGGGCATTTGGGCGGGTGGGGGCAGTAGAGTGCGGGGGGCTCAGCAGGGGGCTCTGTGCTCCCAGACCCGACTGGGGGGCTCAGCAGGGGGCTCAGTGCTTCCAGGCCCGGCTGGGGGGGCTGTGCTGCAGGAAGTGGGGGGCTTTGCGGGGGGCTCTGTGCTCCCAAACTGGGCTGGGGAGCTCAGCAGAAGACGAGGGGCTCAGCGGGGGGCTCAGCGCTCCCAGAACAGGCTGGGGGGCTCAGCAGAGGGCGGGGGGCTCAGCAGGAGGCTCAGTGCTCCCAGAACAGGCTGGGGGGCTCAGCAGAGGGCGGGGGGCTCAGCAGGGGGCTCAGCGCTCCCAGAACAGGCTGGGGGGCTCAGCAGAGGGCGGGGGGCTCAGCAGGGGGCTCAGCGCTCCCAGAACAGGCTGGGGGGCTCAGCAGAGGGTGGGGGGCTCTGTGCTCCCAGGCCCACCTGGGGGGCTGTGCTGCAGGGAGCGGGGGCTCTGCGCTCCCATACTGGGCTGGGGGGCTCAGCAGAGGGCAGGGGGCTCAGTGGGGGACTATGTGCTCCCTGGCCTGACTGGGGGGCTCAGCAGAGGGTGGGGGGCTCTGCGGGGGGCTCTGTGCTTCCAGGCCCGGCTGGGGGGCTGTGCTGCAGGAAGCGGGGGGCTCAGCGGGGGGCTCAGTGCTCCCAGGCCCGGCTGGGGGGCTGTGCTGCAGGGAGTGGGGGGCTGTGCGTGTTCCAGGCGGCCTGGCGGGATCCCAGCCTCCCTCCCAAATTCCTGCTCTTGGACACAAGCCGCTTCCCTTCCTGTCCCGAGTGCGGGGCTGCGCCGCGCCTACTGCCTGCTCCAGGGCTGAGGGGCTCTGCCCCTCCTGCAGCTGGGACTCCCCCCCAGGGGTGCCTGGCCCCGTGGGGTCATACAGAGCAATGCCAGGCCCTTGCGCCGGGCACGGACCTGGCTGGGGGTCCCTGCGTCGCTGGGGGGGGGGGCGCCTGCCCCAGAGCGCAGTCCCGGGTGGTGTGCGGAGCTACCCGTGGCCCAGTCCCCTCTGGCAGGCACCAAACGGGCCAGGCGGAGCCACGGGGCCCGGCAGGCTGGGGAGTGAGGGGGGCCTGGCCCTGTCCTGTGGGTCACTAAGCCCCTCCAACCCCTCCTCCTCTCACAGCTTTGCGGGGGGGTCCTCCCACCCCTTGCCAGCCCCTGGGGCGTCTGGCTGCCCCCCACCTCCCCGGGCTGGGTGGGGCTGGGTCCCGCTCTGCCCCGCCTGGCTGAGGCTGCTCCCGGGGTGCGGGCAGGGGCTGCCCGGTGCCCAGGCCGGTGCCCAGCGAGGCCGAGTGCCCTGGCCCCGCTGCCGATGTAGCTGCAGCTCGGCGGATGTGTGAGCCACAGCCAGAGTCAGCCGCCCCCCTGCCTGGGAGTGCCCCCCCTGCCCCCTGACCGTGCCCCTCTCCCTTCCCCGACAGGGTCCCTCCCCCTCCTCCTGATAGTGCCCCCATCCCCCTACCCCCCAACGGTGCCCCCCATCCCCCTGCCACAGACAGGTCCTCTCCTCCTATCCCCCGACAGTGCCCCCATTCCCCTGCCCCTGACAGGGCTCCTCCCCCTGCCCCCCAACAGTGCCCCGTCCCCCTACCCCCGACAGTGCCCCCATCCCCCTGCCCCCTGACAATGCCCCCATCCCCCTGCCCCCGACAGGTTCCCTCCCTCTACTTCCAACAGTGCCCCCATCACCCTGCCCCCCAACAGTGCCCCTCCCCCTGTCCCCCAACAGGGCTCCCCATCCCCCTGCCCTCCGATAGGGCCCCCCTGTCCCTGACAGGGCTCCCATCCCCTTACCCCCAACAGTGCCCCTGCCCCTGACAGTGCCCCCATCCCCCACCCCCCGACAGTGCCCCCAGTCCCCCTGCCCCCAACAGTGCCCCCCTGCCCCCTGACAATGTCCCTCCCCCTGCCCCCCAACAGGGCCCCTGTCCCCCTTGACACAGCCCCCACACAGAGCCCCCGCCCTTGCCAGAGCCCCGCTCCCTGGGTGCAGGCTCCATCTGGCTGCGGCTCCACACTCCCTGGGCCCCTCTCGCTAGGGGCTGGCGTGGGGCCAGCCCAGCCCAGGCTCACTCAGCGCTTCCCCATCGCCCCACACCCCAGGCTGCCGCAGGCGCCCCGAGAGCAGGGCCCAGCCAGGGTGCCTGGGCCTGGCCTGTAGGGCGGGGGCCAGTCGGTCTGCTCCAGAGCCCCCCAGCGCCCCAGTCAACGCACTGCAGCCCTGGGGGATCCTGGGGGGGTGCCACATCCCCTCCCCTGCCCCCACGGAGCCTCCCCCACATGCATGTGGTCCCCCCATTTCCCCCCGAGCACCCCCCAATCACACGCACTGCTGAGCATTTCCATGCCCTGGGCACATACCCCCTGCAGGGCACAGCACAGCCAAGCCACCCGTCTCCCTCCCCCCCAAGCCCCCAACCTCTCTCCCCTCTGCTCCCAAATCCTCTGTGCCCCCTGGCTCCCCCGCCCCCTGGCTCCCCCACCCCCCCACTCCTCCACCCCCCCACTCTCCACTCACTCTCCCCCCTGCCCTCCTACTCCCTCCCCCTGCTACCCCCCAATCCCCCCACACGGCCAACTCCTCCCTACCCCCAGCCCCCTACACCACACCTCCCCCCCTGCCCCGGTCTGAGGCTCTCCATGTGCCTCACACACAGGAATCTGTGCATGTCCCGGGTCAGTGTCACTCCCCCACTCTATGCCTGGGGAAACTGAGGTACAGATCAGGGCCATGACCTGCCTGAGGTGGTACTGTGTCCTGGGGCTGCCAGATGCCCCCAAAGTGACCTGGCCCCAAGATGTGCCGCACTCAGCCATGGCTGACACCACAAAATGATCCATAGAGAGACTAGCCCCCCTGCCCTGGGGGGATCCCCAGGACGCCCCCTCCAGCCCAGGCACCTCCCTGGGAATCTCCTCGTCTCCATGGGGTGGGGGAGCCCCCCGGATGCCCTCCCAGCTCTCCGTGCTGGTTCCCAGGGTGCCCCCCTCATGCTCCAGGTCACCGAGCTC
Organism: Gopherus flavomarginatus; assembly: GCF_025201925.1. Lineage (NCBI taxonomy): Eukaryota > Metazoa > Chordata > Testudines > Testudinidae > Gopherus > Gopherus flavomarginatus. The sequence continues at coordinate 216,904,886 of NC_066620.1, read as the reverse complement.
CCTGCCTCCAGTGAGCGGGACCCCTGGGGCCAGGACCCATGGCACCCCCGGGCTGCCAGGGCTCACAGTGAGAAGCCCTCCGCCCCACAGGCCCAGGCCCCTCAGCATCTCTGACCCCTGGGCCAGAAGGGCAGGGTAAGTGCCCCACGGCTGCCCTGGGCTCAGCTCTCAGCTGTGGGACCAACCTGCCCCCTCCCCTCCGCCTGCCCTGGCGCGGCCCCTTACCTGTGCCGGCTGGCGGCCCGGGCACCCGGCTGTGCCTGCGGGGTCCCCTGGGCAGCGGGGGCCGGGCCCTGGCTCAGGGGCACGGCCCCCCCGGTGTAGAGGCTGTAGCGGGGCGGGTAGTTGGCGGCCCAGGCCACCCCGGCCAGGAGGCAGCAGAGGCTGCCCCAGAGCCACGCCACGGCCATGCTGGGCGTGAAGGCGTCGGGCCGTCCCACTCAGCCGCTCATGGCTCAGCCTCGGCTCCCCGCGCCCGCCGTCCACACGTCCCCGCTGGGGCTGGCCTCTCCCCCGCCCCCCTCCAGCTGTCAGCCCCGCCCGCCCCCACTTCCTTCCCTCCTTCCCCCAGCCCTGGCCGGCTCAGCGCCCCCACCCCACCCAGGGCCACCTTGACCCTTTGTTCCCCCAGCTCCTGCGAGGGGCTTTTCTGCAGCTCCAGGTCCTGCTCCCCCCTCCCCCTCCCCCGCCCAGCTCTGCAATCACATCTGCTTCTCGTTAAGGCCGGACGCCAACACGGACGGGGAGAAAACACAGAAAACGGGAAAAGCAAGAGAGGCCGGGCAGGGGGCCAGGGGCCGCGCAGCAGCCAGGACGGCAAGCGCTACTGAGTGGGGTCCCTGCCGGGCCCGGGCCGAGCCCCACCGCAGCAACCGCAGCTCTGCCACGGCACCCCCAGCCCCGCCACGGCAACCGCAGCTCTGCCACGGCACCCCCAGCCCCTCCACGGCACCCCCCAGCTCTGCCATGGCACCCCCATCCACACCACAGCACCCCCCAGCTCTGCCATGGCACCCCCAGCCCCTCCACAGCACCCCCCAGCTCTGCCACGGCACCCCCAGCCCCTCCACAGCACCCCCCATGGCACCCCCATCCACACCACAGCACCCCCCAGCTCTGCCATGGCACCCCCATCCCGGCCATGGCACTCCCCAGCTCTGCCAAGGCACCCCCCCAGCTCTGCCACGGCACCCCCAGCCCTGCCACGGCACCCCCCCAGCTCTGCCAAGGCACCCCCAGCCCCGCCACAGCACCCCCCCAGCTCCGCCAAGGCACCCCCAGCCCCGCCACGGCACCCCCCCAGCTCTGCCATGGCACCCCCATCCACACCACAGCACCCCCCAGCTCTGCCACGGCACCCCCCCAGTTCTGCCATGGCACCCCTATCCCGGCCATGGCACCCCCCAGCTCTGCCACGGCACCCCTATCCCTGCCACGGCACCCCCCAGCCCCGCCACGGCACCCCCAGGCTCTGCCATGACACCCTCACCCCTACCATGGCACCCCCAGCCCCACCACAGCACCCCCAGCCCCACCATGGCACCCCCCAGCTCTGCCCCGGCACCCCCAGCCCCACCACAGCACCCCACACCTCGTGCCCTGTGTGATACAGGCCCTGTGTGACGAAGTGAGGGGTTTTCTTGGGTTTTCTGTGTTTTCCAAGGGGTTGCATGCAGAGGGAGGAGGACTCAGTGTCCCCGGGTGTCACCGGTTTAACGAGGTGAGGGGAGAGGGAGTTTGTTGGTACACAGGACGGGAGAGGGACTCAGGACCCCGGTCGATGGCCTGGAGGATGGAAACCCCAGCGACTGGTGATCCGAGGACCCAGCTCAGGAGTCGCAGCCGGTTCTGGCCAGTGGAGGACAATGGGCTGCGGGGAGAGGACCCCGGTGACCTGACCAGCCGGCTCCAGCCAGAGGGGCCAGAGGAGAGCAGAGAGGAGAGGAGGCCCAGGGGACCAGGTTACGACCCTGTGTCCCTGGAGAGAAGACAATGGACAGAGGGGGCTTTGGGGCCGGGGGTATTGGAGGCCCAGCTAGGAAGCAGGGGGGCTCTGGGCTGGAGAGGGGGAGCAGGCAGAGCCCCCCTGGATGTAGGGAGACTGGGATGTGCTGAGGGAGGCCAGGCCTGAGACTGGAGAGTTTCCTGCACTGGGTTCAACTCAATAAACCCTCCTGTTTTACGCTGGCTGAGAGTCGCTTCGGGTTAGAGAGCAGGGGGCATCAACCCCTTTGGGGGTGAGGAGACCTGGGGGGCCCACGGCAGAGACAGACGTGCTGAGGCTCAGAGAACTGCAGCTCCAGGATGTGGAGGGGCCTGACGCTGAGAGAGAGTGGACCCCCGAGAAGGGCTGTCGCACTGGAAGGGGCACCCCCCCACAGACCGCACGGGGCCACGAGTGGGCATGACCTGTGAGTCCGTGACACCCTCCCATTCAGGCTCTCGGCAGCCCTAGGAGGTCTTGCTCTGGTGCGGATTCTGGCCCAGCAGAGAGGGCTGCAGCCCTGCCCTGGCGTGTGGCTGGCGCCGGCCCAGTCCCGGCCCAGGACTAGCTGATTTCCCTGGCATCCCCTGGACCTGCCTAGCTGCCAGTGGCGCTGGTGACCTCTGACCCCAGGCTCCTGAGTCCCTGTCCCCCCCCGGGTGTCTGGCTCAGTGAGGGGCTGGGACCAGGTTCATGGTGTGTGTGGGGGGGGTGGTCTCTGACCCGGCCCCCAACTACATCCCCACTTCCAGCCTAGTCACAGCTGTGCAGCCCAGGGGCAGCACAGTGGAGTGGGGGTTGGTGCAGAGATATAGCTCTGCTGGCACTGGGACTGGAGCCACCGCACCCGGGGCAGTGTGTGCAGCTCTCTGCACAGCCACCCCCATCCATATACCACATGGATACACACACACGGATACACAGACAGGGATACCCGCAAACAGAGCAATCCCCCCGCCCCCACACACAATGATATGTGTGACTGATCATTGGGAATTGTTTAAGAACACTTTACTAGAGTCCCAAAATGCAACAAACAAGGCATATTGGTTAAAAAATGCCAACCTAGGTTAGAGGCACCAATGCCTAGCTTCTGATTTATACTCATTGCTAGCAATGAGTATAAATCAGAAGCTAGGCATTGTAGAAAATTGATAAGGGAAGGAAAGGGGACGCAGGGAAAAATCTACAGCCAGCAGACATAAGGACAACAAGAAGGAATTTTTTAAATTATATTAGAAACAAAACAAATCCTAACAATGGTATTTGTCCATTACTGGATGGAAGTGGTAGAATTGTCAATAGAAATGCAGAAAAGGCAGAAATGTTCAATAAATATTTCTGTTCTGTATTTGGGAAGAAAATAGTTGATCTTGTCATATCATATGGTAACACTCTTTCCATTCCACTACTATGTCAAGAGGGTGTTAAAAAGCCGTGGTTAAACATTTTAAAATTGGCAGGTCTGGATAACTTGAATACCAGAGCTTCAGGGAGAAGCGTACAGAACAGAGCAATTATGGAGTGATCCACCCATCATCCCCTCCTAGCTTCTGGCAGTCAGAGCATTAGGGTCACCGTGAGCATGGGGCTGTGTCTGTGCCCATCCTGGCTAATAGCCCCTGAAGGACAGATCCTCCAGGATCTTATCTGGTTCTTTTGTGAACGCTCTTATACTTTTAAAATTACCATGACCCACACTGACTGGATTAAAAACTGGCTAACTGATAGGTCTCAAAATGTAATTGTGAACAGGGACCCATCACTGGGTGGGATGTTTCCAGCGAGGTCTTGCTGGGATCAGTTCTTGTCTCAATGTTATTTAACATTTTTATCGATGACGTGGAAGAAAACATAAAATCATCCCTGATAAAGTTTGCAGACCCCACAAACCCCGGGGGGGGGGGGGAAATAAAAAAGAGGGCAGGTCACTGATATGGCGCGATCCGGGTCAGTTGGGCCAAGCAAACTGTGTTTTAGTACAACTAAACTTAAATGTCCACCTGGGAGCAAGGAACGCGGCCAGAGTTGCAGGCTGGGGGACTTGATCCTGGGCAGCAGGGATCCTGAAAAAATCAGGGAGTGTGGCGGACAATCAGCTGAACATGAGCTCCCAGTGCAACCAGTGTGGCCGAAAGGGCTGATGCCCTCCTGGGATTCAAACCCAAGGGAATCTCGAGCAGCAGCCGAGCGGTTATTTGACCTGGCGGGACAGAAGCTGGAGTCCTGTGTCCGGTGCTGGTGAGCACAGTTCTGGGAAGATGTTTATCACTGGGAGTGGGTCAGAGAGTGATTCAGGATTAGAAAACCTGCCTGGCAGCGCAAGGCTCACGGAGCTCAGTCTACAGTGTTTAGCTTCGCAAGGAGATGTGGGGGTGCCTGGGTCCTGGGCTGTGAGTACCTACGTGGGGCTCAGGGTTTGGGAATGGGCGCCAGGAGCCAGACGTTCCCAGCCCAGCAAGAAGGGGTTAGTTTAGCAGGGAGGGAAGGTAACGAATCACTGAACAATTTCCCAGGGGCTGGTGGCTTTCCTATCCCAGACAGTGTTTACATGGGGCTGCCAGTTCTGGTGTCTGGGGATTGTTCTGGGCGGTGCTATCCAGGGGGACAGACCACATGATCACAATGGGGATCTCAGCCCCCCGTCCAGACGGGTGCCCAGGTGCACACAGCCCCCCCGCCCCTCACTGGGCTCACTGCTGACCTGGAATGGGGCGGGGCACCTCAGCCGTCACCAGGTTGGGCACTGGGCATGGGGCTAGGCACCTGGTGCGAGGGGGTTCTGGGCAGGGTGGGAGGATCGCCTGGGCAGTGCCAGGCCCAGGGCTAGGCAGTGGAAGAGACTGACGGAGGAACCCAGCGTGACTGGGACAAAAGCAGGGCCCTGGCACATTAGCCACAGCCAGGCGGCCTGGTGGCAGGCCTGAGGGAAGGCGATGTCCCCTGCATGGAGCTGCCAGCCCTGGCCAGGCTCGGGTCCAGCAGCCTCCTCTGCCCCATGGCAGCACCCCCAGCCCCCACCCTGCACCTGGCCCCTTGACAGAGCCAGCCCTCCCCGCCACAGCAGCCAGGGGCCCGGGAGGGGCTCAGTGATGGGAGGGACGGGGGGGCCTGGGGCCCCCAGCACAGGAGCCACCTGCAGGAAGCAGCCGCGCTCCCCACCCGGCCCAGCCCGGGGTCAGCAGTTCTGTTCCCGGCCACTGGCTCGGCAGGAAGCCCAGCTGGCTGGAGCATCCTGAGCCACAGGGGCCCCGGGGAGCTGACCTGGGCCTGCGGAGTCCCCTCTGCCCCATGGGCCGGGCTCCGCCCTGCTGCCCCCCGGCTCACGGGGCACGGCCCCAGGAACAGCCCGGCTGGGGCTTGCCAAGGGGGCTGCTCCCCTCAGAGCCAAGCCCGACGCCTCAGGACACTCTGACCAGCCACGCCATGGGGCACCGGGCCCTGCCGCACGGCGGCTGCAGCCGCTGTCCCGGGCCGGACAAGCCCCTCACAGAACTGCCCCCTCCTGCCCCCTTGTCCCTGGCCCCATGCTGCAGCCATGAGCTGCCCCTCCAGGGTGCTGGCCAGGGGACCCAGGTGTGAGTGCCACGGCTGAGGAGCCCAGGGGGCAGTGCCCCCTGGCCAGCGCCCCCCAGCACAGTGCTGAGCAGGCTCCGGCAGGGGGTGTCAGCTGGGCCCTGGGGGAGGGTGTTGGCTGGGCTCTGGGGGGGGCGTCGGCTGGGCCCTGGGGGGGGTGTCGGCTGGGTCCTCATGGGGGGGTATTTGGGCTTGAGGGGGGCAGGAAAGGCTCTTTGACAAACACACAGATGGAGCCAGACAGGGGCAGTAATGATCTCCCTGATGCTGCAAAGTAACATGGAGCCCCCCCAGCCCCTCCTGTGGGTCCATCCCAGCCCAACCCCTGCTCAGCACAGCTGCCCCAATGGGCAATGGAGGGGAGGTTGGTGCACCCCATGGGGGGTTGGTGCACCTGGGGCGGGGGTTGGAGCACCCTGGGGGGGTGCACCCCATGGGGGGTTGGTGCACCTGGGGCAGGGGTTGGAGCACCCTGGGGCGGGTGTTCGGCTGTTTACCAGGGCTAGACAAATAAACCCAAGCAGGGAACCTGCCAGGGGCTTCCCACCCCATGACTCTCAGCAGTCCCCACCAAGCAGAGGCCCCGTGTCACCCCCCACGTGAAAGTCCCACGTTATGCCCTCCCAATGGCCTGGGCCTGGGGCCACTGAGCCCCCATAACTCACACCTGCCCCACCACACGCCAGCCCATGACGCTGCCCATCTCTGTCCTCTGTGCCGAGGCCGAGCTCAGCCTGTCTCCCCTCCCCATGGTTAGAGCAGGGGGGCTGAGAGCCAGGACTCCTGGGTTCTATCCCCGGCTCTGGGAGTGGAGGGGGGAGGGGAGCTAGGACCCTTGGGTTCTATCTCCGGCTCTGGGGGAGGGGCTGGGAGCCAGGACTCCTGGGTTCTATCCCTGCTCTGCTGATGAGGCACTACATGGCTGGTCCCTGCCCCGTGTCTGTTTCCTGCTGGGCTGGGTGCCCCCGATGTGCAGCCAGTGCCCTGAGTTGTCACATAGTGCCAAGTGCTGCCCATCACACCCAAGGCTGGACACTTGTCCCCTGAAGCTCCCCCCCCTCCCCCAGACCTAGGGAATCTCACAACAGCCAGGCTGGGCCCCCCCAGCTGGGACTGAGGCCAGGCTCAGACCCCCCAGGTGCAGCTTAGACTCCCCTGCCTGCTGGACCTGGAGGGGCCGGTCCAGGGCAGAGCTGCCTGCAGACCCACAAAGGCCCCTTTGGCTGGGCTGGCTCCCCCTACCCAGCTTGGACCCCTTGCACAACCAGCCCAGATACCTGCGCTGTGGGACAGTGAGGGGCCAGCCGGGGAGGGGGCAGCCCAGCAAGGTGTGCAGAGGGAGGGGCCAGTCGAGGGTGGGAAGCAGGAGGGAGGGGTTGGCTCAGCATGGGGTGCAGGGGGTGGGGCTGGTGGGGTGCAGGAGGCAGGCCTGGCCCAGCGTGGGGTGCAGGGGGGAGGAGCTGGTGGGATTCAGGGGGAGGGCTGGCCCAGCATGGGGTGCAGGGGGGAGGGGGCAGCCCAGCGTGGGGTGCAGAAGGGAGGGGTCAACCCAGGGGGAAAGCAGCGGGAGGGCCCCTCAGGAAAGCCTGGCCAGTCCCAGAGCTCAGGGTAGGGCCGGGCTCCCAACCCATCCCGAGCAAAGGGCCGAGGCTGGATGGCTGCAGGGGGGCAGGGAGGCAGCCCCCCTGCCACCTGCCCCAGGGCTGGAACACAGCGCTAGCCTCATCTCCCATCCCTGGGGCATCGGGGCAGGCCCCCCCGACCCCCCTATGCCATAGCTGGGGAGCCCAGAGGGTTCCTGCATCGGGGGGCCGCCTGTACGAGCCTGCGGCCGCGCAGCATTTTCACACGACTCGCTGCTCCCCGGGGAACTGGCCACGTTGATAAAACCCAAAAGCAGCTATTTGCAGACAGCTAATTATAGCAACTGCGAGCAGAGCTGCCAAACCCAGCTCCAGGGCTGAGCGCTGGGCGGGGGTCCGGGTGGGACAGCTAGGGGCACAAGCCGAGCTCGGGGTGGGGGGCTTGGTGAGCAGGGCTGTGGGTCGGGAGTGAGGGGCACTGGCAGGGCTGGGGTAGCAGGGGGCTGGGGGTCGGGAGTGAGGGGCACAAGCTGAGCTCAGGGGAGGGGGCCCAGGGCTGGGCTAGCAGGGGCTGCAGGCGGGGAGTGAGGGGCACTGTCCGAGCGCTGGGCAGGATCGGGGGTCACCAACCCGCAGCCCCGGCTCCCAGGGGAATTTCTGCCCACGGGGACTTTTCCCGCTGCTGATCTCCCGGCAGAGCCGATGAGTCATGTCCTGTGGGGAGCTGGCCTGGCTTCGGCCCAGCCCCTTCCCAGCTCCCCGCTGCAGCCGGGGTCTCTTCTGGGCAGGTCCTGCCGAGCCCCGCGCCCGGACACCCCGACTGCCCCGAGCTGGGCACCATGCCCGCATGGCAGGGAGCCCGCTGGGCCCACGAGGGGGAGGGGAACCTGCTCCCCCATGGCCATGAAGGCCCCATCCAATCCCTGCCCGCACCTCACCCAGTTCCATACCCCCAGTGCCCTGCTCCCACCTCACCCAGTGCCACACACCCCTGGTGCCCCGCCCCCACCTCACCCAGTGCCCCACCTCACCCAGTGCCCTGTCCCACCTCACCCAGTGCCACAGCCCCAGTGCCCTGCCCCCACCTCACCCAGTGCCCTGGCCCCGCCCCCCTCACCCCAATGCAATGGTCCCCCCCCGGTGCCAGGCTCACTCGATCTCGCTCTGCTCATGCAGCCCCTGACACAGTCACCCCCTCATTCTCTCCTTATTTCCACCCCCCGCCAGCCCCACGGGTGCCACAGGCCCCATCACCTGCCCAGCTGGACCCAGGTCCCCTGCTCATGGGCAGATCAGGGCCAGGCCGTGTCCTCCAGCAAGTCAGTAACGCTGGTGCCCCATGTCTCCCAGCAGTGCCCAAGGGGAGGTTACCTGGCCGAGAGACCCAACCTGCCCAGGCGGCAGCTGCTGCACCATGTGGGGCATAAACCCCCACTCAGGCTGCAAGGTGCTGGCTGTGCTGTGGGGGGGGGCTACAGAGCATGGGCCCTCCCCCACATCACCCCCCAGCTCCTGCAGCCTCCATGTTTCCCTCCAAAACTTCTCCCCACCCCACTGTTCCCTCCATTTTCCCCTGGGGGGCTGGAAGGGTCACCCCGGTTCCTGCTCTCTCTCTGCAGCTCCCCCAGCCAGGGCCGCTCACTCACCACCCCACTGTGGTACTGCTCCCTCTGAGCACCCATCAGCTCCCCCCAAGTCCTGGAGGGGGTGGGAGATGGAGTCGTGGGGGGGCAGGCTGGGATGATGGGGGTGGAGGGTCGCTGGGGGGCAGTGACTGTCCCATCCCAGGGGCTGGCAAAGGGGCTCAGCCATGGGTCCTCGTGGTGGTGGGTCCTGGCACCCCCTGCTGGATGGAGACGTCCCTGCCCCGACGCAGCCCCTCGCTGCTGGCTGGCGGTGGGGGGGGGGGGGGGGCCTGGCAGAGCTGGGCCTGGCCTGGCTTCCATTAGCCCTGACAGCGCGTGGAGCAGCCGTGCACCTTCCCTTTTATGGGGAAAGCTGCTGGCTGGGGGCGGGGGGGAGGGGGGGGCTGGGCCTGGGTGGCTGCTCTGGTGAAGTGAGTGCTGGGGGAGGGGCGCACAGACCTGCCCCCAGCCCACCCCCTTCTGGGAGCAGGGGGATGGCACTGGGGGGCAGGGATGGGGGAATCTCCCCCCCTTGTGCCTGGGTGGGAGGGGCTGATGCAGGGCTCTGGATCACGTAATGCCTACCCGGGTCACCACTGGAACCCCCCCACCCACAGCTAGCTCAGCCGGGCTGCAGTGGGGCTGGGGGCAGGGCACTGGCGGGGACTGGCTGGCTCAGGGGGGTGGGGATTGGGGCATGGGCCTTGTCCCCGCTAGGGGGTGCCGGCTCCGATCCAAGTGATACATGGTGTCTCCGGGGCTCCCAGCTTAGGAATCGACCCCCCCACCCGCCAGCCCCCAGGGCGGATCCCAGCTCTGCCTGGGGCTGGGGGCTGACACTGTATCGCCAGCCCCACGAGCCAGGCTCATCTGGCAGCAGGAGCTGGGCTGCAAGACCCGGCACTTACGGTGAAATACTGGCTCTGGGGATTTGCGGTTTGTTGCCCCGGGGTCACATTCGGCAGCTTCCTGCAGCACCCCAAGGGGAGAAACTCACTTTTCCTGTAAGCCTGGAATCACCCAGAGCCCCTGACTCCGGGAGCTGGGGCTTTAAGGAAAACCATATGGGGCAGGGGACACCTGCAACCTCGTGAGAGTTGGCACCAGTGGCCAGGCTTGGGCCCTGCCCCGTCCCCCCCGCAGGCCCCTCCCCTCGCCCAGGGCTGAGCTGGGCTAAGGGCCAGGGCCCTTCGGTTTTATTTCTACAATCGGCCCTTTGGGCCACAGCCATGAAGGCAGCTCAGCAGGGAGCACCCTGGGTTGCTATAGGAGTGTGGTGGGAGCACTGGCTGGGGGGAAGTGCTGGCGGGGGAGGCTCCTGAGGGGTTACCTGCTGCTGTTCTCATTAACCCTGTGGGTGCTGGGTGCCCCAGAAGCCAGGCAGGGGTATCGCACCCTCCCCCTGCAGCTGGTACCCCCCCCAACATTCCCTGCCCCCCGCCCATCAGTGCCTGTCCCGGGGGGGGGAGTGGATCAGTGCTGGGAACTAGTGCCTGGAGATGGCTGCATTGGGCGCCCAGGCCTGGGCTGGGGGGCAGAGGATGGGCACATCTGAGGGGGGGCTAGGTGGGGAGAGGGAAAAATTTTGGTGGAGGGAGCCCCAAGTTGATGCTACAGAATCGGCATCACCTCCGACTAGGGAAGTTTGTGGCCCAACTGGGGGGAGCATCAACAGGGCCTGGACTCCTGGGTTCTTTTCTCATGCGCTGACCCTGGGCACAGCCCTCCCACTGCCCCCCGGGGCCAGGCAGCAATGTTGGTGTTCGGGAACCTGCCACCCCCTCCTCCATGGACTGGACCCCAAGAACCCCCTCCCCAACCCCATGTGGGGCCGCGCCCATGTGCAGCTGGGAGGACCTCGCTGCCCCCTGCTGGCATTTCTGAGACCAGCTTGGGCAGAGCTGCTCGCCAGCCCCCCACCCCGAGCTCTGGCCGCTGGGCAGGGAGTTGGGCAGGGAGCGGGGGCTGGCAGGAAACTGCGGGGGGCCAAGTCAGCAGCAGGGAGGTGGGAGTGTGAACAGCTTCCCGTGGGGACGGGGGATGAGACAGACCCAGAGCGGACATGGGTAGAACTGTGTGCTGGGGGGCAGGGCTGGCATGGGGGGGCAGGTGTGCAAGGAGAAGTGGGGAGGGGGCAGGTGTGCGAGGAGCAGCGAGGGGAGTGGTGCGGAGCCTTTCTCCTGGTTGGGATGCTGCTGTCCAGCCCCAGGCTGGTGGGGGGTGCAGGGTGGGCACTGCCAGGGCCTGGTGGGAAGAAAGGAGCCCTGGGCCAGTGATGGCAGGGGGGAGGCTGGGCTCACAGGCTGGGGTGGGGGCACATTGGAGCGCAGCACTAACCCCTCCCCCGCTGAGCCCCACTAGCTTCTGCCCCCGCCCTTCCCACCTGGTTACTTTGCAGCAGGATCCACCATGCCTGGCCCGTGGGCCCTGCCAGATGAGTCAGGGGTGGAGAAGCCCCAGGACCCATCCCCCATCTCAGGGGTGGGGGGGGGATGGGACTTGGCTCCTGCACTCCACTTCCTCACCCAGGTGCATTCCCACCCCCCCAGCTGAGGGCTGCAGTCGGTCCCGTTTAACCTCCCTCGGCCCTGCCATGTCCGTGCTGCGGGTGCCCGTGGCTCTGGAGTGCTGGCCTCAACTGCCTGCTGCAGAGGAAACACCTGGCTGCAGAGTGGCCTGGCACCCGCCCTGCTGCGCTCCCAGCCCTGTGCCCGGGTGGACGGGATTGGCACTGGGCAGGGGACATGGGCCTTGCCCGGGATCCCGCCTGCACTGGCAGGAGGTGCCGGGCCCCACGGACTCAGCACCACAGAAATCACCTGCCCCAACGCAGGGGGAGGCAGGGCTGGGGGCCAGGAACGTGACTGCAGGGCTCAGCAGTGAACAGCTCCAGCTACATCTTGTGACAAAGTGGGACTGTTCTTAATGTTTCCTCTGAATACTGTGTGGGTGCCTCAGTTTCCCCTATGCCGTTCTTAAGTCTCCAGTGTGCATCAATGGCCAACACTCTGTCTCCTGGCAACTAATGGCCGGGGCCCTTCCCCCTGCAAAGGGATGCTAAAGGTGAACAAAGAGCTCAGGTGACCTCCTGGCCCGGGACAGAGAAAAAGGCCAGAGAGGAGGGGCTGGAGGGGGGTTCAGTTTGGGGCTGGCTGGGGACGGGAAGCGAGGGAAGATGGGGGGGTCTGGCTCACTGGGCCCCAGAATGGACCCAGCTGAGGGGTCCCATGCTCTGCACCCACAAGCTCTGTTTTAGACCCTGTTCCTGTCATCAAATAAACCTCTGTGTTACTAGCTGGCTGAGAGTCACGTCTGACTGCGAAGTGGGGGTGCAGGACCCTGTGGCTTCCCCAGGAGCCCGCTGGGGTGGACTCGCTGTGGGAAGCGCACGGAGGGGCAGAGGATGCTGAATGCTCCAAGGAGAGACCCAGGAGGTGAAGACGTGTGAGCTGCTTGCCCTGAACAAGTCTGCTCCAAGGGAGAGGAGGCTCCCCAAAGTCCTGCCTGGCTTGGTGGAGAGCAGTTCCAGAGAATCGCCTGGGGACTCCGTGACACGTCTGGCTTCCCCTGCACCCAGCCCCATGCCCTGCCAGCCGCCCTGGGCACCCAGCACTGCCAGGCCTGAGCAGATGTGGCTCCTCCAGGCAGCGTCGCAGCCCTTCAGCCAGAGTGCCAGGCCAGACGATAGCCCGCGCTCACCAGCCTTGTGCCATGGGGGCGCCCCCCCCCCCCCAGTGCCCCACCGACCCTGCCTCTGACCCCGGAGCTCAGGTGAAGTGGCCCTGGAACGGGGCCTTCAGGTGACACCTCATCCCCCCCAGCTGGGCCCATCTCCCTGAACCCCCCCATGGTCTCTGCCCCACCGGGCTGGTCCAGCCAGAGTTCTGCAGCCCGCCACCCCACAGCTCCCCGCTCCCCGCCCGGCGCCAGGGCCTCAGCCACACGCCCTGGCCAAGCTCCAGGCAGAGGAACCAGCTGGCCCTGCAGGAATAGGCAGCTGACGGGGTCAGGCCCCCCTAAGGTCTCCCACATGCACCCCTGTTGCTCCCCCTGGGGACTGCGGGTCACCTCTTCTGCCAGACAGGCAGGCTCCTTGCTCACCCCGGGCCCTCTTTCCCTCGTCCTCAGGGCATGGGGCACAACCCCTCCCACCGGGATGCACCCCACCCCCAGGCAGCTGTACAGGCACCCCGCACCAGGGGGCTGCAGCAGGCTCGGCAATGGAGCAGAAGCCCTGTGACTGCCCCTGTGCCAGAGGTGGGCATCACTGCCCTGGCCCCGGTGCCCTCGAGGTGTGGATGGGCGCATAGCTGGGCAGGGCCAGGGGAACGCTTTCACCTGGTGGCTGGTGGGGAGACAGCCCTGGGCAGAACCGGCACCGGATAGTGGGTGCCTGGTCCTGCCTGCGGTGGGCGTGATGCTTTGTTGGCTCTCTCGGGAGCTTACGAACCCTGGTTGCTATTAGGACACTGCAGCCGGCAGTCCCTGGGACCCCCAGCCTGGCAGGCAAACTGCCCTGTGGCCTGGCGTGGGCGGGCGGGCAGCTGCTGCGTGGCCCAGGGTGGGCGGGCGATTGGCTGGCATGTGGTCTCGGGTGGGTAGGCGGCTGGATGCTGCGTGGCCTGGGGTGGGTGGTCAGCTAGATGCTGCATGGCCTGGGGTGGGCAGGTGGTTGGATGCTGCGTGGCCTGGGGTGGGTGGGCAGCTAGATGCTGTATGACCTGGGATGGGTGGGTAGCTGGCTGGCGCATGGCCCGGGGTGGCGGGGCGGTTGGCTGGCGTGTGGCCTGGGGTGGGCAGGCGGCTGGATGCTGCGTGGCCTGGGGTGGGTGGGCAGCTAGATGCTGCATGGTCTGGGATGGGTGGGCAAGCGGTTGGCTGGCGTGTGGCCTGGGGTGGGCGGGCGGCTGGATGCTGCATGTCCCGAGGTGGGCGGGTGGTTGGATGCTGCGTGGCCTGGGATGGGTGGGCAAGCGGTTGGCTGGCGCGTGACCTAGGGTGGGCGGGCAGCTGGATGCTGCATGTCCCGGGGTGGGCGGGCAGCTGGATGCTGCGTGGCCCAGGGTGGGTGGGAGGTTGGATGGCGCGTGGCCCGGGGTGGGTGGGCAGCAGCCCCCACAGCAAGAGCAGCCTCTTGTGCCGGATGTTGAGCTCAATGCGACGAGCCGCCTTGGGCTCCAGGGCCGGGCATGTGCTGGGTGGGGCCGTCGGTGTCTCTGGCCCGGGCACAGGAGCTTGGGCAGGGCCGGCGGCTCCCTCGCATCATCACAGCGAGCAAAGCCCCAGCCTTGGTCTCCAGACACTTCCGCGCCCCGTGGGCCTGCAGCCTGGCACCCGCCTGTGGGCTCAGCCGGCCCAGAGCAGCACGAGCGAGGGGCACGGTGCAGCCAGCGTCTCCACGGGGCAGTGCCAGGATGCACACGCAGAGCCCCTGGCTCTGCTGGACGGCGTCAGCACCTGAGGGGCAGGAGAGGAGGGCGAGCTCAGGGGGCCCATATCCCAGTCCTTCGAGCCCTTTGAAGGTGCCCCCCAACCCCGAGAGCTCCAGGTGCCCCACGGAGCCGAGGGAGGCCCCGGCCCCCATGACGCCCCGGGGGCCCCACGGAGCCGAGGGAGGCCCCGGCCCCATTGAGCTCTGGCCTCCCGCAGCACCCACGGCTCGCTGCTGCCATCGGCCGGCGATCCCGGGAACCGGCTAACGCAGCCGCCAGCGGGGCTGCCCCGGGTCCTGCAGTGAGGAGCTGCCGGCAGGCAGAGGGGGCGGCGCTGGGCTCATCCCCCCAGGCCCTGCACCAAGGCCTGGTGCTGACCCGGTGCCAGGGGCTCCTGCCCCTGCCCTGCCTCCCGTGCCCAGGGGAGTCCCGCCGGGGAGCGGCTGCGGGCCCCTGTGAACGGGGAGACTTTGGCAGAGCAGCGAAGGGCTTGAAAGCCCGACGGCTGATTGCTAAGGGCGGGTGGTCAGCGAGCTCAGCCTGAGCACGGCAGGAGGGGAGGGGGCTGGGGGCCCCAGCAAGGGCAGCGTGACCCCCCCCCCCCCGATCGGAGCGGGGCTGATACAGTTTAGAGGCGCAGGATGTGCCCCGGGAATGTCTCTGGGCTCTGGAGGCTGCAGGCTCCGGACCCCCCCCCGGTTAACCACACTCACAGGGACTGGCCTGATCCCCGCAGGGGAGACCTGCCACGGCTCCTGTCCGCAGCGGCAGCTGCTAACGCAGAGATGCGGGCCCCGCTCGGGGCCCCCGGCTCTGGGTGCAGCTCGTGCTCCCCAGGGCCCCGCTCGCTGCCCAGCGGGGGTGTCCGGAGCGCGCGGCGGCGCGGGGGGGGTCCTGTGGAGCCCGCGGCCGGTCTCCCCGCACAGACCCTCGGGGACCCCCGCCCCCGCCCGGGGGTCAGGCAGGAGGCCGCCGCCCCAGGCCCAGGGCCGAGTCCCGCCCGCAGGGCTACGGGGCAGGGGCCCCCCCTTCCCGGCCGGGACTCGCGCTGGAGGCTGCGGGCGGGCTCAGGGACCGGCCCTGCTCGCGGGGAGCCCGCGGCGCGAAGCCTGGTGCGCGCCCATCGGCCTGGCCTCGGGGCGGGGCCCGCGGGGCAAACGGCCCCCCCCGGCACCAGCCGCTGCCCCGCCCCGCCCCCGCGCCAGGGGGCGCTGCGCCCCGGGAGCCTCCGGCGGACAGAGCGTCCCCGCCCCACAATGCACCGCGCCGCGACCGGAATCAGCAGCCGCTGGCGGGACGTGTCCGAGGAGCCTCAGAGCCGCAGCCTGCGCGTGAGTGGGGGGGGGCGCGGGACCCCCCCGACCCCAGGGCCCCTCCCCCACCTGGGACCCCCTTGCCCCGCCCCCGGGACCCCCCCTCCCCCAGGGCCCCTCCCCCACCTGGGACCCCCCCTCCCCCAGGGCCCCTCCCCCACCTGGGACCCCTCCCCCCACCCCGGGACCCCCTTGCCCCGCCCCCGGGACCCCCCCGACCCCAGGGCCCCTCCCCCACCTGGGACCCCCCTCCCCCAGGGCCCGGGACCCCCTTGCCCCGCCCCCGGGACCCCCCGGCCGGTCCCTCCCCCAGCCCGCTGACCCGGCCCGCTGCCCGCAGGATGGTCACCGACGTGCAGCTCGCCATCTTCGCCAACATGCTGGGCGTGTCGCTCTTCCTGCTCGTGGTTCTCTACCACTACGTGGCTGTCAACAACCCCAAGAAGCAGGAGTGAGGGGCCGCCCCGCAGGTAAGGCCGCAGCGCTGGGCACTGGCTGGGTGCTCGGGGGTGGGGTGGGGTCTCCACCCCTGGTGGCACAGACACCACTGGGCACTGGCTGGGTGCTCGGAGCTGGGGTCTCTCAGCCCATTGGCACAGACACCGCTGGGCACTGGCTGGGCACTTGGATCTGGGGTGGGGTCTCAGCCCCTGTTGGCAAAGACACTGCTGGGCACTGGCTGGCTGCTCGGGGGTGGGGTGGGGTGGGGTCTCTGCCCCTGGTGGCACAGACACTGCTGGGCACTGGCTGGGTTATCAGAGCTGGCATGGGGTCTCAGCCCCCACTAGCACAGACACCGCTGGGCACTTGGTCATTAGAGCCGTGTGGCTGGTGAAGTCTCCCCGTGAGCATTGTGGTCCCCGGGAGTGCAGGTTTATGATGCCCCTTCCCCTAGCTGGCCAGTGAGCCTGGGCATTGGCCCCAGTGGGTCTGGCTGGAGCTGGTTTCCCTGGCAGCACGTCTGGCCTGTGAGCTGCAGGGCCTGCCCGAGGGCCGTTCCGATGCAGCAGATGAGCTGCGTAAGGGGGCGGGGACTGGTCTCCGTGGCAGTAGTGCCGGCTCCCCTCCCGACTCGCCCTTGTGCCCTGAGCTGTTTGTTCTTGTTTGCCCCAACAGAGCCCAAGCCCTGAGCACGGCCTGCCATGGCCAGAAGCAGAGCTGACAGCCGCGTCAGGCCCCGCAGCCTGGCTCCACATCGCACCCCGCCGTAGCTTTGTGCAAACAAACCCGCTGGACACAAATAAAGGGCTGGAACCTCCCATGTGTGGGCGCCTTGGTGTCACTGCGGTGCCAGCAGAGCCCTGCCTGTGGGGCGCAGAGCATGCTGCTCGGGCTGATAGGAGAGGAGGAGCCCTCCAGCTGGGGCCCAGGTTAGACTCCTGCTGCGATCACAAGGGGGAGAGGGGGGACAGGGAAGCCATTGGCCCCACGCCCAGCTCCCCATGTTCTCGGGCAGAGAAATCTGGGCTTGGCGGCCCCAGGGAAGAGGCAGGTGTTTGAGGAAGGTCTCCCGGTCACTTGCGTCAGAGCAGCCCTGGGTACAGATAGGGCCAGGTAGATGCCCAGGCCAGAAGGGACCCCAGTGATCATCTGCTCTGCTCGCAGGGGGGGCTCCCGTCCCAGGAGAGGCTCTGAGGGAAGCGGTGGCTCCTGCCAGCCAGGTGGTGCTGACGGTTTTATTATGGGCACAGCATGCAGACTGCATTAACCCCTTCTCCTCCAAGGGGGCAAAGCTGGCCCTTGGCTCGCTTGCCCTTCCTCCATCAGTCCAGCCTTGTCTTTAGGCCTCCCCCTGAGCAGTCTGCCAGCTCCTGCAGGTGAACACAGTGGGCTCTACTCCTGCCTTCCTGGACCAGCAGCCCTCTCGCTGCTGCTCTGGGTGCGGCGGGATCCTGGCACAGCTGAGAGGCCTGCCCCAGACTACAGAGCTCAGGGGACATTTCTTCCAAACAGACTTTAATAGAAACAAGGTACAAGACAAACCCTATCTCATAAAAATAGCTTCAAACCCCTGAACAACTCTGGAGCGGCTGGGCTGAGTGGGAGGCAGCGCCCGACTGCAGCAGCAGGAGAATGGCTCTGCCTTGGGGGCTGGCTGCAGGGCTGCTCTAGCCCTGACCCTGCCCACCCGGAGGGGCTGGCCAAAGCTGCTAGCCTGGGGCCCAGGCACATGGGGATGGGAGCTGACCTGCAGCTCCACGGCCTGACTTGGTTGTGCTCATGAAGCAGCCTTTGCAAGAGCCTGCCCAGGTTACAAGCAGTGTCCGCGGGGAGAGCCCCAGCTGGAGATACCTGGCCTGGGACCCTGAAGCCCACTGAGGTGCTGCTGGCACTGTACTCTGCCCAAGGAGATGCCCATGGACGCTCCCTCAAGTTGCCTCCACAGCCCTGCTGGGTGTGGGGCAGGGGCCAAGCTACTGTGGGGAGACACGGCCCCCCAGGCTCACTGTGGCAGCAGGGGGCTGCCCACAGGCCGGGTTCTGAGACACACCATGGGAGCTCTGGCTTAGTGGAAGGGGAGAAGGGCTGGGCCTCCCTGGCACCAGCTGGTGCCCTGCTAGAAAGCTCTTTGCTCCGGGTCGATTCTCCTGCACCCCACATTGGGTCAGGCTGCTGCACTCGCCCCTGTGCCTAGCCCTGCCCAACCCTCTCCACTGCCCAGGGAGACATAGAGTGATGGTGTCTGCAGCTGCTCCCCGGGCATCACCCCCATCTCCAGCCCCTGGCACCGTGGCTGCTGTTGGCACCCCCAAGCTTGTGACCCAAATCAGCCAGCTGGCTGCACCGAGTGCCCTCCACATGGCCATGGCTGGAGGTTAGCGGGGATTCGCACAGAGCTCTGGGACTAGCTGGGGAGCCCAGCAGTGTCCCCCTCTGCTCAGGCCGTGTGTTCTGCAGAGCCCTGGCTGCTCCAGCAATGGCTCTGTGGGAACTGAGCAAGGGGACCCTGCAGGGCGATCAGGAGCCTCTCCCTCCATAACACACTTTGGTTTGCAAGGGAGGCTGGAGGAAGCCCTGGGCAGGGTGGGCATGCTGCTCGGCTCAGCCCGACTTCCCCTGCAGCAGGGCAGCGTGCGGGGCAGGTGTGGCACCCAGCTAGAGACGCAGGCGAGTGCAGACTGGTGACAGCTGGAGCTGGTGGCTGTACTCAGGCTTCTGTGCAGAAGGACAGGATCTTGTGGTAGGAGCTGAGCGGGGGCGAGTCTGGGGCCCGGCTTGGCAGATGCTGCAACATAGAAGAGGAGGCTCAGGGAGCTGGGAGGGGGGCTCTGTGGCAGGCCACATGCTCGCCCAGAGCAGTGCCAGCCTGAGAAGCCAGTGCACCGCAGAGCATGGCCACTCGCCAGTGCTCCCCCCAAGCCGGTGAGGACAGGGCCCAGCTGCAGCTCTGGTGCCAGGGCTGCCTGCCCCGGGAGCAGGGGAGCATCATGGGAGACATGGGCCCTGCTTGGGGTGGGTTCCCCAGCCCCCTCCCAACGTCCGTGGGGCCCGGTACCTCGCTGAGCAGCCCCTCGGGGCCATCGCAGATGAAGAGCGGCTCTGTTGTCTGCATCCCCATGCTGAGTGATGCAGTGTCCTCTGGGAATGCTGCAGAGGAACAGAGCCAGAGTGTCAGCAGCTGCCGCCCCACCCCCAGTGCCAGCCAGGGAGTGGGGAAGGTGCCAGCCGCCGGCTGGTCTGTAGCCTCAGAGGGATTGGGCACAGGCGCTGTGCTCCCAGGCAGGCTGAATGCCCCCGAGGGGTGGCGCTGGCTCAGGAGGAGGAAGCCTGCCCAGGTGCTGCTTGAGCTGCTCCTGCTTTGGTGCCCAGGGCTGTGACTGGCATCAAGCAATTACCATGCAATGCCGCCCCACCCCCCTCACCCCCCCGGTACAGTGCTGGAAGGGGGGCCCAGCTGACAGCCTGCACTGAAGATTGCAGCCAGCTGGCTTCTAACCCCAGCGGCACCACAGACAGCACGGCCCAGCAGAGGCTGCTGGGGTCTGACACCTGGCAGCTAGTCTGGGGGCCCCACCTGTGGCAGGACACATGGATGAACCTGCCCCTTGCCCTAACCAGCCTGAGTGCCCACAGCGCCCTACCTGGCAGAGACCTTTGGGTCAGGGATCCGGCGTGGGTGTATTTCCAGACCTTGAGGGCTGAGGTGCTCTCGCTTCCAAGTCTCAGCAAACTCGGGCTGCATGCTGCTGCCTTCTTGCGGACAGGGATCCTGCTGGGGCGCAGCGGCCCCAGGCTGCAGAGAACCAGAGGCAGTACTTACCACAGGAGCGCCAGGGCCTGTGCCCTTCACTCCTGGCCTGGCTGGAGCAGAGGTGCCAGCAAAGCTGCTGCTCTACTCTGCCCTCCCAGCGCTGGGAACAGAGGGGCTCAGTCCAGGCTCACTCCAGCCCCACTACGACCCCTGGAGCTGGGCCTGGCCGCAGGACAAAAGCAAAGGCGCACGCCTTGACAGGAGCTGGCTTGCAGGGCTCCCCGGGGGCCTCAAAATGGACAGTGGTTGGGGCATCTTGCCAAGGAGGGTCCAAGGGGCCTGATCCGAACCCACCCGCTGGAGCTGCGTCCTCTCCCTCTGGGCAGCACAGCGCTTGGCTGCATCCCCTTGGAGCAGGGCCAGCCAGCTGTGAGCTCCTGCTGGGTGTTGGGGAGAGGGGTCTGGGTGTGCCCGGGCCGCTCAGTCCCTCCCCAGGGGGCATGCTCAGCAGGCTGGGAAGGGGCCATGTCCCCCAGGCAGCCCCTGAGTCTGCACCTGCTCCCCTTGGGCCCCACAGAAAGCAACGGCCGGGAGCGGATGCACTGGACCCCTGCAGGCAGGTTCCCAACTCCTGAGGCTGGCACCAGCCACTGGCCAGGCCCTGCCCGGCAGCACAGGGGCAGCAGCGCTCACTGCTCCTGGCTGCACTGAGTCCCAAGCTCCAGCCCCTTGGGCTGAAGCCGCAGGGCAGTGACTGCTGGAGCAGGTGGCCAGCAGGGGCATGTTAGCCAGGGAAGGCTCCCCAGGCTGCCAGGGTCTGAATTCAGTGGCAACCCCCTGGCAGTCAGTGGGGCTGGGTCCCCTCCTCCAGCCGCACACCCTAGCCTGGCTCCTGCACCCACAATGGCAGGAGGGGGCAGAGGGCAACGCCCAGGGTGTGTTACAGGAGTCGCTGCATCCCCTGGGGTACAAAGCCAGCAGGGGGAGGGGCACACCATGGGCCTGCCCACAGAGCGCTGCAGGGTCCAAGGCAGGAGAGGTGCTGGGGCCTGGGGGGTCCGTGCAGCCCCCGGGGCTCCAGGGCTTGCTCTCACACCATAGGAAGTACCCGCAGTGGGCCCGGCTGGATCCCCAGCACAGCATTCCCAAAAACCCCTGCTTGCTCATCCCTCAGGGCAGGACAGAACATAAGATCGGCCAGACTGCGGCAGAGCAAGGGTCCATCCAGCCCAGGGTCCTGTCTGCCGACAGTGGCCAGTGCCAGGTGCCCCAGAGGGAATGAACAGAACAGGGAATCATCCAGTGCCCCATCCCATCCCCATTCCTGGCAGACAGAGGCTGGGGCACCAGCCCTGCCCAGCCTGGCAAATAGCCTCATGTAGTGTGATGGGCTCCCATGTGCCCCGAGGGGCGGTGTGAGACACCAGGGCGCCAGAGTTGGGAACACCCTGCTGGCCAGTGCTTGGTGGGACTGGGACTCCAGGAAGCTGTGGGGTGTTGTGGTCAGGGAGCTGCCCAGAGCCCCCCTGCTCTGGGGCATGGCCTTCCAGTGCCCTCCCCCAGCGCAGGACACATGGTACCTGGGTGGTTCTAGGACTTTCCTGGTGCTCAGCCTCTTGGGAAGGTTCTAAGTGGAAAGACAGAAGAAAATTGGAGAGGGCAGGGGAGCATGTGTGTGTGTGTGAGGGGGGTGAGATCCAGCCCAGCCAGCTTGGAGAAGGGGTGACAGCAGCCAAGCCCACCCTGCCCATCCCCTGGGGCTCTGGCCACCTGCAGCATGAGGGGGCCACCCCCCCCATCCCGTGGCTTCCAGGGCAGCTCCAAGCCTGGGGTCCCCACCCAGCCGAGCCTCCCCCGTGCACACAGCACAGACAGCAAGTGCAGAGTGGAGCCCATAGGGTCTGATGGGAAATCCAGGGACCCAGCAGGAGCTGTACTCAGCCCAAGGAGGACTCCATTCACTGGGCAGAGCTGGAACCCAGAGCCCTGGGGGTGGGTGAACCCTCAGCCTCTCCCAAGGGAGCATGGGGCCAGCAGAGCCACCCAGCAGCTCCCGTGACTGCCAGTCAGAGGTCAGCACCTTCCTCACTGGCCCAGCCCCGCAGCAGGACAGCCAGCGTGGGGGCTGGCTGGAAGGGGGGGGGGTGCAGAGTTACAGAGGAAAATATCAATTCCAAAACACTTCCCTTTGGAAACAGTGCCCCACACACTCCTCTCTGCTATGGGCGGGCGCCCGACCTCTCCCAGGCCACCCACCATCTCCCCTCGTGCAGATCCCTAGCCCATCAACAGAGCTGTAGTCTGTGCAGCCTACCCCATCGATTCCTGGGCACTGCAGGGGCCCCGGCCTCTCCTGGTCTCTGCCTGCGGCTGCCAGACAGGCTCCGGCGGGCAAGTCTCTGGTTCAGCACAGGGAAGGATTTCGGACAGCCCTGGCCGGGGACTGAGCCCGGGTGAGCTAATGGGCCCGTTGCCCAGCCCAGAGAATGGGGCTGAGGGGCCTGGCTCCCAGCAGGAGACCCACCTCAATGGGGGCTGGTGGGGGGATCCCAGAGAGCAGGCATGTCACCACAAGGGGCACGGAGGGGCTGGCTTAGAGGCTTCAGGGGGTAGCAACCAGGCTGATTTCCACCTTCCCAGCTCAGAGTGTTACCTGCCCCAGCACCATGCCATAGGGGGGCTTCGGCTCTTCACAGCCACGCTCTGCTGCCTGAAGTCCATGGCTGCTGACTACCAGAGCCCCGGCCTTAGCGCCCGTGGGCGAGGTCCCTAGGTAACAGAGCTGAACATTGTCAGCCCTGGGCATCAGGAAGGGCACACTGCGGGAGCAGTGCTTGTGGGCTTCGCTGGCTGTACCTCCATGGTACCAATGGGCCGCCGTGTGGGCACAGGGCAGCAGTGGTACGTGCACAGGGAAAGCTGGCTATGCTGAGCTCTGTTGTGACAGTGTGTGACGGGTGACCAGGTCTTGGGAGTTCAAAGGGAGGCAGAAAGCCTGCAGAATCCAGGCCCGAGCAGCCCCAGGGCACATCCAACAAACTGCACTCCAGGATCTAGTCACTGGGACAGTCCAGTGCCCATGCCCAGCCATGGAGCAGTTCCAAGCCCTGGTTCGCCAGCTGGGCTCTTGGCTTCGGCTGTGCGCACAGAGCGCACGGTCCCTTCCCTGGGACGGGCCACAGGACACCCTGGTTCCAAGCCAGGTGTGCTGCCCGGGGCCCTGCCCCTCCCTGCCAGGGCCAGAGCGCTGCAAAGGCTAGTGGCTAGAAAGCACTGCTGGGGAGCTGGGCTCGATCCCTGCCTCTACCCCGTCTACACCCACCTGGGAGTCACCCCTGGCTGAGTGCCTCAGTTTCCCTACTGGCAGCATGGGGCCGTGCTGGGAGACTTCACTCTTTGGCTGTTGCTGGCTGGAGGGCCCCTGGGCAGGCAGGGGTGACTCGTTACCTTATCATTCACCTCACCCCACCATCCCCCAAAAATGGGGTCAGCAGCTTCCCCCAGGAGCCAAAGGCCCCAAGCCCACCTCCAGGCCGAGGGTGAGTGGCAGCAGGGCCGTGGCTCGGCCGAGACAGCACTGTCTCTAACGAGGGGCAGAGGCCATGACTCTGAGTGGCAGCCTCGGGCCAGTGTGCTCAGAGAAGAGTAGCCGCAGAGGGCCGCCCAGATGCCCGCATACTTAGAGCACCCCGGGAGCGGCCCTGCTGTGGAGCTGCATGGGGACCTGTGAAAGGAGAGTCTAGAGATGCCATCTTTGGAAAAATCTTTATTCCTCCCACCGGTGCGGCTAACACAGGAACGCGGGGAAGGCTGGCCTAGACCAGGCAGCAGCATATCACCCCCACAGCAGAGTACAACCACACCCTGGGGCAGCCACACTGCCCCTCCCATGGCCCCGGGAGGCCGGGCAGGGCAGAGTGCCCGAGGGAAGAACAGGTAGCTAGGGCACAGCTGGGCTCAGATGCAGGAGGTCCAGGGTCCCAGCTCCCTCCATGCCCTGTGGGGGCAAAGCCAGGTCTGGTGCCTGCTTGGGCACGTCCCTTCCTGCAGCGCCAGAGCATCCCTGCTTCCCCCCCCATGCCTCAGCCCCAGAGCAGCGTCTGCCTGTCCTGCCCCCTGCTCTGGCCTGCAGGACGTGGGGAGGGGCGCAGGCTGCTCTCCTCTCTGGGGTGTAGCATGGGCTCAGAACGTGCCGCGTGCCTCAGGCCACTGGAGTGGGGTTACAAGGAGGCTATTTCAGTCAGGGCCCGGCCTCTCCCGCCACACAGGCCATCGCCTTGAGTCCTGCGCGGCCTCGCCGAGCTGGTTCTGGGAGGGCCTGAGGGAGCCAGGAGAAGCCTGCACCACAGGGCCTGGGGACAGTAACAGCCCAGGACTGGAACACAATGGGAGCCGCCTGCTGCCGTCCCACGCAGGCCTCGCTGGGGAGCGGCCAGTCACTAGGACAGAGGCATAGTAACCAAGCGACCTGCCTGGAGACAGGGCTGGGCTGGCGAAAAGATCTGGGCACAGAGACACTGGCATGCACTGGGGGGGGGGGGGGTGCAGCAGAGCCCAGGGACCAGCCCATATTTCCACAGCGTCCCACACAGCAGGATGCAACACCCGCTGCGTGAGCTCTGTGTCCAGGCCTTCCTCGCCCAGCACTGCTGCCAGGTTAGCTTGGGTGAGCCTCTCGCCTAAGGCCTAGGCCCTGGCCTGGAGAGCTGGGCTGAGCGCAGAGAGGCCGGGGGTGGAGCAGACAAACCTGACATGCTGAGGGAGGCTGGCAGGGAGCAGGGGCGCAGGCTGGCGGGCGGCGGAGGCTGGGACAGACGCCTGGCACAGGGAGGGAGAGGCGGTGGCAGCTGGATGCTGCGGGTCGCTGCTCGCAGCAGAGTCAGGTGCTGCTGGTGCCGCTTGTCCTGCACGCGGGGCTCTGGGGAGGAGGGAGTTTGAAAAGGAAGTTCAGGAAGGGGCTGGTGGTACTGCCCTCTCCCCTCCCCTCCCCCAGTGCCCCACAGGCCCCTATGCCCCCCCGTCAGAGCTATCTCCACACCAGCACACCCGGGACTCTCAGCCTCCTGCTAGGCGGAGGAGCCTGCCAAGCACAGAGGCAGAGCAACTCAGCTCCCTGCTGCAAGCTCTACCTGATGCCAGCCTCTCCAAGCTGCAGGGGCACTGCGCGAGCTGGGGCTCGGACAAGGTGTGAGCAGTCCCCTGGGTACCCCCAGGGACAGGACAATCTGCAGCCAGGTCTGGCAGCCTGCTGGTCAGGCTGGCACCCGACTCCAGATGGCCCTGGCAGGGGCAGCAATTCCCCACTCCCACGAGGCACTCAAAGTACAGCCAGGCCGCCACACCTGGGTGCTGGAGCCAGGCTCCGAAACAGGAGGGGCCTGATCTGCAGCCCCAGCTCCCGCTGAAGCCAGAGCTGCAGGCCCCAGTCAGGGCACGCCTAGCTTGGAGCTTAACTGGAGCACCAGGCTGGGCCATCAAGTCAGCTCAAGGCAGCCCGCCTAGGATGGCAGAGAACTGGCGCGACAAGCCCCTCTCCACGCTCTGCAGCTGCTGGGGGCTTGATCCGTCTTCCACCCCGCCAGGCCTTGGGGGAGAGCGCAGCCCTGAGTACACAGGCCACCCTTACACAACATGCCGCAGCCCGGAAGGTTCACCAGCCACCTCTGGGGAGGAACACAGCAGCTCCTAAGCAGCACATGCCAACGCCCCCCACAGCAATTTAGGACAGGAAGTGAACAAGAAGTGGCGAGGGAATTTCAGGGTGACAGTTTAATGATCAAGTAGGAACCAGGCCAAGGTACTGGGGTTAAATTCTTCCCAAACACCATGGCATCAGGCCGCCATTTGACATCTCCTGCGACCATGAGCCTGCCGCGAGCACAGGGCCAGCAGTGACTGGCTCACCTGCTGGCAGGGCACACCCTGGCCCCAACCTGCAGTCGCTGTCTCTCGCGCTGGTGAGCTCTTTGGGCAGGTCATACAAAAGGACCCCAATCCCACTTGGCACTTTTGGGCACGTTTCTGCTGCCCCATTCCAGTGCCACAGCTGGGGGACCCTGGGGCCCACTGGGAATGAAATGGAGCTGGCAGCAGAACCACTTGGCTCCACAGGGCTCAGCACACAGCAGGAGGGGGCCTCCCGGAGGAACAGCTGGCCTGGCCGGAAGCCCCTGCATGGGTAGCACTTGGGGGGGAGAGAAGGCTGGTGTTACTTCTGCAGCAGTAGAGCTGGGCAGATAAAGGAAGCCCCTAGTCCTCTCTGACTTCAAGCGTGCAGAGATGCACAGCAAAGCGAGGGCACGTGATGTGACTTACAGGCCTCTCTCTCGCTCAGTTTCTACAGCCCCTGGAGACGCAGCAGCAGGCAGCCGCCTAGTGAATGTGCAAACTGGCCATTTGAACAGGGACCCTTTTCCATGGAGGCAGGCGTGGAAAGGGGTTTGCTGAGAGCTGTGTCCTCTCACAAGCTCTCCATGCTCCTCCGAGGTGAAGAGCTGACCCCCTTTCTGCTCGTGCACCACCCGACCCGGAGCTAGCTCTGTGAGGGGACCAGGCAGGAGCGAGGACTGGGCGTGCACAGCAAGCTGCAGCTGAAAGCCCAGCTGGAAGGGGAAGGGAGTCAGCGAGGCCGGGGGACACAGCTGCCTTGTGCAGGTGGGGACAAAAAAGGGCTGTTTGACCAAAGCAAAAACCTTCTATGAAAAACTTTCATTTTGGTCAAAGTTTTCCCTCCCCCGTCCCCCAAACCAGAAACTGGAAACTTTGTGAAAGTTAAAAACATGCAAGTTGCCTACAAATGCTGCTTGGTGTGTCTGTGCCTGCTCTCGTCAGCCAAGGCCCTCGCTCTCCTGCCCCCTGGCTCGGGTTAGGCTAGCCAGTGCCTCTCTGCTGCCCTGCCCCACTCTGCCAGAGCCAGGACTGTGGAAACGAGCTCTTTGAGATGTCTGACCCTCCAGGCACTGCACGGCCGGTGTGCATGGACACCAGCCTGGGGGACGGGGCAGTGTCAGATGAACCACCCCCTCAGTTCCTTCTTAACCACAACATCCCGCCGAGACGAGATGAAACAGATGGGAAGGAAGGCGGGTGGCAGAGCACCCGTAGGGACAAATCTTCCAGAACGTCAGGCCTGGGCGCTGTAAGTAACCTCTTCTTTTCGAGCCGCGTCCCACGGTGCGCTGGAATCCACTTCAGGCATTGCCCACACTGCGCGCTGTCGAGAGGATACAACCAGAAATGCGCTTGGAGAATCTCTGAGGAGAAATGGAGGCCCCTCTAATTCTGTCTGCCTGGAAGACACCCGACAGGATTTAGTCTTGCCCAAATAAAAAGCTAACACTCTCCTGCCATCTAAGGTGTGAAGCGCTGGTGAATGAGGCCCTGATTGACATCCAAGTCTGGGGGGGATGGGGTTGGAAGATACCTTTTCGTTTCAGAAAACGGTGTGCGCGTGAGGGTGGCTGAGAGTTGCCACAGAGTCCCACTGGCAGTTCACTACCGTGGCAGCAGCTTGTCAGGCCTGGCATGCTCACTACACCTCACACATTGTTTTCCATCAGTATCTGAAAGGCGTGATGTAAGGCATACACAAACTTGTGACACTCTGATCCCGAAAACCATCCTGCGTGTATATCTGGGGTGTGTATAAAACATTAGAAATACATGCTAGAATTCAGTTCTTAAAATGCATCTAGCAAGCAGGCCAGGAACCCCAGCCCGCCCAAGACAAAGGGACACGCAGCTCCTTGTCTGACCAGCCTGATTGCCAGGCACAGACAATGAAGGTACATTTACATGCAAGGTAGACAAAGCCATCAGACAAACCAGAATGGGGGATGGACACTTAACACTCTCATGGGGAATGGAAACTGCAGCTCCAGAAAACCCTCCTGAGTCTTTGAAAGATATAAGCAATGACAAAGTCATTTTGGCATCCACTACTGGGCAGACAGAAGAAGCCCAAGCAGTGCATCTGTAAAAAGTGGATGTTCAAAGTCTCTATAAACTGAATCGAGGTGAAAACCTGATTTGGGGCAAAAGACTCAAGTTTGTTAAATTAGATTTTATTCTTAGAAGCGCATCTTTTACTTGTTTGCTTGTAATAATTTAATTTGGAGAAGAGACGACTAAGGGGGAATATGACCGAGGTCTCTAAAGTCATGACTGGTGTGGAGAAAGTAAATAACACTTCCTTATTTACTCCTCGTAACACAAGAACTAGGGGTCACGAATGAAATTAACAGGCAGCAGGTTTAAAACAAACAAAAGGAAGAATTCTTCACATAACGCATGGTCAACCCGTAGAACTCATTCCTAGAGAATGTTGTGAAGGACCAAAATATAACTGGGTTCAAAAAAGAACTAGATAAATTCATTGAGGATAGGCCCACCAATGGCTATTAGCCAAGATGGGCAGGGATGCAATCCCATGCTTTGGGTGTCCCTAAACCTCTGACAGTTAGAAGCTGGGAATGGGCAACAAGGGGTGGATCACTAGATAATTGCTCTGTTCTGTTCATGCCCTGTGAAGTGCCTGGCACTGGCCATTGTTGGAAGACAGAATACTGGGATAGATGGACCACTGGTCTGACCCAGTGTGGACATTCTTATGTTGTAGGACATAGGCTCCCAAACTGTGGATTGTGGCCCCAAATGGGGTTGTGCCATAAGCATATGGGGCAGCAGGTCCAACGGGCCTGAGAGATGCCATGCCAGGTGGCAGCAAGTTTGATCTACAAAATAGCATCCTCTGTCCAGTGTGATCTTGCACACACTGTACAGGTAAGGCCGCACTGGGCAGAGGCCACCATTTTGTAGATCGAAACAGCAGCCTTCTGGTGCAGCGTTTGTGGCGCAGTTCCACACATATTGGCTCTGCAGATGCCAGTTTGGCCATTTGCACCATTCCAGCTGTGCAAGCATCCAGCTGAGCGACCTGAGTGCAGAAGATCCTTAGCTGTGGGCATCCTCTCTGCTTGAGCTGGGAGGAGCCTGTGCTGGCCTCTCCTCAGATGGGACTCTGCAGTGGCTTGTTAGCTCCTTAATGCAGGGTCCATATCTTCTTGCATCCCTGTTGGCGCACACGAAAAGAGTCACTGTCTCCATGCTGCCGTAGTATCACCACACAGGGCCTTCCAATGTCCTGAGCTTACTCACTTAACAGTGAACTATTACGGTAAGAGACCCAGTGAGCTCATTTTTACACAAAGCATCTGCTTCAGCCTCCAGCGGAGAGTCTAGTGATGCAGTTAGGAACGAAAGATGAGTCAAAGGAACGTGCCCACAAACTTGATAAGCTTTCTTTGATAATGGCTTCACCAGTGTTTTGGCCAAGAATGGAGAAAGGCCAGAAATGCCTGCTACACCCCACAGTGCTATCTACCGACACCATGACACCTAACAAACTTAAATGACACTTGGAAACCCCTGACAAGGAACACAGGAAAACCAAAGTCATCTTTCCAGTGCCGGAAAGCAGAACTTTTGTATCAACAAGTGCAATTCAAGAGAGCCAAGTCTGGGTCTGGCCAAGCTCAGAAAGCATCATTTGAGGTGAGTTGCTGCATTGATTTTGCCAGCTGCAATCGATCTGGTGAACACAGCACGTGGGGAACCAAACAGAATGGCTCTCTCTAATTCTTCCTCAGACGGAACCCTCAGGGGCCAACAGTCTAAGTAAGGGAAGATGAAAATCCCTTCTCAGCTCAGATATACTGCTGCCAGAGCCAGACGCAGGGCATGAACTCTGGGCGTGGTGCTCTGGACCAAGGGTAAAAGGTAGGTGTTTGCAATGGGAAGGTCTTACAGAAATATGCATCTTTGAGATCGACAGCAGTGAACCAAACCAGAGTAGACAGGGAAGGAATAATCACAACCAGGATTAGCATCCGGAACTGACTCTTTCTAATGTGTCCGTTTAAAGCTGTAAGATCAAGAATTGTTCTGAGCTCTCCATTCTTTTTTGGGATTAGAAAGTATCGGGAGTACAACCCTGTGTTTCTGGACCTTAATCATACTTCTTCTATAGCTCCTGCTTGCAACGGAGCTTGTATTATGTCCTCAATAACCTCTCCTGGGAAGGATCCCTGAAAAGGGTGGGGAGGGAGATGTAACGATGCTGGTTCTGGTGGGACCCAACTGAGAGTGCCAATTCAGGACCAATTGCTTAACACAGGGCAGTTACAGCCCTAGGCTGGGGTTTTTCCACCTCTAAGGCAAACCAAACCAGCCAGACAAAAAGGACTTTGGTCTCACCCCATTGGCTAACCACAAGTCACACAAGCAATTTCCTTAGACACTCCAGTCTCCCAGTATCACCACCAGTGCTACTCATCATGGGGACAAATGGTTATGAAAACCAACACCTCAGTAAAAGAAAAAGGTTCTCTCGATCCCAAAGGACCAAGCCCCAGACCCAGGTCAATATACACATCAGATCTTACCCACAAATCACACTGTTGCCAATCCTTTAGAATCTAAAATCTAAAGGTTTATTCATAAAGGGAAAAAGATAGAGATGAGAGCTAGAATTGGTTAAATGGAATCAATTAGCTACAACTGGAGGGAGGGATAGCTCAATGGTTTGAGCATTGGCCTGCTAAACCCAGGGTTGTGAGCTCAATCCTTGAGGGGGGAACTGGGGTAAAAATCTGGGGATTGGCCCTGCTTTGAGCAGGGGGTTGGACTAAATGACCTCCTGAGGTCCCCTAATATTCTATGATCTATATAGTAATGGCAAAGTTCTTGGTTCAGGCTCGTAGCAATGACAGAATAAACTGCAGGTTGAAGTCAAGTCTCTGCAGTACATCCCCTGCTGGGATGGGTCATCAGTCCTTTGTGTAGAGTTTCTGTTTGTAGCAAAGTCCTTCCAGAGGTAAGAAGCAGGATTGAAGACCAGATGGAGATGAGGCATCAGCCTTTTATAGACTTTTCCAGGTGTAAGAACACCTCTTTGTCCTTACTGTGGAAAATTACAGCAAAATGGAGCCTGCAGTCACATGGGCAAGTCCCTGCATACTTTGCTGAGTTACAAGGCGTAGCTGCCATCTCTCAATGGGTCAGTTGTATAGCTGACAGTCCTTAATGGGCCATCAAGCAGGCTAGGCAGAGCTGACACCAAGTGGTCTGGGATATCACCCAGAAGCATAGCAGAAGTTTGAAATACAGACTGTATAGAGATAATATTTATAACTTTAACTACTAAAATGATACACATATATAGATAGCATAATCATAACCAGGAAACCATAACCTTGTCTTAGACACCTTATTTGACCCCCTTTATATAATATTTGGTGCCACTAAAGGACTTTGGTTGCAACCATGCTCTATACTGTCCCAGTTCAAGTCAATAACATGACAGGGGGATTTGTATGAAGGAAGAGATTTGAACTGGATTGTATCATCTTCTTTTACCCATCTGTTGGAGGCGACAGTTGTCCATGCAGTGCAGCAATGGGACAAATCTCCAGTAATGGGAGTAGGATGGTCATAGAATCATAGACTTTAAGGTCAGAAGAGACCATTATGATCATCTAGTCTGACCTCCTGCACAATGCAGGCCACAGAATCTCACACATCCACTCCTGTATCAAACCTGTGTCTGAGACACTGAAGTCCTCAAATTGTGATTTAAAGACTTCAAGGTGCAGAGAACCTTCCAGCAAGTGACCCGTACCCCACACTGCAGAGGAAGGTGAAAACCCCCCAGGGCTTCTGCCAATCTGCCCTGGAGGAAAATTCCTTCCCGATCGCAAATATGGCGATCAGCTAAAACCTGAGCACGTGGGAAAGATTCACCAGCCAGCACCCAGGAAAGAATTCTCTGTAGTAACTCAGATTCCACCTCATCTAACATCCCATCACAGGCTACTGTGCATATTTACCCACTAATAATCAAAGATTAATTAATTGCCAAAGTTAGGCTATTCCATTATACCATCCCCTCCATAAACTTATCAAGCTTAGTCTTGAAGCCAGATATGTCTTTTGCCCCCACTGCTCCCCTTGGAAGGCTGTTCCAGAACTTCACTGCTCTAATGGTTAGAAACCTTCATCTAATTTCAAGTCTAAACTTCCTGATAGCCAGTTTATATCCATTTGTTCTTGTATCCACATTGGTACTGAGCTTAAATAATTCCTCTCCCTCTCTGGTATTTATTCCTCTGATATACTTATAAAGAGCAATCATATCTCCCCTCAGCCTTCTTTTGTTAGGCTAAACAAGCCAAGCTCTTGGAGTCTCCTTTCATACGACAGGTTTTCCATTCCTCAGATCATCCTAGCAGCCCTTCTCTGAACCTGTTCCAGTTTGAATTCATCCTTCTTAAACATGGGAGACCAGAACTGCATACAATATTCCAGATGAGGTCTCACCAGTGCCTTGTATAACAGTACTAACACCTCCTTATCTCTGCTGGAAATACCTTGCCTGATGCATTCCAAGACCGCATTAACTTTCTTCACAGCCATATCACATTAGTGGCTCATAGTTATCCTGTGATCAACCAATACTCCGAGGTCCTTCTCCTCCTCTGTTACTTCCAACTGATGCCTCCTCAGCTTATAACAATAGTTCTTGTTATTAATACCTAAATGCATGACCTTGCACTTTTCACTATTAAATTTCATCCTATTACTATTACTCTAGTTTACAAGGTCATCCAGATCTTCCTGTATGATATCCCGGTCCTTCTCTGTATTGGCAATACCTCCCAGCTTTGTGTCAGCCGCAAACTTTATTAGCACATTCCCACTTTTTGTGCCAAGGTCAGTCATAAAAAGATTAAATAAGATTGGTTCCAAAACTGATCCCTGAGGAACTCCATTTGTAACCTCCCTCCAGCCTGACAATTCACCTTTCATTATGACTCGTTGTAGTCTCCCCTTTAACCAGTTCCTTATCCACCTTTCAATTTTCATATTGATCCCCATCTTTTCCAATGTAGCTAATAATTCCCCATGTGGAACTGTATCAAATGCCTTACTGAAATTGAGGTAAATTAGATCCACTGCATTTCCTTTGTCTAAAAAAATCTGTTACCTTCTCAAAGAAGGAGATCAGGTTGGTTTGGCACAATCTACCTTTTGTAAAACCATGTTGTATTTTGTCCCAATTACCACTGACCTTAATGTCCTTGACTACTTTTTCCTTCAAAACATTTTCCAAGACTTTGCATACTACAGATGTCAAATTGACAGGCCTGTAGTTGTCCGGATCACATTTTTTCCCTTTCTTAAAGATAGGAACTATGTTAGCAATTCTCCAGTCGTACAGTACAACCCCTGAGTTTACAGATTCATTACAAATTCTTGCTAATGGGCTTGCAATTTCATGTGCCAGTTCCTTTAATACTCTTGGATGAAGATTATCTGGGCCCCCTGATTTCGTCCCATTAAGCTATTCGAGTTTGGCTTCTCAATCTTCATGTCAAACTGCAGCCTGACATTAGGCAGAGAGGATACGGCCAAGGAGTTTTGTCCCCATCTGAGGCTTGTAGGATTTCTTCCTCTTCTGTGGTGGAGAGAACATTTGGCAGCAGTGGTGGTGTTCCTGATAGTGTGGCTGTCTCTTTTGATTATAAGCCAAAGAGGAAGAGGGTGGAAAATATTTCCTGCGACACCTGAATACAGGCATAGGTGCTTTCCTTCTATAATGAGGCAGTAATCCCCGAGATCTGGTAATGGAGCATGTCTTTTCCAATAGCGCATCAGTTTTCACACTAAAATGTCCCACCCCTTCATAGGGCAGATCTTCTATTTAGATTTTGTTTTCCATCGGAAGAGAGGATGACCATAGTCATGCATGCCTAGGGAGAGCTACTGCTGATACTACAGACGTTGAGGTGGTATGGGAGATAGCAAATGCCTGATGGCAGCTTTAGCCTTGGCTTTTTTGTTGAGAGCTGCTGTTAACTTTTTCTGATCCCCTGGAAGAATCTTGCTGAAAACTGATATCTCCCACAAGTGAAAATACCTGTGGCCACAACCATAGGCAGCAGGTTTGTATAATTTTTGGTGGTGCCCAAAATGGTGATGCCTCCCCCACTCCCGCCCTGTAAGCTGATACATATATTTTATTAAATAGTTTAAACATGGACTGGAAGCCATAAGTATTTAAGTTTCTCTTTATTGCACAATATCACTATCAGAAAAATCCATTGTTGATTATTAGTGGTCCAACAAATCAAGAATTTGTTGCTGGGATAAAATGAATCTACAACGTGTCGGCGCCACAAGATTACAAGCGTCAACTAAAAGTGGAAAGTCAGAAGCAGCACTTGCTTGCTTCAATATACAGTATTATATTTTGTGGGAATGTTCTTAATGTTTTCTCTGAATATTGTGTGGGTGCCTCAGCTTCCCCTGCAAGGTGCCAACTGAAGGTGTTGGGGACAAAGATCACGTGGCCTCCCTGTCTGGAAGAGACACAAAGACCAGAGGAGGGAGTGTCAGTTTGGAGCTGGCTGCAGAAATGGGGAGAGGCCCAGAACTTGGGTCTGGGCTCCCCACCCCCCAAGATGGACCTGACTGAGGGGTCCTGTTTTCTGTACCTACAAGCTCTGTTCTAGACTGTGATCCCGCCGTGTAATAAACCTTCGGTTTTACTGGCTGGCTGAGAGTCACATCTGACTGCAGAGTTGGGGTGCAGGGACCTCTGGCTGCCCCAGGATCCCACCTGGGTGGACTCACTGTGGAAAGCGCATGGTGTGGAAGGGCATGCTGAATGCTCTGAGGTCAGACCCAGGAAGGTGTAAGCTTCTTGCCCTGGAGACAGTATGCTCAGAGAGAGGAGGCTCCCCCAGAGAGTCCTGACTGGCTTTGAAGGAGTGGTTCCAGAGCATCCCCTTCCACACCATGCGCTTCCTGGAAGTCCGCACAGGCACTAACACTCCCTCCTCTGGCCTTTGTCTCTTTTCCAAGCATTAGGAGGCCATATGATCTTTTTGTTCTGCAACACCTTCAGTTGGCACCTTGCAGGAGAGTGGCCCAGACCACCAGTTGCCCGGAGACAGGGTTTCGGCCATTCTCTGTGCAGACAGCATCACACTGGCCCTCTAGGGCTCTACAACAATCACACCCCCTTATGCCACCATCTAGATTGTTAAGAAATGCATAGGGGAAACTGAGGCACCCACACAGTGTTCAGAGAGAACATTAAGAACATTCCCACTTTGTAACACTTGTATACAACTAGTTATATACTTTAAAGGGTGTAAAATAATCAAGTATTGTGCCAAACACGATACTAGTTAGTAGGGGAAGCAAAAGTGGATGGGAACCTGGGAGGCAATGACCACGAGATGGTCGAGTTCAGGATCCTGACACAAGGAAGGAAGGAGAGCTACAGAATATGGACCCTGGACTTCAGAAAAGCAGACTTTGACTCCCTCAGGGAACTGATGGGCAGGATGCCCTGGGAGAATAACATGAGGGGGAAAGGAGTCCAGGAGAGCTGGCTGTATTTTAAAGAATCCTTATTGAGGTGGCAGGAAAAAAACATCAGATGTGTAGAAAGAATAGTAAATATGGCAGGCGACCAGCTTGGCTTAACAGTGAAATCCTTGCTGATCTTAAACACTAAAAAGAAGCTTACAGGAAGTGGAAGATTGGAAAAATGACCAGGGAGGAGTATAAAAATATTGCCCAGGCATGCAGGAGTGAAATCAGGAAGGCCAAATCACACTTGGAGTTGCAGCTAGCAAGAAGGGTTTCTTCAGGTATGTTAGCAACAAGAAGAAAGTCAAGGAAAGTGTGGGCCCCTTACTGAATGAGGGAGGCAACCTAGTGACAGAAGATGTGGAAAAAGCCAATGTACTCAATGATTTTTTGCCTCTGTCTCACAGACAAGGTCAGCTCCCAGACTGCTGCACTGGGCAGCACAGCATGGGGAGGAGGTGAGCAGCCCTCTGTGGAGAAAAAAGTGGTTCGGGACTATTTAGAAAAGCTGGACGAGCACAAGTCCATGGGGCTGGATGTGCTGCATCCGAGGGTGCTAAAGGAGTGGGTGGATGTGATTGCAGAGCCATTGG
The DNA here is from genome assembly GCF_025201925.1 of Gopherus flavomarginatus. NCBI lineage: Eukaryota > Metazoa > Chordata > Testudines > Testudinidae > Gopherus > Gopherus flavomarginatus. Next base: position 216,869,150 of record NC_066620.1, on the reverse strand, counting down.
CCATTATCTTTGAAAACTCATGGCAATCGGGGGCGGTCCCGGATGACTGGAAAAAGGCTACAGTAGTGCCCATCTTTAAAAGAGGGAAGGAGGAGAACCTGGGGAACTACAGGCCAGTCAGCCTCACCTCAGTCCCTGGAAAAATCATGGAGCAGGTCCTCAAGGAATCAATTCTGAAACACTTAGAGGAGAGAAAAGTGATCAGGAACAGTCAGCATGGATTCACCAAGGGCACGTCATGCCTGGCTAACTTTATTGCGTTCTATGAGGAGATAACTGGCTCTGTGGATGAGGGGAAAGCAGTGGATGTGTCATTCCTTGACTTTAGCAAAGCTTTTGATATGGTCTCCCACAGTATTCTTGACGGCAAGTTAAAGAAGTATGGATTGGATGAATGGACTATAAAGGTGGATGGAAAGCTGGCTAGATCATCAGGCTCAACGGGCAGTGATCAACAGCTCCATGTCTAGTTGGCAGCCGGTTTCAAGCGGAGTGCCCCAAGGGTCAGTCCTGGGGCCAGTTTTGTTCAATATCTTCATTAATGATCTGGAGGATGGCGTGGACTGCACCCTCAGCAAATTTGCAGATGACACTAAACTGGGAGGAGTGGTAGATACGCTGGAGGGTAGGGATAGGATACAGAGGGACCTAGACAAATTAGAGGATTGGGCCAAAAGAAACCTGATGAGGTTCAACAAGGACAAGTGCAGAGTCCTGCACTTAGGATGGAAGAATCCCATACACTGTTACAGACTACGGGCCGAATGGCTAGGAAGCAGTTCTGCAGAAAAGGACCTAGGGGTTACAGTGGATGAGAAGCTGGATATGAGTCAACAGAGTGCCCTTGTTGCCAAGAAGGCTAACAGCATTTTGGGCTGTATAAGTAGGGGCATTGCCAGCAGATCGAGGGATGTGATCATTCCCCTCTATTCGACTTTGGTGAGGCCTCATCTGGAGAATTGTGTCCAGTTTTGGGCCTCACATTACAAGAAGGATGTGGAAAAATTGGAAAGAGTCCAGCGGAGGGCAACAAAAATGATTAGGGGGCTGGAGCACATGACTTATGAGGAGAGGCTGAGGGAACTAGGATTGTTTAGTCTGCAGAAGAGAAGAGTGAGGAGGGATTTGATAGCTGCTTTCAACTACCTGAAAGGGGGTTCCAAAGAGGATGGATCTAGACTGTTCTCAGTGGTAGCAGATGACAGAACAAGGAGTAATGGTCTCAAGTTGCAGTGGGGGAGGTTTAGGTTGGATATTAGGAAAAACTTCTTCACTAGGAGGGTGGTGAAGCACTGGAATGGGTTACCTAGGGAGGGGGTGGAATCTCCTTCCTTAGAGGTTTTTAAGGTCAGGCTTGACAAAACCGTGGCTGGGATGATTTAGTTGGGGATTGGTCCTGCTTTGAGCAGGGGGTTGGACTAGATGACCTCCTGAGGCCCCTTCCAACCCTGATATTCTATGATACTCTAAACTGACCACCAAATTTAAGTTGCATGTTTTTCCCCTCAGATGAGGACTCTAGGGTGGGGTTGGGGATGAGGGGTTAACAGTGCAGGAGGGTGCTCATGGCTGGGACTCAGGGTTGGGGTGCTGGCGGCACAGGCTCTGGGGTGGGGCAGAGCTGGGGATAAGGAACTTGGAATGCAGACAGGCTGCCACAGGGCTAGGGCCAGAGAGGACTCCCCCCACACCCCCACTGGCAGCAGCAAGCTCCAGGGGAGGGACCCTTCCTCTCCCCCCCCCCATCACTGCACATGCTCCTAGGGCCCCTTTCAGGTCCAGAAAGCCCACTCGCCTCCCCTATGGTGGGTACCGGGGGGGGAGGGGGGTTGCCATCACATGTGGCCTCCCCTGCTGCTGCCCCTCACCATAGTCTCACTGGCAATGGGGCTGCCCCTTGCCCAGCGTGGTGCAGGAGTGGGGACTACAGGGTGGTGGCTAGGGGGGCAGGGTGTCACAAAATTCACCCAAGCCCCAGCTGCTCAGGTCTAGGAAGCTCCCCTCCCCTGTGGTGTAGCCAGGTTCTAACATCAGGGGAAGTGAACACATAAAAAAAGGTGCCACCCGACATATCTAATTACTAATCAGGTAGCAGGGTTTACAATGCTATAACAAGAGATTATGCTATTCCATTATCCAGTCAGCTTGCACACTACTGTTTTGAATCAGTGATAATTCACAGAGAGAGAAAGAAGAAAGCTGAATTTAGAGAACAATTATTAACCAGATTCCTGGTTATCCACCAGCCACTGCTCCAGTCCATAGCACAAAGCACCATAAATCCAGTAGAATCAGGCCGAGACACTATTCACCTCAACTTGGCATCTGCTACACTCCCCCCAGCCCCTGCCCCCAGTCACCACTGTTCAGGAGATAGCTAAGTGCAAAGGTGGCATCGCTGAAGCATTTAGCAGGCAGCTGAACACTGGTCTAGAGCACAGCGCAGTCCGAGCACGGGGGCTGCAGCTACTCAGCAGTGAGACTGAGGAGAGAACTGGCACCTTAAAGCACCTTTCCCCCTCCCTCCTTCACAAGCTGCACTTAGCTCAGTTTCACAGCCCCGGGCGCAGCACTGGGGGGGGGGCAATAACCCAAAGTCGCTCCTTTGCCTTCTGGTCCTGCTGCTCCCTCAGCCCCCTCCGCTGGAGAGAGACCACGAGGAAAAAACATCCCCCCTCCCCTTTTCCTTCCTTCTCCACCGGCACCAGCTGGGCTTCAGAGCCCCCTTCCCTGCCGCGCGGCCGCCTTGCTCTGCACGGGGCTGCCTGGGACCAGCCGGGCTGCTGCTCCTCAGTCCCCGCTGCACTGCCGCCCCTTCCCCTCCCGGCAGCGCGCACCCCGGCTCAGGGAGCCGGGCAGCTGCGGGCGGGCGCCTCCTCACCCCCGGGGAGCCCGCTGCCTGCAGCCCAGGAGCCAGCCGGCGGCCACACCCAAAACCCGGCTGGCTCCTGGAAAGAGGTCGATTTTGGAAATGTGCTCAGAGGGGAGTGGCTGCTTCCCCCCACTAGGCTATGGGTGGGAGGAGGATGCTCCGGGGCGGGGAGTAGCGGTGGTGGCAGGGGCCGGTGCCTGCTCCAGGCAGGGCCAGGGGAGAAATCCAGTTCCAGATACTGGTGGAGCACAGTCCCCAGCCCTGAATATTCCTGGAGCTGGGGCACCTGGAGCCCATATAACCTGACGCCTATGGCCACAACTGCTTGATAATTGGCCACATACATGTTTAAAGAAGCCAAAAAACCACAATTATCTCTGTTGAAAATCCAGCTTATGACAAAGAGGGGGAAAAGGGGTAGAATGTTGAAGACCTGACCTGAACCTTTGAACGGCTGCTGTTACATTAAGAAACGAGAGGGAGGTGATGGGTGAAAACAGGAGAATCCTTCATATGTGACCTAACACAGTCTTGTCAGCCTGTTTTGAAACTGACTGACATGAAGACAGACTGGATTAGAGAGATTTTGCTGGTTGCCAAAGACCTTTTAACACAGGCAAGGAGACTTTCCTCCTTGCAGGAGAGTTCAAAACATCAAACAAACACTGGATAGGTGGTTTCTTCCAAAGCTACTAATGTAGGTACCAATGACATACGGAAGGGTAGGAGAAATGTCCTGGAAGCCAAATTTAGGCTGCTAGGGAAGAGACTGAAATCCAGGACCTCTATGGTGGCATTCTCAGAAATGCTCCCAGCTCCATGCGCAGGGCCAGGTAGGCAGGCAGAGCTTCAGAGTCTCAATGCATGGATGAGACAATGGTGTAGAGAGGAGGCGTTTACATTCATTAGGAACTGGGGAAACTTTTGGGATGGTTAAAAGCAGCAAAGAATCCTGTGGCACCTTATAGACTAACAGACGTTTTGGAGCATGAGCTTTCGTGGGTGAATACCCACTTCGTCAGATGCATGAAGTGGAAATTTCCAGGGGCAGGTATATATATATATCTGCAGGCAAGCTAGAGATAATGAGGTAGTTCAATCAGGGAGGATGAGGCCCTGTTCTAGCAGTTGAGGTGTGAAAACCAAGGGAGGAGAAACTGGTTTTGTAATTGGCAAGCCATTCACAGTCTTTGTTTAATCCTGAGCTGATGGTGTCAAATTTGCAGATGAACTGAAGCTCAGCAGTTTCTCTTTGAAGTCTGGTCCTGAAGTTGTTTTGCTGCAGGATGGCCACCTTAAGGTCTGCTATAGTGTGGCCAGGGAGGTTGAAGTGTTCTCCTACAGGTTTTTGTATATTGCCATTTCTAATATCTGATTTGTGTCCATTTATCCTATTTCGTAGCGACTGTCCAGTTTGGCCAATATACATAGCAGAGGGGCATTGCTGGCATATATTACATTGGTGGAGGTGCAGGTGAATGAACCGGTGATGGTGTGGCTGATCTGGTTAGGTCCTGTGATGGTGTCGCTGGCGTAGATATGTGGGCAGAGTTGGCATCGAGGTTTGTTGCATGGATTGGTTCCTGAGCTGGAGTTACTATGGTGCAGTGTGCAGTTGCTGGTGAGAATATGTTTCAGGTTGGCAGGCTGCCTGTGGGCAAGGACTGGCCTGCCACCCAAGGCCTGTGAAAGTGTGGGATCATTGTCCAGGATGGGTTGTAGATCCCTGATGATGCTTTGGAGAGGTTTTAGCTGGGGACTGTATGTGATGGCCAGTGGAGTCCTGTTGGTTTCTTTCTTGGGTTTGTCTTGCAGTAGGAGGCTTCTGGGTACACGTCTGGCTCTGTTGATCTGTTTCCTTATTTCCTCGTGCGGGTATTGTAGTTTTGAGAATGCTTGGTGGAGATTTTGTAGGTGTTGGTCTCTGTCTGAGGGGTTAGAGCAGATGCGGTTGTACCTCAGTGCTTGGCTGTAGACAATGGATCGTGTGATGTGCCCGGGATGGAAGCTGGAGGCATGAAGGTAGGCATAGCGGTCCGTAGGTTTTCGGTATAGGGTGGTGGTAATGTGACCATCACTTATTTGCACTGTGGTGTCTAGGAAATGGACCTCCTGTGTAGACTGGTCCAGGCTGAGGTTGATGGTGGGGTGGAAGCTGTTGAAATTGTGGTGGAATTTTTCCAGAGACTCCTTTTGGGATGGGGGGAGCCTATACAGGAGAGATGGGCTCCACCTAAACCAAAGTGGAACCAGACTGCTGGCATAAACATTAAAAAGGTTGTAGAGCAGTTTTTAAACTAGGAGATGGGGGAAAGCCGACTGCTGCAGAGGAGCATGTGGATCAGACAGAGACTTCTCTTAGAGGAGAGTCTGATGATAGAGAATCTCCAGGTTATTGTCAGGAGCAGAGGACGGAAGAGGATAAAGTAAGGGCCAGATCAGATGATAAACAGTCACATAAAAAAAAATCTGGCACATCAGAAAAGGGCAGACAAATAAACAGGGACAAGTTTTTAAAGTGCTTGTACACAAATGCTAGAAGTCTAAATAATAAGATGGGTGAACCAGAATGTCTTGTGATAAAGGAGGATATTGATGTAACAGGCATCACAGAAACCTGGTGGAGTGGCGACAATCAATGAGACACAATCATTCCAGGGTACAAAATATATAGGAAGGACAGAACAGGTCGTGCAGGGGGGGAAGTGGCACTATACGTGAAAGAAAATGTAGATTCAGATGAAGTAAAAATCTTAAGTGAATCCACATGTTCCATAGAATCTCTATGGACAGAAATTTCATGCTCTAATAAAAATATAACATTAGGGATCTATTATCGACCACCTGACCAGGACAGTAACAGTGATGATGAAATGCTAAGGGAAATTAGAGAGGTTATCAAAATTAAGAACCCAATAATAGTGGGGGATTTCAATTATCCCCATATTGACTGGGAACATTTCACTTCCGGACAAAAAGCAGAGATAAAATTTCTCAATACTTTAAATGATTGCTTCATGGAGCAGCTGGTACGGGAACCCGCAAAGGGAGAGGCAACTCTAGATTTAATCCTGAGTAGAGTGCAGGAGCTGGTCCAAGAGGTAACTATGGCAGGACCGCTTGGAAATAGTGACCATAATACAATAGCATTCAACATCCCTGTGGTGGGAAGAACATCTCAACAGCCCAACACTGTGGCATTTAATTTCAAAAGACGGAACTATACGAAAATGAGGGGGTTAGTTAAACAAAAGTTAAAAGGTACAGTGACAAAAGTGAAATCCCTGCAAGCTGCATGGGCCCTTTTAAAAGACACCATAATAGAGGCCCAACTTCAATGTATACCCCAAATTAAGAAACACAGTAAAAGAATTAAAAAAGAGCCACCGTGGCTTAACAACCATGTAAAAGAAGCAGTGAGAGACAAAAAGACTTCCTTTAGAAAGTGGAAGTCAAATCCTAGTGAGGCAAATAGAAAGGAGCATAAACACTGCCAACTTAAGTGCGAGAGTGTAATAAGAAAAGCCAAAGAGGAGTTTGAAGAACAGCTAGCCAAAAACTCCAAAGGTAATAACAAAATGTTTTTTAAGTATATCAGAAGCAGGAAGCCTGCTAAACAACCAGTGGGGCCCCTTTACGATCGAAATACAAAAGGAGCGCTTAAAGACGATAAAGTCATTGTGGAGAAACTAAATGGATTCTTTGCTTCAGTCTTCACAGCTGAGGATGTTAGGGAGATTCCCAAACTTGAGCTGGCTTTTATAGGTGACAAATCTGAGGAACTGTCACAGATTGAAGTGTCACTAGAGGAGGTGTTGGAATTAACTGATAAACTCAACATTAACAAGTCACCGGGACCAGATGGCATTCACCCAAGAGTTCTGAAACAACTCAAATGTGAAGTTGCGGAACTATTAACTAAGGTTTGTAACCTGTCCTTTAAATCGGCTTCTGTACCCAATGACTGGAAGTTAGCTAATGTAACGCCAATATTTAAAAAGGGGCTCTAGAGGTGATCCCGGCAATTACAGACCCGGAAGTCTAATGTCGGTACCGGGCAAATTAGTCGAAACAACAGTTAAGAATAAAATTGTCAGACACATAGAAAAACAAACTGTTGAGCAATAGTCAAGACGGTTTCTGTAAAGGGAAATCGTGTCTTACTAATCTATTAGAGTTCTTTGAAGAGGTCAACAAACATGTGGACAAAGGGGATCCAGTGGACATAGTGTACTTAGATTTCCAGAAAGCCTTTGACAAGGTCCCTCACCAAAGGCTCTTACGTAAATTAAACTGTCATGGGATAAAAGGGAATGTCCTTTCATGGATTGAGAACTGGTTAAAAGACAGGGAACAAAGGGTAGGAATTAATGGTAAATTCTCAGAATGGAGAGGGGTAACTAGTGGTGTTCCCCAAGGGTCAGTCCTAGGATCAATCCTATTCAATTTATTCATAAATGATCTGGAGAAAGAGGTAAACAGTGAGGTGGCAAAGTTTGCAGAGGATACTAAACTATTCAAGATAGTTAAGACCAAAGCAGATTGTGAAGAACTTCAAAAAGATCTCATAAAACTAAGTGATTGGGCAACAAAATGGCAAATGAAATTTAATGTGGATAAATGTAAAGTAATGCACATTGGAAAAAATAACCCCAACTATACATATAATAGGATGGGGGCTAATTTAGCTACAACAAGTCAGGAAAAAGATCTTGGTGTCATCGTGGATAGTTCTCTGAAGATGTCCACACAGTGCGCAGAGGCGGTCAAAAAAGCAAACAGGATATTAGGAATCATTAAAAAGGGGATAGAGAATAAGACTGAGAATATATTATTGCCCTTATATAAATCCATGGTACGCCCACATCTCAAATACTGTGTACAGATGGGGTCTTCCTCACCTCAAAAAAGATATACTGGCACTAGAAAAGGTTCAGAAAAGGGCAACTAAAATGATTAGAGGTTTGGAGAGGGTCCCATATGAGAGATTAAAGAGGCTATGCCTCTTCAGCTTGGAAAAGAGGAGACTAGGGGGGGATATGATAGAGGTATATAAAATCATGAGTGATGTTGAGAAAGTAGATAAGGAAAAGTTATTTACTTATTCTCATAATACAAGAACTACGGGTCACCAAATGAAATTAACAGGCAGCAGGTTTAAAACAAATAAAAGGAAGTTCTTCTTCACGCAGCGCAGTCAACTTGTGGAACTCCTTGCCTGAGAAGGTTGTGAAGGCTGGGACTACAACAGTGTTTAAAAGGGAACAGGATAAATTCATGGTGGTTAAGTCCATAAATGGCTATTAGCCAGGATGGGTAAAGAATGGTGTACCTAGCCTCTGTTCGTCAGAGGACGGAGATGGATAGCAGGAGAGAGATTACTTGATCATTGCCTGTTAGGTTCGCTCCCTCTGGGGCACCTGGCATTGGCCACTGTCGGTAGACAGATACTGGGCTGGATGGACCTTTGGTCTGACCCGGTACGGCCGTTCTTATGTTATTATGATTTTCAAGTTGATGCCGTCCTGTCCACAGGCCCATGGAACTGAATTGCGTCCTCAGAAGGAGATGCTGCTGCAGCTACACCGGCATTCTCATTTGGAAACGAACCATTTTCTAGTTCCATGACTTCTTGTTAGAAGTCACTCCAAGGAGATTTGTCCTGGCACCCTCCATCAGAGACAGTGTCTTGCATTAAGGCAGGGCAATGTTCCCTGGCTCTTGGATCTGGACACCTCAGTTCTGTAGGTTCAGCTGGAAGCTGTTCTGGAATCAAAGAATCAGGTTCTCTCGATTGCTATTAATAAACAGGTTGGCCAAGATGGCCAAGACATCAATGGTGGCATGGGCCAGTCTTGCCAAGTACCCAAATCTGGCATTACATTACTGGCTTGACACATAGCATGTCCAGGAATGTTCATCTGAGGAGGGAGACTGTTTCACCCTAGAAGATTGAGTCTTAGATGTGTCGGGGTGAGCTCAACATCTGTAGATTCAATCTTGCATCAGATACTAAAACAATAGGGAAAATAACTGAAGCAGAGATCTGAAATACAGAAAGTAGTGATATGGTCTTTCTTGATTAGCCAGGTGGAATGTAAGGCGGTGATACCAGAGACCCTGGAGAGCTCTCCCGCTCAATATCGTCTCGGTCTCTTATCAGGAGAACAATGTCATACGGCTGGACCTGGTATATAATGCAGGTCCAGATCAACATGCACTGTAACTATGATAATACGAGGGTGAGCTGCTATGATTTTATCTGATGGCCTCTTTTTTGGATCAGTTTCCTCTGAAAGATCCAGAGGTCTTAAGTCCTTAGGTCTTGCATCTGCATGCTGCGAACTGGCCAAAGAACCACCTGAGGTGTTTTAAATTTAGCCTCCTTTTCTTCAGAACTGATGGAGTTGGGTCCGGTAAATTGTCCCAATCCCTGGGGTCTCTCTCCAGTTCTGATGGAGACCAGAACAGTTCTGGAGCTGGATTGAGGCCTTGGCTAACAGAAGCTCTGTTGACTTGGAACTGGAGCTTGGTGCCATGGCCGAAGCTGTCATGACTGACACCTTCTTAGATCTGGAAGTGCCTGGAGCCGATTCAGGTCTCCTAGCCTTCCTTTCCACCCTTTGGAATTATCGGAGCCCAGAGGTTTGAATGACAAGGGCTCTTGTAACAGAAGAGTCAGAAGTCTGCTCTGTCTGCCAAGGAGTAAGTGTGCTGCAGCTAGCACTAGGTGCCAGAGAATGAGTCTCACCTAGGCATTTCAGGCACAACGCGTATCTCTTAAACCTGCTTCTTCATGCTGGGATCCACCAGGTCGGCGATGTAAGTATCCCTACTCAGTGCAAAACCCCTAATCTAAACGAGCTGTGATGGACCCAGGCCAGTTGGTTACAGCAGAATAGCAGAAGGCAGATATACTGGCCACTGGATTAACAGTTTTCTGTTCCCTGACTGACCAGAGCAGGGGCTGCTCCAGGCTAATGAGAACACCTGACTCTAATTAACCTGCAAAGAGTCAGGCGAGGCCATTCAGTTAATGTGACCACTTGACTCTAATTAAGGCCCTGCTGATACTATAAAAAGGGCTCACTTCAGTCAGACAGGGAAGAGCCAGGGAGCCAGAAGTGAGGAAGTGCGGCTGAAGGGCTGGTTACTGAAGACACCCTTAGACCATCATTAAAGGAGCCCTAAGGAAAGGGTGAAGAATGGAGCAGCAGGAGAGCTGTGGGGCAGTGGCCCAGGGAAATGTAGCAACTCTGGCAGTGAAAGGTTGGCTGCCAACAACTGCTACCATTAGGATCCCTGGGCCGGAACCCAGAGTAGAGGGCAGGCCCAGGTTCCTCCCAACCCACCACTACAGGAACATCTCCTGGGAAGGGAAGTCAGGCCCCTGAAAGGACAGGAGGCTGAACAGAGACTGTGGGAGTTCTCTTACCGACCTCCTTGCAGGCCTACGATGAAAAGGGCTCAGTAGACTGTAACCCTGGCCCTAGAAAGAGAAGGGCCACGTGGAGGGTCACAGTGAGCCACTGAGGCTAGCGTAAACCGCCTAGAAGCACAGGACCCACGGGAGCAAGGTCAGAGTTCTGCCACAGAGCCTAAAAACACAACAACAGGGCATTTGGGGTCTTTATTATGCTGTGTGGCCTTGTGGGGTTGCCTACTTCGCTCATTCACAGCATCAACGACCAAGGGGTTAGGTGCTGGAGGATGGCTGGCAGAAATTCAGAACCTTTATCAGGAACATGATCTGCCCTTTTACCAGTTGGAGGTTGGTGGCCAGGGTCTGCCAGATTGTTTTGGGAGGTTCAGGTAAAGCCTTGTTTACAGGCAAAGCTACTGGACTCAAAGTAGCAGTATAGAGGACGTCTCAAAGTTCACGGTGGGTCTCATGGACCTCCTCCAAGGGGATCTGGAGGGAGTTAGATCCTCTTCATAAGCTCCTGGGAACTGCTTAAAATAATCTGTGTATGCGGGGTGAGCAGGAGAGGTTAGTTTTTGGTGTAGCTTCCTCCAAAGGTGCAGAGGCTGATGTGGAGGGACAGGAGGAGTGGGTGATCACTCATTTGGAGGTCATCACCAATGTACCTGGACACTCTGGAGAATTGTGGCCGATAAGCACCCCCTTGAGTCCCAATACAGCAACTGAGGGAGGCCATAAGGAAAAAGTGGGGCATCCAGGGTTGATCATACCAGGAAGAATGTGGAGTGACAGCAGTCTGCCTGTGTCTTGGAGTCTCTCTCTCAGAAAAGATGTCAGGAGAGGTAGCTCTGGGCTGGGAACTAAGTGAATCTCACATGGAAACCAGAGTCAGAGGAGCTATCCTGCTCATAGTCCATGGGAGGAGCAGAAGGGCTGGTGTTAAGGCAGGTTGCTTGTCCTTTCTAGTGGGTACCTGGGAACAAGGTGGTGCTGGAGAATGAGTGCAGTGACAGACAACATTCTGGTACCAAGAGTCTCTGTGTACTCTTTAGTAGGAAGGAGGTGGGTTTATCTGAGACAAACAAGTCCCTGGAGAACCTGAAATGCATGCGGTACCAGTGAATTTGCACAGAAACCTGGCGAGGCTCTGCAGTGGGAAGTGGGGGTACCAAGGATGATGTTGGCATTGATGGCACCAGTTGATCAGTTTGCAACGTTGACTTGGGTACTGTAGACAACATGGAAGCAGGACCCGCCTTTGGTACCAATTTCTTTGATGCAGAGTCCTTAGAATCCCTTGCACCACGATCATGCCTGGGCAATACCAAATAATGCTGGGTACTGTAGGACTTAAAAGTACCTGAAATCTCTGTACCTGAAGAACTTGGCACCTCAGTGGTACCCTTTTGGGGCTGTGAGGTCTTTGGAAACGCAGGTCTCTGTGGTGACCTAGGCTTCTTGGCACCGGAGTTGTCTGTGACGGGATCTGGAACTCCTCTTCCTGGAAGTCATGGTGCTAACCCCCCCAAAGGTCTGGTGGGTGAGTGGGCTGCAGAGGTCAACAGGCACTGTCCTCATCGCAAGACCACTGTATGGGGCAGGAAGAGAGGGGATCAGGGCCCAGGTGTGAGGCAGGCAGAAGGCAGTGCTCCATCATGAGAAGATTAAACTTAATTTTCCTGTTTTTTCTAATCCTACTCTTAAATCCTCAAAAAAATCTCACACTTAGCTGGGACACGTGTCTCCTAAGTAGCAAATACAGAGAGTGAATCCCACCATCTGAGGCAATGTTTAAATCCAGGGCATTTAGCCATGAGGAGACAGATTCCTTTAAAGGCGGGAAAGGCCCCGATGGGGTGAGGGGGGACAAGAAGTCCCTCCCACCAACAAAAGTTACTAAAAACTACTCTAACAGTAAAACTTAAAAACACCAACTACAACCTGAAACAAGAAACGTTAAATGAGGAGCTGTTCCCGAAGGAAAAACTAGCTACAAAGTGGGCCCCTCAAGCTACTGTCTCAGGCTGAGGTGGCTGAGTACGAGGCCTGAGGATAGTGAGGGTGCAGGTGTGGACTGAAGGGCACTGCTGCCAAACGTCTCTGGTCAAAGGCGCCTGGGGGCACACTCAATGTGGAGCACCCCTAGGGATGTTACTAGAAGAACACTCATTGCACGGTGTAAATACACATACACGGGCAAAGCGGCCAAGGAAGGAGATTCGCATTGGAAACCAGTGGCTCTTGTGCCCAATCCCCCGTCCTTGGGCTTGGTATGCTGCCCAGTGAAGTTAAAAGCCCTTCAGGGCAGGGACCGCACGTACGCATCCACGCGGCACCCAGCTGGCTCTGGGGTGGTGTATAAACCAACCCTTGCTGCTATGGATGCAGCTCACTGTGTAGAATGAACCCATCACTTCTGGGTTTGCCAAGCACTGGCGCCCACACACAAGGCTGGCGCTGGGAAAGCCCTCTGAGCTCAGTGAATTTTTTGTCATTTCTCATTGTGGTAGGTGCTCTGTAGAACACAGAATCCTGCAGCCAAGAGCCTCCAAACGGGGCCTGTGGAGAAAGGCCAGGGGTCCAGCCAGGATCAGGTGGTTCCACTCTGTGGCCTCTGAGATGGCACTGGCTTTGACTGTAAGCGCACATGCGCCTGTTGCGGAAGGCATGGGGGGCTCCTCGGCACCATCTGCACATGGCAAAGGTGGTGGCTCAGCAATTCCCCTCAGAAGGTGTTCCAGGCCAAAGGCGGCAGGTGATAGGCTGAGGGGACACCTGTGGGAGGAGATCAACAGGGCATCGCAGATGTGCAAGGAAGGAAGACCACAGCAGAGTAAGAGATGGCGGTGGAGTGGCGCAGCATGGCACTGCACGGCATAGGAGCTTGAAAGGTGCTAGGCAGAACCTGGGGCTGGACTCCTGGCCCCAAGTGCCCGGGCATCATCAGGGCAAGAGTCCATATCCCAGGTGTCTCAATGCCGCCCTGCCAACGCCAGATCTAGCGCCAGGAGCAGCACAGACCCTGCCTGTGGGGGGTGTTGCTCATGGTGGTGATGGGGCTTCTGGGACGTTGTTTAAAAATTAACACCCCTTCTCCCCCCAATTTCACACAGGCTGAGAGAGCAGGTGAGGGATTCAGTGGTGCCACCACCAACCCCACATATGCCCAGGGGAGTGACCCCAGCACTCAAGCCGAGCTATTTGCTGATGAGGACCCTGGACCTGTCCAGGAGCCAGCCTGCCCCAAGCCAGGGAGAAGGGGACACAGCCCTTATCCAGGTTACCTCGGTCTCACCTGGCTGTTAGCAGAGCTGCCCTGTCACCAGCATGCCCCGAGCTCCCAGGGTCAGGGAGGGGAGGGACTGCTGTGTGTTCACAGCACAGCACAGGCTCTTCCTTACTAGCCACTAGCCCAAGTCCTTTCTTGGCTCTGGCAGCCTTGGTAGGGGCAAGTCCCGCTGGCTCAGGGCCAGCGAGGCAGCAGAGGTGGGCACTGGTGTCGCCAGCACTGGCTTGTCTAACACTGCACCCTGAGGTCCCACAGCAGGCAGCATGGCTGGACACAGCTCCCCAGTCTGTACCCGGGGCTAACCCTCCCTCCATTAGCATCAATGGCCGGGAAGCACTGGGAGGGGGGATTGCATGTTATCAAGTCGGAGCCGGAACTGCAGCCGGAGTACTCTGCTCCTCTGCGCTCGAGGACCAAGCCTCAGGCCAACTCCTGCACCAAACAGTGCACATCCCACTTGCTCCGGCCCCCTCCTCTGCCCACCTCACACAATGCAGACGGCTCTGTAAGCTCGGGAGGCAGAGATGTTACAGGCAGGGAAAGCAAGGCTCTGCCAGACAAACACAAAAGCAGAGCATTACCTCCCCGAGAGGCCAATACACGCAGGCGGAGAGCCGCAAGCCAGCACAGGACGCCCCGATTCCCGGGCTCAGAGCAGCATGCTCAATGCAGCCAGCCTTCAGACAGGTTTTGCTGTCGGTTCTATGCAAGGTGCTCTCCAGGGCACAGCAAGGGGAGCCTAGGGTCACAGAGCCCCAGAAGCATGACAGCACTGTCAGCATAGGGGAGGGGTGATGGTTACCGAGCCAGCAGGAGCACTCCTTTCCCAGTTTCTTCCGGAGTGTTTTCCTTCTCATCAGCCCACCACAAACTGACCCTGCTTCCAGATGCCAAGAGTGGCTGGACACTACAGAAGTGTGAGGACAACTGGCCTGCTTGAAAGGGGAGTAAGAAAGACGGGGCCTACGTTGTTCAGGCCCCAACCTGCAAAGGAGCCTGGGTGCCCCACTCATCCCCACTGATGCAGGCTGGGACTTGTAGTACTTTCAAGCCCTAGTTCTAGACCAAAGACCAGCAGTCATGAGTCTCCTGGCCCCACTTACCTCCACAGCAAGCTCGGGGCAATTGTCCACTATTGCTCTAGCACTGTGGAGCGCTAGTGTAGGAAGGCCTCCGGCGTCCCCGCTCCTGGGGGCACTACACCTGCAGCAAGCCCGGTCTCACTCCCATTCCCAACCCTGCAGTCACTGGTAAAGTTGGGAGGGCTTCCCGTGAACTGTCAGTGCAGCCGCAGCCCCAGCGAACCATGCAGGCAGCAATCCGGCCACCCCACACTACTCTTGAGGCCTAGGATGTGCACAAAGCAGAAGCAGGGAACGGATTCTTAGGGTATTACCTAAGCTTCACCACTAAGACTGGCTCCCCCAGAACCCCAGTCTCTTACTCATCTGGCCTCGGGGATGTCCCAGGACAGTTCCCAGCCCGCACAGGACCCGGTTTCACTCTAGCCACGCAGCCTCAGGCCAGCGGCAGACAAAACAAGCAAAGCTGAAGAAACAGACATTACAACATGCCCATGGAGACACAAGCCTTTTATTTGTTCCCCATGGGGTTCCCATGGAGGCTGCCAAAGCTGGAAAGCAGATACACAGGGTGAAGCTACATGTGAAACGAAGGCAGTGCACAGGAAGCCAAGCCAGTGGGGAATTCAGCAATCTCTTCTAGGAGAACAGCATCTGGTGCCACGATCCTTTACCCAAACTGTGGAGTCCCATGGACAATGCCTGGCCCTTGAGAACACTGCAGCCCCAGCAGGACATGGCAAGCGTCGACATCCTGGGGCTTTGGGACATACTTCAGGGCAGAGATTCCAATCCAAGCCCAGCACTAGGCTGCTAGCCACTGGGACCAGCCCAGAGCAGCAGGCCCACCTAGTGGAGCTGGCTGGGGAATTACAGCATACAGGCTGATCATGTCCTGAATGTCCTTGGCCAGCCAGCAGCTGCACCCCACTGGGGTTTCCTAGTGGTCTCCAGTCCGTGGCCAGGCAAGCAGCCTGCCACTGGCTCTAAACCCATCTCAAGTGTGTGTAGCAGAGGAGACAAAGCCAGAGAAGTAAGTGCTGCGCACAGCGAGGGCTTTGCCTGGGGGGATAGTCACCTCCGAGCGCGCTTTCTTTCCATGTCAGGGCACCATAGGACCAGGATGTGGTCCAGAGAGGTTCTAGGTAGCCAGTGGCCAGAATCACCCAAGCCAGGCAGGTCTGTGGAAGGGCCTTGTTAGTTTAGGTCAGTAAACCAGTCTGAGCACCTGCATAGGCTATTGCTTGGGCTGACCCCCTGGTTACATATCATAGCTCTGCCATCCACCCTGCATACTGGAAACACTGCAACTCCTACTGCGTCTCAGCACTTAGCTGGGGAACGAAGAAGGCACTTGTATTATGGCCCGAGCGCTCCTTGGACATGGGAATGCTTGTGGGAGTAGCAATGGCTGGGGAATGGAGCTGGAACTCCCGCTGCCAGCTTCTCTAGAAGCTGCAGTCTTGAGCTGACTTCCCATCATAGCAATCCAGTTAAAACATGGCCTCCTTTGCGTGGCTTTGGGTCCTGCTCTAGGATTTACCAGGCTGTGGGATCTGGACAATACAATAACTGCCACAGAAAGGCTCCATGTAGCTGGGTAGCTAGCCCAGCACTGCAGCAGCCACAGATCCCTAGGGCTTCAGGAGCAGCAGCTGACCTAGCTGTGTCCAGCCATCAGCTGCAGGAGAGGATGGCAGGAGCCAGAGGGCAGCCCATGCTCCCAAACGGGAGCTGACTGAAGGTAGGGGAAGCTGCGGGAAGCATTGCAGCTGGGCTCTGGAGTCTCAAGGCTTCGTACTGCACTTGGCCACCCAGAGCATTGCTCAAGACACAGGAGGCAGCACCTCACACGCAGTTACTGCTCCACGGCAAACCACTTTTATTAAGTTCAAGCAAAGCACAGGCTGGCACAGGGCTTTCCTTCAGGGGCACCGCCTGACACAGCAGCTCCACATGTGCTGAATGAAAGCTAGGAGGGGCTCCCTGCCCAGCTTACCTCTCACTGGTGCCAGGACCCTCGGGCTGCCTTTCTGAGGGCTCTGACTCCCGCCTGCAGGGCCACCAGCCCTGTTACAGCTGAAGGTGAAGCTGAGTGAGGCTTTGATCTGGGGCGAGTTCTGCTGGCTGCTGCTGCTCCCATTGGTACCATGGCTGCAGGTCCTGGCCCGGGAGAGGGCATTCTCGGAGCTCAAGGCGGGCAGCCCGCTGGAAGGGACAGGGAAAATGGCAGTGAGAGTTTGGCTCCCAGCTGGCTCCTGAGCCCTCACCCACACCCCTCGGCTGCGCTAGCCGCTCAATCTGCTCTCCCATGACTGGCAGCATGAGAAGGGCCAAGCTAGAGGCTGCTGCCTGCTGAAACGCCATTCTCTCCTGGTGTCCCGAGTTCAGGCCTCTTCTCCAAACGGCCTGCACGTACTTCTCGGCAAACGCCAGCTCCTCTTCAAAAGGGGGACAGCAAGCACTGGCCCCTCTGAAGCTCCGAGTCTACTGAAGTGCAGAGCTCAAAGTACCCATGCCATTGGTGCTGTGCACATCCTGGGGCTCCTGGCAGCTCCTAGGGGCAGTGGACTCATCTTCTTTCCTGTTTCTAAAACGCTGTGCACATTTCTAGTGCTATGAGCTGGGCTGGGCACCCCACGATCTCACAGATCTGCCAGTGGGCGGGGCAGGGCGCTTGACCGCCAGGAAGCCGCTCTCCCCCTGGAGCAGTGTGCTACGTCCCAGCCCAGCCGCTGCCAGAGTTTTACAGGGGTAGGCTCCAGAAGTGTAGTGCTGCTGGGATTCGGCCACCACAATTTGGGAAGGCAGTGAAGAAAGATGCAGGAATGAATGGTCTCACTCGCCCCCTGGAGCTTGGCTCTGACGCTGAGGGAAGGGCCCCACTCCTGAGAAGGGCCCTGGGACCTTCAGGCCCCAGAAGTAAGCTGCTTGGGTCTGAAAGACGGGTCCTCCAGTAGCACAGCCCCTCTCCACACTGTTTAGAGTCATCCTACCTCTCTCTGCCATGTCAGCACTAACTCCGAGGGGTACCCAGCCCTGAGTAGTCTCTAGCCTGCTGGCAGCGTCTGCCTGCAGGCGGAGGCTGCCCCATGGACACAACGCTGGAATTCGCACAGAGTCCCAGCCATGCGGCACTACTAACCTGCCTTTCACAGGCCCTGGGGTGCTGATGCACTCAGCAGAGCTGCTAGCCCTATCCTGGGGTCCCCTCCCGACTCCACCTGGGGAAGATTTAGGCAGGTCCTTACTTGGAGCCCTTCTTGCGGGAGAATGCAGCCATGCCCTTCAGGTTGCGCACGTGCTTCAGCATCCAGGCTCGCAGGTTGTTGAGGCTGCTGTGCTCAGACATGACGAGCCGGGACCAGGGGTTACATTCTGCCATGTCCAGCGCTGCGATGGCCAGCGCCCGCCCAACCTGCGGAGGCAAGAGGCACTCAGTGGGAAAGAGCCCAGTCAGGCAACAGCACAGCGCAGCAAATGGGAGAGTCATCGAGTCCCAATCCCAGTTCCTGGGGGCCTGGGTTTGGCGTGGGCAGCACGCAGACAGGGCAGACAACCCAGAGGGCTTCTGGCCCACAGTTCACAGTACTGCTGATCTAGTCTCAGCCGCCCCAAAGGGAGCCAGGAATGCGCCCAGCAGCAAGGACAGGCACTTCCCAACCCTTCCAGCTCAAGCACTCTGGCAGCTCCCTGGCATCCCCCACCCAGTTATGGGGTTTGCACTATCAGCACCGATACCTTTTACAAATACTTTACAGCAAACGTCAGGAAACTGCAAAAATCTTACTCCAAATAAGGAACCAGCAAGATGAAAGCTGTAGAAATAATGGCTTAGATGGGCCCCCAAGGGCTGATTCCATAGGGCTGCTCCCAAGCCTGGGAGGAGATTTACGGCTCACACACTTGCTGTTCAGTGCTCAGCACTGAGCCTGCCCGGTTCCCTGCGGGTACAGCTCCGCGAGCGAGGGAGCCTGCCCGGTTCCCTGCGCGTACAGCTCTGCGAGCGAGGGAGCCTGCCCGGTTCCCTGCGCGTACAGCTCCGTGAGGAACCGCGAGTGACAGAGCCTGCCCGGTCCCCTGCTCGTACAGCTCCGTGAGGAACCGCGAGTGACAGAGCCTGCCCGGTTCCCTGCGCGTACAGCTCCGTGAGGAACCGCGAGTGACAGAGCCTGCCCGGTTCCCTGCGCGTACAGCTCCGTGAGGAACCGCGAGTGACAGAGCCTGCCCGGTTCCCTGCGCGTACAGCTCCGTGAGGAACCGCGAGTGACAGAGCCTGCCCAGTCCCCTGCTCGTACAGCTCTGCAAGGAACCGCGAGTGACAGAGCCTGCCCGGTTCCCTGCGGGTACAGCTCCGTGAGGAACCGCGAGTGACAGAGCCTGCCCAGTCCCCTGCTCGTACAGCTCCGTGAGGAACCGCGAGTGACAGAGCCTGCCCAGTTCCCTGCTCGTACAGTTCTGTGAGGAACCTCGAGTGATGGAGCCTGCCAGGTTCTCCGCTTGTACAGCTCCACAAGGCATTGAGAGTGATTGCACCCGCCGAGTTCCCTGCTTGTACGGTTCTGCGAGGCACCGTGAGTGACCAAGTCCACTGGTTCCCTGCTCATAGGGCTCCATGAGGCACTGCGTGTGATCAAGCCCGCCTGGCTCCCCCTCGTACGGCGCCACGAGGCACCGTGAGTGACCAAGCCAGTCGTGTTACCTGCTCAAACAGCTCCACGGTGTACTTGGTGGGGAAGGCTGGAGGGGGTGGAGGGCTCGCCCGCCCATTGTCGTGGCAGGCCATGGGGATGCTGTTCACCGAGCGCCCGGTGTTATAGTTGCACTCCAATGTGTAGCTAGGAAACACAAGGGAAGCCCATGTCACTTCATCCACACCACGAGGACCAGCACTGTCCCCATTACTATTCCCAGGCTCCAGACATACACCCAGAGCAAATGACACAACATCCCTACCAGCCTCTTCGAGTGGCACCTCTCACCTGCTGCCCCTTGAGCTGGCAGCCCTCACTGAAACGGGACCACTGCCCTGACAGCAGGACAGCCAGGACCACCATCCTCATTGCAGAAGTGAGCAGCACGTCTTGCTACAAACTCCTGCCCTGAGCCCAGCAGTCCTCGGAGGGGGAGCCACCTCCCACTGCATCAGCACGGCCGCTGCTGGGGCTCTCTCTCTAGAAGGCAGGGGCCAGAGGCACAGCTGCAGTCTCTTGTCATTGGCTCCGATAGCTCCACTGTGCTCGCTGCTGCACACACACAGCCTCTCTGGACTAATTACACAAGACAGACCATCAAATCAGGCCTGAATAAAGACTGGGAGTGGATGGGTCATTACACAAACTAACTTCCCCCTGTGGTTACTAACACCTTCTTGTCAACTATCTGAAATGGGCCACCCTCAGGCCACGTCTACACTACAGCATAAAATCGAAATTATTAAAACCGGTTTTATAAAATCGATTTTACGCGTCCACACTAGGGCACATTATTTCAGTGGTGTGCGTCCATGGTCCTAGGCTACCATCGATTTCTGGAGCGGTGCACTCTGGGTAGCTCAATAAAAGAATGAGACCAATAACTTCGATTTCCGTCCACACTAAGCCTAAATCGATATAGTAATATCGATTTTAAGGTTACTCCTCTCGTTGGGGAGGAGTACAGAAATCGATTTTAAGAGCCCTTAAAATCGATTTAAAGTGCCTTGTAGTGTGGACGGGTACAGCGTTAAATCGATTTAATGCTGTTTAAATCAATTTAACGCTGTAATGTGGACCAGGACTCATTCCCACTACAGAAGTGATTTTTCCTGCCTTGGTATTCTACTCTTAATTGAATTGTCTCGTTAGACTGACCCTCCCATTTGGTAAGGAAACTCCCATCTTTTCATGTGCTGTATATATATACACTGCTTACTACTATTTTCCACTCCATGCATCTGATGAAGTAGGTTCTAGCCCACGAAAGTTTATGCCCAAATAACTGTGTTAGTCTCTCAGGTGCCACGAGGCCCCCTCGTTGTTTTTGCTGATACAGACTAATTATGGCTCTGCTCTGAAACCTATCCAAGACAGATGCTCAGGGAGGCAATGGGACCTGCCCAAGGTCACAGCTGGGCAGTGACAGAGCAGATGTCCTATGACCTGTCCACAAGGCTTCCTGGTGCCGACCAGCCGCTCTACTTCCTCCTGCAGCCAGACAGTGTCCTCTAAAGAACGGAGGTGGTTCCAGGTGGGAGGAGCCAAGACGAGACCAGGACTGGTTTCCAAGCATCCCAGCACTGCTGAGCACTCCCCGCAGGAAGCGGGGCGCAGGGAGCCAGGATAGGGAACTCACTGCACACCCCATCACTGCACTCTAATTGTAGCAGGAAAAACCAGAGCCTTTATTCGGGGCTCCCAAGCCCTCCCCTGAAAGCAGCAGGGCTAGCGGCTCCGAACGTCCAGGGCCTGCAGAGCCAAACTAAACAGCCAGGCAACTCCCAGGGAGGGGGAGGCTCAGCCAGCACCCAGGGTGGGAGCAGGGCACCCCCAGCAGCACCCGTTCCCACCTGGGCTCACAGTAGGGGTGACTGAGCTCATCACAGCAAGCAGCCAAATCTCAGCTATGGCCACTGAAGCCATATGGTGGAACCCTAGTGCTGGGACTCCAGGTCCTGGCTGGTTCCTACTAACACTGAGCCCCTGTGCTGGGCCCCACTGCTGAGCCACTGCAGAGGCCAGGCACAGGCAGGCAAGAGGGGTGGGCATGGCAGGGCACCAATCCTTGCTCTCGCTTATGCTGGGCAAAAGGAGTTTACACCTTTCTGGTGGAGCCTGTGCGGACCTCAGGCTAGCCTCATATGCCGGCCACGGAGCATTTCCTCTATAGCCACAGCACTGACTCAGCCCAGTGTCCCGCTGCGTGGTGATGTGGTACAGCCCCATCGGGGGGAGCCACTGCACTAAACCAGGTGGTGCTGACACTACGTGAGCTGCCTGAAGGGCTGGGGAGAGCCCCCACGAGGGGCCCGCACACCTGTGAATGATGCCCGAGGCCTTGTAGATAGCCACTCGTCCACTGCCCTCTTTCGACTGCCCGTCCCTCTTGTCTCTGGCATACATGTTCTTCTCAGAGAAGTTGCAGCCCATGAAGTCAAAGTGAGCTGAGTTCAAGGAGATGAGTTTCGGGAACAGCATATTCTCCACCTACGGGTTGAGAGAGGCAGACAGAGGTCGGGCAGTGCCCACACGGTGCAGGCACACCACTCGCTCCTGAGGCAAGCCGAGACGTACTGGTAAGAGACGCACCTGACTGGAGCACCACAAACTCCAGTGTCACTGCAGCTCAGCACCAGGCTCTCAGGCCCTGAGTTGTACTGTGCATTTCTCCTCCCCATCAGCCAGCCCAGCCCCTCACTCCAGCCAGATGCACCTCTCCTGCTTTCCCCCAGCCTGCACACACACCCCGAACCTCCATGCATCTATGCCAGCCTTGTGCCAACCCCCATCCTGAATTCTCCCCCTCCAGCCTCACCCCATGCTGAACTCAATTTATGTCTGGGTTTAAAAAGAAGGACTCCCCCTTTTCCCAGCCCAGGGGGAGGCAGCAGGCGCCAGAATCTCCCCCACTGTTAAGCTGCCACCGCCCTGCCCTCACCTGGGCATTCTCCTCGCTGAAGCTGTTGCCGTACATGAAGCAGCCGCGCTTGGAGGCGTGCCCGTGCAGATCCACGTAGTATGCCAGACCGCTCTCCTGGGGCAGGATGGCTTCCAGGGGAGCCACTGACGAGGCTGTCTCGGCTTCCCTCTCACAGTGCTCCCCCGTGGGCTCCGAAGGCAAGATCCACACAGCTTGGTCCTTGTTCCCCAGCTCAGCAGCAGGTGCTTCCAGCAGCTGGGGGTCCTGAGAAAGCATGAGATGGGTGCTGGGGTGGTTGCGGAGGTTGTTGGCTTTCTCCAGCTCCGACAGAGAAGCCTCCGGGGCCAGAGTGCAGTGGCAGATGGAATGGTTGGAAGATTTTGTGCTTAGCGAGCTGGAGGTGAGCGGGGAGGCGTGTACCCTCCAGTCAGGAGCGCCGGGTGGGCCACGGCTGTGGATGTGATGGTAAAGGAGCACGGCTTTGGCTCCATACACAGCAGGGTGCAGCTCTGCATCAGGGCTCAGATACTGGCGGTTCAGGTTCACCCCCCGGGCGTCAGTTCTGCAGAAGGGAAAGGGGAGACATGACACCTGCCCGTCCCCAGCTGGATGCCCTCTGCTGGGCACTGTAGGCTTCAGGGTATGCTGCCGAAGGCAGGGGTCAGGCCCAAAGTACTTCCCATGGATCACTCCCGCCACCCTGCTATGGGCCAGCAAATGCTACCCTCCACCCCCAGGGCTGGACAGAGCATGCAGCAGGCTGCTGGAGGCTTCACTGAGGCTGAAGGAGCCATCATCAGGCCTTCACAAGGCACAGAGGCAACTCTGAGGGGGCCGCACTGCCTCTTCGGGGAGATCAGGGGAGTTACTGAAGAAGGCCTTCTGGCCCTCCCAGAAGCTCCCCTTCTCCCCCTGCAGCACTCACTCCTTCAGCTTAAGTCACTGCAAGGAGAAGCCCATATCTCCAGGGGTTCAGACCATGCTGTGGGGCCTAAAGCTCAGCTACAGACACTCCACTCCCCTGTACCGGCTCGAGAGGGCCCCTGGCCAAGAGACAACCCACTGCTACCAGATTCTGGAGCGTCTCCCCTTCATGAATGGCTGGTTGTGCTCACAGTGGTGCTGCAGCTCCTTCAGTGGCCAGCAGGAGCTGCTGTTGTAACACACCACAGCTCAGAGCCCGCCTACCAACTAAGTCACGGCTCGAAGGGAGCAGCCAGGTGTGCATCAGACACAGCCCTGCTCTCTCGCAAGGCCAATGAGCAGCGAACTGCAGCCCTCCCATTGACAGGCTCTGTGCAGTCTGCACCTGGCACCGACCGGAGCTCTGCTCACAAGCACTGCATCTGCTCCTGACACCGCAAGCGGCAGGCACTGTGGAGGTCAGCCACTCAGGCAGGAAAACCTGGAGCTCTGCTCCAGGCCGGTGATTCCTGCCCCTTCACTCTAAGTTCTGCATATGGTTTGGCAAGTGACTGAGGCTACCAAACACCTAGGTGGGATCATGGACTTTAAATGTGTTTTTGTCCCTCTGGAGATATGTAGCAGGCTCCAAACTAGAGCTGGCCTTGACCTGAGGGTCATGGGCTCTAAACTCTGCCAAACTCAGCTCCTGCCTCACTGGGGGGTTCTGATGCAATCAGAACCTGTCAGCTGCTCAACCCAGGCTGGTTCCCAGCTGCCCCAGAGCCGGCATTCATTACCGCCAGCCCCCCCCGTGCTCCTGCCAACGCGCAAGCCTAGCCTCTGCTCCAGGGAGATATGCAAGAGAGAAACCCACCCCAGCAGAGCCGGGGCAGCATCCGCAGTCAGTGCAGCTCTCACCGGTAATGACCTCGCACCACACCATCTGGGTTCAACATGGGGATGAGCTTGAAGACAAACACGCGCCTCAGCATCTGGGCTCGAGGATCGTCCTCCCGCAGGATGAACTCCAGAAAGCCATTGAAGACAAAGCTGGAGGGCGTTTCCCCTGGGTGAACTCTGCTGCTCAGGAAGAAGACCTAGGGGACAGACACTCAGAGCTACTGACTGTTCCCTTCCCAGCCTTGCGCGACACACCCCAGCCGCTCTGGAGCTCCAGCCACTGTACATTTCCCAGGGCTCCGCCCCACATCCCACTCCAGGAACCTGGCCCACTGGTGCAGGGTGAGAGCCCAAGCTCACCGCATCTGAACACTCCAAGCAGGTTCCGTTTCAATGGGCGGCAGCAGTCAGAAAAGATAACAGAATGTCAGGATCTACTAGGAAAGGAATAGAAAATAACATCCTGCCACTACCTAAATCCAAAACCACCTCTTCCAACACCTCAGTCTGGGACAGTTCCTCAGATTTATCACCTAAAAAGAAAATGGCTCAGATGGGGCAATCTCCCTCTGCAGTGGAGGCCAATGCAACGAATTTGTTTAGCTTCTCTGCAATGGCTGTGTCTTCCTTGACTGCTCCTGGGTTACCTAGGGAGGTGGTGGAATCTCCTTCCTTAGAGGTTTTTAAGGCCTGGCTTGACAAAGCCCTGGCTGGGATGATTTAGTTGCTTTGAGCAGGGGGTTGGACTAGATACCTCCTGAGTTTTTTTCCAGTTCCTATATATCTTTTTTTCAGATGGGGAGACCACATCTGCACGCAGTATTCAAGATATGGGCGTGCTGTGGATTTATATAGAGGCAATATATTTTCTGTCTCATTATCTATCCCCTTCTTAATGATTCCCAACATTCTGTTCGTTTTTTTGACTGCCGCTGCACATTGAGTGGGCGTTTTCAGAGAACTATCCACAGTGACTCCACGATCTCTTTCTTGAGTGGTAACAGCTAATTTAGACTCCAACATTTTATATGTAGCGAGGATTATGTTTTCCAATGTGAATTACTTTGCATTTATCAACACTGAATTTAATCTGCCATTTTCTTGCCCAGTCACCCAGTTTTGTGAGATCCTTTTGTAGCTCTTCACAGTCTGCCTGGGACTTAACTAGCTGGAGTAGTTTTGTATCATCTGCACATTTTGCCGCCTCACTGTTTTTTGGTCCTCTTGTTTTTTTTTATATGGCGTTTTTAAAGCATTTCCATGGAGCTTGCAGGCATTTCACTTGTGACTATTCCAGTTAGTTTAACTCATGTCTTCCTTTCTGCGTAGTTTCTCTTTTCAAAGTAAAATGTGACTGTGATGGGTTTCTTAGTTACTCCACTGACGGATATCAAATTTAATTACATTATGGTCACTATTACCAAGCGATTCAGCTATATTCACCTCTTGGACCAGACCCTGTGAGCCACTTAGGACTAAATCAAGAATTTCCTCTTCCCTTGTGGGTTCCCAGACTAGCTGCATCATGAAGCAGCTATTAATGGTGTCTAGAAATGTTATTTCTGCATCCCATCCTAAGGTGAATAATTGGGGATAGCTGAAATCCCCAATTATTGCCGAGTTTTCTAATTTGATAGCCCCTCTACTCTCCCTGAGCTTTTCACAATCACTATCACCATCCTGGTCAGGTGGTCAGTAGTAAATCCCTACTGCTATATTCTTATTAGTCAAGCTTGGAATTTCTATCCATGGAGATTCTATGGTACAGTTTGATTCATTTATAATATTCACTGTATGTGACTCTACGCTTTCTTTCCCATGTAGTACCACTCCCTCACCAGCGCAACCGACTGTCATTCCTGTATATTTTATACCCTAGTATTACTGTGTCCCACTGATTAGCGTTCTACCACATTTCTGAGATGCCTATCAGCAGCCAACATCCGGCACTCGAGGTCACTCATCTTAATATTTAAACTTCTAGCATTTGTATACCAGCACTTACATTTGTCACTGTTTAGTTGTCTGCATTCATTTGATGTCATTGAATGGGACTCTCTTTCATTTGATGGTTTCTCTTCAGATCCTACACGTACTTTATCAACTTCTATCTTCTCCTCTTTACTGGGATATAGGATATCCCCGTGAATACGTCTTGCTCTAAGGAATGTCTCCCACCATGAGGACAAAGCTGTCCCCTGCATCCTCCGTGCCTGGATTCAAGGAACTGCCGGGGGCAGACATGCCAGCAGGCAAGACAGCCAGTCTGCTGGCAGGATGTCGGTCCCAGGGCTCCTAGGCAGTCCAGTCCCCATCCCCACCCAGAGGCAGCCAGCGACTTACCCTCTTCCCTGCAAAGCAATGCGGGCGAGGAGTGGCTTCATCGGGGAATAGGTTGTCCAGCCTGGGCTCGCGCTCCTCCCTCATGCCATGGCACGAGGTGACAGTGAGCAAGTCCACCCGCAGATTGTCCAGAGAGTGGCACAGCAGCTCTCGATGGTAATAGATGGAGTCAAGGGTGCTGCAGGGGGGAGATGCAGAAAGGCCCTGAAGAGCAGTTGTGACAGTCGAGGGAGAAAGGGCAGCTCCCCCTACATACCAGCTGGGCACTCCTGGAAAAGGGAATCCCAGCCTCAGCACTAAGGAGAGGTACCCACCTTCCCAGCCAGGGGACAGGTCCCACCAAGGAGGACTAGCAGAGTCCCACCTGAGTCTGGAAGGTGGCCACCGATCCGAGCAGTGGGTGTCCTGCCCATAGCCTCCCCTCTGCAGGGTTCCCGGGCTCCATTCTGCATTCCCTTTGGGAGGAAGTCCCACACAACAGTTACCTTCTCCTGGCTTCCCTCAGTGCCTGCTCTGCTCCCATCCCCCAGAACAATTCTGGGGCCCCTGGTGAGGCCTCCAGCCCGGCTTGGCTATCCAGTCTAAGTGCACCCTGCTCCTGTCTAGTTCTGAGTCTTGCCTGGAGTCTGGAGCCCAGCCCTATGTACCACTTCTTTATTATTTCCATTGCAGCAGCGTAAATAGGCCCACTCAGGACCACCATGGGTGATGCACGATGGAGACGCTGCCCTCGCCCCACGGCAGAGCAGACACCCCAACTGGTGTAACTAGCAGGTGGAGGGAGCGGGCAAGGGAGGCAGGTGATCAGGATGATGGGGTCATGGGCATGTTTTGCAGGTTTGAGAGTGGTGGGTTGTGTCAACAGGAGGCAGTGGACTCACTGGTCCCTGCCAGCTCCTACCAGTTCAGCCCACAGGTCGCCACAGGTGCATCTTGGGGAGGTTGTTAAGGAAGGACCTGGTTGCCTCTTTACAGATCAGTTCAAAGAGGGCATTGCCGGTGGGAAGGACAGGTGGACGGGTAATAAAGGCTAGCGCTGCTTGCAGGAGGAGGGGTGCCCTAGTGAGACAAGAGCAGGACAAGGAAGGAGCAGAACTGTGCAAGGCGCGACAAGCAGCTTGCACCAGGTACAGAGGAGGCAGTGCAGGGATCCCGACGGGCTGACATGGCCAGCGCGATGGCCAGGAAAATGAGCTCACAGCAACAGCATTCTGGACAGACCCAAGAGGCACCCTGGAGGCCAGAGAAGAGGAGGCAGCAATAACCAACAGGGCAGACAAGGAATGGCCTATGGGGACGAAACGGACATTTTTAAAAATTCTTTTGAAGCCGGCATGTGCCTCAGTTTTCCCTATAAGTTGCAGTGTTCCCTAGTGAGGGGATGTGACGTTATTGATATAAACTGGGACCATACAGAACATGGTTTGCAACCAAGGTCCTGTAGTGGCACCAAATCTTATGTAAAGGGGGTCATATAAGGTGTCTAAGACCAGGTTATGGGTTGCTGGTTATGATTATGGTGTCTATATGTATGTATCATTTTGTAGTTTAAGTTATGAGTATTGGCTGTATACTGTCTGTATTTCAAATCTGTGCTGTGTTTCTGGGAAACATCCCAGACAAGTTGGTGTTAGCTCTATCTAGCCTGCTTGATGGCCCATTAAGGACCATCAGCTACACAATTGACCCATTGAGAGGAGGCAGATACGCCTTGTAACTCAGTAGGGTGTGCAGGAACTGGCCCATGTGACTGCAAACTCCATGTTGCTGTAATTTTCCACAAGAAAAATTCTTTCCATAAGAACAAAGAAGTGTTCTTACACCTGGAAGAGCCTATATAAGGCTAAAGCCTCATCTCCATCTTGTCTTCAATCCTGCTTCCTACCTCTGGAGGGACTTTGCTACAAACTGAAGCTCGGACAAAGGACTGATGACCCATCCAAGCTGTGGATGTACTCCAGAGACTTGATTTGAACCTGCACTTTACTCCCTCACTGCTACAAGCCTGAACTAAGAATTTTGCCATTACTGTATGGAATTGATTTTATTTAACCAACTCTAGCTCTCATCCTACCTTTTTCCCTTTATGAATAAACCTTTAGATTTTAGATTCTAAAGGATTGGCAACAGCGTGATTTGTGGGTAAGACCTGGTGTGTATATTGACCTGGGTCTGGGGCTTGATTCTTTGGGATCGAGAGAACCTTTTTCTTTTATTGGGGTGTTGGTTTTCATAGTTCATCCCCAGGACGAATGGGATTGGTGGTGATACTGGGAGACTGGAGTGTCTAAGGAAATTGCTTGTGTGACTTGTGGTTGGCCAGTGGGGTGAAACTGAAGTCATTTTTGTCTGGCTGGTTTGGTTTGCCTTAGAGGTGGAAAAACCCCAGCCTAGGGTTGTAACTGCCCTGTTTAAGCAACTGGTCCTGAATTGGCACTCTCAGTTGGGTCCCGCCAGAACCAGCATCATCACAGGGGAAAGGGACTGTTTGCTCTCAGGGAGGCTAGGAGACATAAGTGTGAGTGGTGCCCAGTGCTCCGAGCTGGGATGGGACCCTGGAAAAGGACTGGCTGAGGCAGACCCCTATCCACGGAGAATCGATGAAGACAACAGCAGATCCAGTCCCCAGGACATTTACCTCTGGCAACCCTGGCTCCAGAGGCAGACGGATTTCCCCATCTCTCAGCAGGGAGGCTGAGCAATGTTCCCAGCTCAAGAACAAGTGACTGGGGAGGTGTGAGGATAAGAGGTAGAGGCTGGAGGCAGACAGAGCTTGAACAAAGGGGGTCACTGCAGGTGGGCTGGGTGCTGGCTGACAAGGCCGGGCTGGGCTGTAACCATCAGTTGTCTGGGCCGCCCGAGGAGCTGTCTGGGCCGTGTGCCAGGTGACCAATAAACCCGCCTGGTTTCACAGGGCTGGGTGAGTGTCCCTGCAGATGCTGGGCGAGGGGCACTGATCCCTGAGGAGAGGACAAATCTCCCCCATGGTCTGGCTCAGTGGGACTTCCTAAACCAGGCTCACAATGTGAAGCAGGGGGTCTGCAGGCTCAGAGGCCCAGTTTCAGGAAGGGGGGAGGCCTTGTGATGCACCCTGGAGGAAGAGTGGGACCCCTAGGGGGTCTAGCATACTGTAGGGGTTCCTCCCAGAGACCACTCCAAATCTCGGGGGGAGCACGGACCCTGTGGCTCCCTGACACCCGTATGAGGCAATCGGGAAGATGTGAAAGGCTGCACCTTAGAATGCTGTACAGAAAGCAACAACAAGCCCTGGTCTGGATGTGCAGGTCCAGAGACAGAGAACTCAGGGTCATGCCAATGTGACGGAGGACGGTGGTGCTGCCAGATTAGTGAGTAGGAGCAGGGAGATGATCGTCCCTCCTTATATGGCACTGGGGAGACCGACACTGGAACATGGCGTCCAGCTCTGGAGTCCACATTTTAAAAAAATGTTGAAAAATTGCAGAGGGTGCAGAAAAGAGCCCCCAAAATGATTCACGAGCCAGAGAAAATGCTGTACAGTGAGAAACATGATGAGCTCCATCTGCTAACATTATCAAAATGATGACAGAGGTGCCTTGATTACAGTGTGTAAGTACCTGCCTGGGGAGAAAATACTATGTATCAAATGGCTCTTGAATTTAGCGGAAAAAGGCATAAACACGAGCCACCAGCTGAAAGACAAATTCAAATGAGAAATAAAACATTTTTAACACTGAAGCCTTGTCTACACTACGGGCAGTGGGGGTGGGGAGGAATGGATCTAAGTTATGCAACTTCAGCTACCTGAATAACGTAGCTGAAGTTGACGTACTTAGATCTACTTACCGCGGGGTCCGCACTACGCGATGTTACGACGTTTCCCTGGCTTCAGGCTCTTTCCGTGCACCTGGCCGTATCTCTCCCTCAGTCCCTGCACTCTGACTAATTGCTCTAGAACGTTTAACACTACTTTACCTGCCAGTTTACGTCTCTGGTTTATCCCTCCATCTCCCGACACTCTCTTCATCTGGTCTATTGTCCTCCTGTCCTTCCCCACCCCCAACTCCATTTCACAGCATACAGACTTAGTCTTTTCCCAGGTTTTTTGATCTCAGCAGTATTCCTGTCCTCCTTGGCCCTCTCCTCCCGCAAGGAGCATCTAGACACCAGATGACCTGAAGGATTCTTCCCTCTGCGCTCTGGTGACAGCAGCCCAGAGACTGTCCCATCACCTAGCCAGCCCCTACGAATGGCCCGGCCCTAGTGCTCTCCGTTGGTCGTGCTCATTTTGAGGCCTCTGCTGGGGAAGCTGTAACTTCTGCTCCTGCCTGAGAGTGGGAAAGTCTGGTGAAGTCTCTGCTCGGCTGTTGCCCCAAGGCAGGGATGCATTGAGAGGCCAAAAACCAAGTCAAAAGGAAGGGGAGCAGCTGGGTCAAGCTGCCATGGCCCAATCCTCTGGTGCCTCTTTTGGGTGTCTGTATGATCTAGTTGGGTGTGGGACACACAGCTGGAAGCAGACTGAGCTACTGAATCCAAAGGGAAGTGTGGAGAGGGAAATCAGGGGGGGCACTGCAGAGCCCTGGGGAGGAAGCCATCAGTCCAGACCACATGTAGAAGGCAGGAAGCCCACCATGCAGTCATGCATACAAGCAGCGTACATGCCTAGGGCCAGCTCTGGCTGCTGGCGACCAGCAGGACTCAATCTGAAACAGAGCCATGACATGAAGGGTCCCAGGCAACAGAACACAAGGGATGTGGGGAGAGCGCTGGCACCTAAGCGTAAAAGCAGTGTTCTGCCTCGCTGCTGGTTTGCCACTATCCACTGTAGGTGAGAGGTGGTCTAATGTCCCCAGGATCCTTCAGGCTGCCGGGCATCAGGCATCTGATACCAGCCACTTGCTTCAAAACAGAAGGGGGGTGAGGACAGGAAGGAGACGAAGGCAGTCACCATGCCAATGCCATGAACAGCCTGACAGATCAGGTGTTGCCAAGGACAACAGATCACATATGAAAGAAAACAAATCCTTAATGGCAAAAGGGCCCAATCAGAGGGCTCAAGTTCAGCCCAAGGTTCTTCAAGGACTCCAGGACAAAGGATCAGCATAGGACACAGGAGCATTCTGGCTGACACGGCCTGAAAGGGCCCTTTGAAAGCAGCGCTCCAAGAGAAGCAGGACGTGTTGAATGTTGCAGATAGGCTCTCTCGGGAGGGCTGGATGCCAGCTTCAGAGGCTGGAGAAATGACATGCGCACAGGCAGAGAAGGTCAACAAACAGTTCCAAGAGTGCAGAGTTCTCCCCCAAGCCTCCCGGCACTTCCATTCAAGAGATTCCCAACACACAGATTAAGGCAGGAATCCAAGGGAAATATACAGAATGTCTACAACCCTGCCCATCACTGGCTCTGCAGGGAACGCTCACCATTCCCTGAAAGCACCTAGGGCAGGCTGGGACTGCCTCCCTTCAGTGGGACAGGAGCAGACAGCTTGCTGTTGGCTCTTCTAGTCAGGTGTCCTGCCATGGGCACCACCCCAAGACCTGTGGAAGGACGCCAGACCTGAGCTTTCAAGAGACATTCACTCTTCAAAAGCAGCAGAGGAGTCTGGTCTGGGATCAGGAGAGAGGAACTTGCTCAGCCAAAAGGAAAAGATAGTTCCCAATCCCAAGGAGACCCTTGTGACCCCCGGGAGGGAGAGTGCAGCAGCAGGAAGCACAATCAAGTATCACACAGGGATTTCCCACTCACCCAAGCCTGACACAGCAGGGAGCACTGGTGTGAGAAGGCCAAATTCATCCCTCGGGCAATGCCATGGACTTCAGCAGCATGAGATGAACGTGTGTAACTCTCAGGCTGGGTATGTAAACATGGAGCAACTGGCTGGATTCATAGTCCAGTTTCCTGTGTCTTTCTAAAGCTACAAGTGAGAGCTCTCTGCTCCGGCTGCTCCAGCTCCTGTACACCATGTCAAACCAGAGCCTAAGAAAGGCCAGGGGCTGTTATGGAACTGCAGCTCTTTGTGCTCAGAGACCACAGGCTTCATGTGCCAACATCAACTGCCTTTTCATATCCAGCTGATTTCTTCGATTCCCTGAAACCTCCCTGGAAAGCCATCAGCAGAGGAATGACATTCACAAGGTCACTGAAAGGAGTGAATGCCTTTGATTTGCCTTGAGATAATGAATTACTTTCTGCTTGTCTAAGGAAAATGGTTTAGGGCTATAACAGCAGAGTATGGAAGAGTCTCCAGGCCAGGAAGCAATAGAGGTGGGAGAGACTGCAACATAGAACAGCGCTGCAGAGATCAGAATGAGCTTCTGAGAAAGGGAGCAGAAGCTATTCCCAGAAAGAGGAGGGTCTTTGGTGCAAGCACCACGCAGCCAGAATACCTGGTGCTGATGATCAGCCCCAGGAGGTACGGACCTCCCCTGGGATCGGGCTGCCGAGGGAAGGGAAAAGGTCTGTGTGAGAGGATGTTCTGCAGCCAGGAAGCTAAAAAGGAATGAAGTCTTTGCTTAGCCAGGTCTCCTAAACCCTCTCTCAAAAGGCAGCGCTGGGGGCAGCAATGGTTCCACTCCCTCCTTTTCCACATTACAGACTCTCCAGCACCTCTGCTCCTCAGTATGAAACAACACTGAGGCTGCGAAACCAGGGACGCTACAGACCCCCCACTGCCCGTCCCCTACACTTGGGTCCCAGGCGGCTGAGAGCTATGGAAATTAGTGATACACCCAGGACCCACCCACAGGGAATGCATGGAAGCTGGTCTGACCTTGGGATGGAGAATGCTGTTCCCGGAGACCCAAAATAAAGCCCAAAGGGCACCCTCTGCTCACCTCCCCCTCGCAAAGAACCACTCATTTCGGAACCAAGGGGTGCAGAGAAAACAGTTGTGGCTGCTCATTCCAGAGCTGACATAAGAGATACAAGCCCATGGCAGCTAACAAGAGGGCAGCTGGCACAATTACCCCAACTCCCTACCCAGGCCAGAACCACTGCAAAAGGTATGCTTGAGCAAAGAAAGCATGTCAAGGCTGGGGCAAGACAGGCAGCGAGAGGGTAACAAGGGCGGTGCGCACCTGCTGGGCGACATGTATTGACACTCCTCGAAGCGGCTGTCCAGCTGGGCCAGCATCTCCTGGCACTCCGTGTATGAGAAGGGGTAACAGAAGGCAAAGTAGGTGGTGGTGCCACGGTACTCCAGGAAACGGTGCACAAAGGACAGCACAAACTGGGTCTCCTTCATCTGGGACAGACACACACAAAGCAGATGCTGAGTGGCCGGCATGGCTCCCAGGAGCAGAGACCCACAAGCCTGCAGTCATCCCGCTTTGGGCGCACAGCATGGCATATATGGCTACTGGCTGGCATCCTACAATTCATCTCGTTGTACCTAAAAATATGCCCATTCCCCCACCCGCCCCCCGGCTCTAGCATTATAACCCATTATAACCAGTAGTATAATCACCACTAAACAGTGGCTGCAGCTTTGCAGTCAAACCCACAATCAAGGCAGCTTCCACCCATGGTTGCTCTGAATCCCCGAGGAGCCCAGACACCACCTCCTAGGAAAACAGGCTCTGCCTTACTGGATCAGACATTTGGTCCATTTCACTTTGCTGCCTCCCAACAGAAATGACCAAGACTTGAGACTTCAAAGGAAGGTGAAAAGTCCCAAAATGCACCAGGCCATTTGTGCAAAATTGTCCAGGAAAGAACAGAGTACCTCTTCCTGTTCCCTCTGGTGATCTGCTGACACCCAAAGTCTGAAATACTGTTAGCCCATCTGTGACAAAGTGGGAGGGGTCTTAATGTTTTGTCTGAATACTGTGTGTGCGCGCCTCAGTTTCCCCCGTTACTCAAGCATGTGGGTGGTGGGACAAGAGACCCTTAGAGGGCAGCTGTGACTGCCTGGGTCAGACAATGGCCAACAACCTGTATCCTGGCAATTGATAGCCAGGGCCCATCCTCTGCAAGAGCCAGTTGGAGAACAAAGTGAGAGATGGAGGCCAGGTGCCCTGTTTGCCAGGGAAAGAGACAAAGGCTGGAGGACGGGCAACTGGGCATGACAGAGGCTGGGCTGCTGGAGCTGGTCAGTCAGCGGTTGGGGGACTGAAGAGGGGACAGCCCAGGGTTCAGGGCTTGGGATTGGGCTCTCACAGGATGGCCTTTGCGGAATGTTTCTAACTTCTGTGCTAATAAGCTCTGTTCTACGCTGTGTTCCCAACAACTAATAAACCTTCTGTCTTCCACGCTGGCGGAGAGTCACTGCTGGCTGCAGAGTCGGGAGGCAGGGCCCCTTTGGGAGAGCGTAAGGCTTCCCCAGGTGTCCCACCCAGGTGGACTCACCGCAGGGAGCCGAACGCTCCGAGGTCAGACCCAGGAGGCACTGAAGCCGAGGAGGTTTGCCCTAATGAGAACATACCCTGAGGGGAGACATTCTGCACTAGTCCTGGCTGACTACGTTCAGAGCTGTTCCAGAGCACCGAGACTGGGACTCTGTGACACCATCTGAACCTGTTCTGCTGCAAATGTTGATGTCATCTAATTATCCAGCTAAAGTCTAAATTCAGCCCCAACATCCCACCCCTTCCATAATATATTTTCTGATAAGGTTAAATGCCCAAGCATTTGGGGTTGTTTTTTGGGAGGAAGGAAAGGCATGGAAATGGGACAGGCCACCTCAGGAAATCTGCAATGGAATTAAGAGCCTTTCAACTCTTGGTTGGTTGCTAAAACAAACCAAGCCCAGAGTAACAGTCACCAGGAGTCACAATCCAAGGGTTACTGGTTTTCAGTCCATCTCCAGCAACAACTGTACACAGAACAACAACCAGCCTCTCCAAAGGCCAAGCGCTGAAGGAGCCAGAAGACCAAACTCACTGCACAGGAGTGCACGTCAGGGCAGGGGCAAGGCCCATTAGTGAAGCAGTGCGTGTGTCAGTGAGACTGTGGTCCTGCTGCTGCCCCCCTCACCTCCACCAC